>NW_022589768.1:3059141-3298236 GCF_004348235.1 Phoca vitulina | reverse complement strand
GAGGAAGGGAAGAAAGGAAGAAGGGAGAGAAGGAAAGAAGGGAGGAAGGAAGGGAGAGAAGGAAGGAAGGAAGGGAGGGAAGGAAGGAGGGAAGGAAAGAGGAAACTCAGATTTTATCAGAAGAACCCTGGAGTGTGGGGCAATGCGTGGTATGTGTTATTCTCAGATACAGTGTTGTATTCTGGACACTACATTTTAAGATTAAACACGTGCAAACTTAAGTGTGTTCAGAGTAAATATTCATGGACGAGCTGGGACGGTTGAAGGGAAAGCTAGTGCAGGGTTCTTGAGCAGCGGCTCATGGAGACTGGCGGTCCCCTGCCCTGGGAGGGGTGTGGTCCAGGAAGGCGCTACTGTGTCACCGTCAGGAAGAACATACAAACATCCATGCGCAGAATCGCCCTGGTGGTGCTTTCTTCGCCACCACGGGGCTTTTCTCTGACCGTCTGTGCTTGCTCCATGCTACTGGCATCAGGGGGGAGAGGCAAGAACCGGTGCACGTCGGGGATATTACTGCTGGTCTTTGGGTAAAGAAGCATCCGTGAGAAGGGGGCAGGGAAGACCAGCTGGCAGAAGGTGGCAGCGGGGTTTCAAAGCAAAATCCCATCTTCACGGCCAAGGGCAGGAGAAAAACTCGAGGACCCCTCTTGAGATGCAATTTTCTCTGTTTTCTTAGGGGGGGGGGAATATCTCACTGACCCAACCAGAGAAACCAAATGCCTGCATTTATAACATGCCTATTTTAGTTATTTTAGAATCAAGATTCTTTTTTTTTTTTTTGTAAGTAAAGGTGGAGAAGTTATGGAAAGAAACCCGACTCTAACTATAAACCGAACAGATGGGATAGTGGGAATAAAAACAAATTAAAGCAATATTGCAAAGAACTCTCAACTTTCATTTAAAAATATATATGATGATGTTTTTCAACTTCTCACATTCAACCTATGAGTAGATCGGGTGACAAAATGAAAAATCAATTTCAGCTGTGTATATTTTAAACATTTACCTAAATGATTTGGACTTACCAACCCAGAAGTCCAGATGAATGTATTAAAGTGCTATTTGTGTGTTTTTTTATGAATTAAAACTTTATTTTATATTATGTTATAGACAGGACGCAGTTCCATTTGGTGACATTTCATGTAGAAAATTGAACTGAACAGTGATCTAATTAGAACAGTAAATAGTATGGGTTTAATTAGCCCTTATTCCTGATGACAGATTTGATCAGTTGCCAGATATTTATCCCTTCCTTTTGCTTGACTGTTCCTAAAGTATTACCTCAAGCAGGACCGTGCACTGTGCTATAAATAGGTAGCTTGGCAAGAAGCCATGAAACCCACTGACCGGTGAGTCTTGGGTGGAATTGATTGGAAAATCCCTCCTTGGTTCATTATTCCATTTCACTTTTGAAAGTCCTTTCTACAGATCCCCCTCTTAATTTAAAAAAAATTTTTTTTTGGTTGGATGAGGTAACATGGCCTAAGGGCTTAAGGAAGCCCGTGTAATATCTAGTTCAGCCGTTCTCTGTGGTTTTATTAGTATTAGGGTTTCCTTCATAAACGTTCCTGTTCTCTGACTTACAGCTTCCCTGTTAAATTCTCTCTGACTTGAACTTTTCTGTGTGTGGATGTGGTCTTTGTTTGCTTGCTTACAAATATTTAATTCAAGAATTAAAGTGTTTGCTTTAAAATTTTTTTCTTTTTGCCAAATGCAGAGAAACAAAAACAAAAGAAGATAAAATCAGTCAGAGTCCTTGAACCTGGAAGTTGCCACGGTGAACATTTTAAATTAATTCCCTCCTTTCTAAATGCACGTACATGGTTACCTGTATGAAAAGTGATGCAGACTTCCCCTGTGCTCTAAGGATTGTCTTTTACCCCCTCCTTCAAAAAAATTATTTTGGGAAAAGATATTTTAAAAAAAAAGGAAGTTCGGATAAAACTAACATCTGTTATAGCGCCCCTTGGCTTCATCAGATGTAACGTTTTGTCATATTGGCTTCAGATCTTTTATGAGGGTGGAGGAGCTCTACGGCATTCAGCTGGCATCCCTTCTGTCATGGACAACATTTGCTCCTAGCCTACATCCTCCGTTCTCAGAGGCAGGTTGCTCCTCCCAGCCCATATGCTTGTCCTTGTGGTATGCATTTTGTGTGTACACTCACATCCCTGCACCTTTATCCAAAGGGTGAAGAGATAGCAAATGTTGTGTGTGTTTTTATTTTAATGTAAATAAAATGGAAATTTAATGGAAATCTTCCAGTCTTTTCCTTTGTAGCTTCTACCTTTGTTGACCTATCTAGGACAGTCTTGCCTCTGTCAAGTCTATAGACTGTTAATCTATAATTTTTCTACTATTTTATGGTCTCAGTGCTTTTAATAAAAATTCTAATATATCTGGAAATCATTTTGGTGTATTTTGTGAAAAAGTCATTTATTTTTTTAAAAAATTTATTTATTTTGGTGGGGGGAGAGGCAGAGAGAGAATCTCAAGCAGACTCCACATTGAGCATGGACCCTGACGTGAGGCTTGATCTCATGACTCAGAGATCATGACCTGAGCCAAAACCAGGAGTCAGATGCTTAACCAACTGAGCCACCCAGGTGCCCTGGTTTTTGTTTTATTTTTAAAAACGTTCGTCACACTGACTTGTGGTTCCATCCCACCTCCTTATACTTGAGTCTATTTCTGGACTCTTTTTTTTTTTTTTTAATTTAGTAGATTTTCACTGTTTATCGCTATGCCAGCTCTCTACCCTTAATTGAGGCAATTTTGCTCCAATTTCCCTTCTTTTACAGTTTTTTTCTTGGCTCTTATAGACTTTTACTCCACCAGATGAACTTTGGAATCATTTTGTTGGGTTCAAAAAAAATTCCCTTGGGGATTTTGATTGGAGTTGTTATAAATTTATAAGTTAATTTGGAGAGAATTAACATTTTATAGTTTCAAGACTACCCATTTACGTCTATATATGTTTCTTCTACTCTAGGCCCTTTAGTGAAGTTTTGTAATTTTATGGAAGTAATACACATCATTTCTTCTCATATCTACATCTACATCTGTCTATACATTTTTAACATATACCTGTCCTCCTCTTTTCTCTAGAGTATCCCAACATAAGTCAACGGTAGCCATTCCAGAACACTAATTAAACCCAGTTAATTAGTTGGTTTAATTAGTGGACCCTTCTCTATTTTCTTGGATCCCCAAGGCTTTAGTTACTTTGTCTTCTTGGGATGGGGCCCTTTTCAGGAGATTCCACAAATCCTCCTGCAAAATAATTTCCTTGGAGCTAGCGCCCATCTGTCTGACAGAAGGGCAAACCAGGATTTCAGTGGCGAGAAGTCTTAGGTACATGCTGGGACCCTGCTGTGTAGGTTATAAAACATAACTTAGCCTATTTAAATTTTGGAATGATAAAATTTCAAATTTAAAACTGACCTTAGAAGCTGCCCGGACAAAACCTTCATAACGTGGAAGGGTACTTATGTGACACTAGTTTCCATATAAAACTGTGTGTGTGTGTGTGTGTGTGTGTGTGTGTGTGCTTAATGTAGCCATTCCAAAGCAAAGCATCTCTAGGCAACCTTCTCCTCTGTGAACAGCTTAGAATAAGACTCTGGAAAAACTGGAGAAGCGTGGGGATAGTTCTGGCATATTTGTCTATAATTCCTTGTGTTTTTTCACATTCTAGACCTCAAGAAACACTCGTTCAGATGAAGACAAAGACAGCAACTGGGATGCTTGGGGCAGCTGGAGTGACTGCTCGAGGACTTGTGGGGGAGGGGCATCATACTCTCTGCGGAGGTGCTTGACTGGGAGGTAAGTGGTGGTTTTACCTGCTCTTCTCCGTGGATGTCAGTGCCTTTGAAGGGTGGGGCTGGGGAGACAGCTTGGCTTCTTGGCTTCGGAAAGGTACTAGGATGGTGATATGACATCTGCTATATATAAATACTAGTCATCCTCAAGTTACCATATTTAAATAGTAATGGCCCCATTTTCATGAGTGCGGTCATAGTCCATCCACATGAGACTCCCAGCTCAAAGGAGCCTGGGGCACTAGACACTTTAAGCTTTGCAGGAGGGAAGCCTGGCATGTTAAGTCACTTGCCTCAAATTGTCAAGACTAGGGATAATGGCTCAAGTCTTCTGGGTTCTACCCTTGAGTTATTTCAATTTTAGTTCATTTCTTGTTCACTTTCTCTGAGCAACCCATTGATTAAGAAGGTAATGCAAGTTCTGTTTTCATACCTTAGGCACGCTTATATTAAATAATGTGTTAAAATGTAAGATCTGCTTCTTAAAAAACCCATGAGTTTGTAAGAAGCTCACACGTGTCATTGCTTTTGGGACAATTTGAGGTAATCCTTCATAGGGCAGTTTAAATCCCAGCCAAGAATTTACCTTTGCTGTCAGGTAAGACAGAGCCCCAGGTTGATGAAACCTGATGTCCTGGTTCTGGACCAAAGGAAGGCTCCAGGATCATGGCAGCTGTCTTCAGATTTGGGATATTGTAAAGCAAAAGTGTAAGTTGATTTTCCCTGAATAGTGTCAAGGTATAGATCAGAAATGCAGGGAGAACATATTTTGTCTGGCTCATGTTGGGATTCATGGATGTCACTGTTTTATGGGATATTAAAGAGTGACCACATACATCCTCCAGTTTCATTGAGACAGTGCACGGTGGGACAGTTGGGAGATTGTGATGTGGCCTTGAGAAGGAGGACTCTTAGTTCACTGCAGGACAGCAGGGGGAGGCTGTTGGAGGCGCTGTTGGTGACATTACCCCAGGCTGAGTTTCAACTCAGGGCACTGGGCTCTAAGTGAATGGTTGCACAACTGAATCCAGGGATTAGTCTTGCGTAGACAAACTGGTATACCTGCTTCTCCTATATTGTTACCTTGGGGAGGAAACGAAGACCCTGTTACTCTAAGTGCATCATGCTGTGTGGAAGGATGACAGGATGTTATGCTGTACTGGCATGTATTGATCCCAATGAAGCCTACAGTAGGAGGGCCGTGTGCCTGTGGGCAAGGGTCAGGGAGGGACTTCTCATGTGTGGAATAAGACTTTTCCCACTGCTGTTCAGTCACTTGGGGGAGAAGTTTCCAGCATAGAATCTGGTGTCCGGAAGGTAGGACTTAAGCACCACTCTGTGGCCTCCAAATCTGAGGGGTCTGAATAATTTGCAATCAGTGGTGGGGTTCAGTTGGAAAAGGAGTGGCGTTTATTTGTGTTTGTCTTTTTTTTAATAGTATGTACTTGTATTTGTTAAAAAGAATTGGATGAATATATCGAAGACCATGAATGACCACTTTCATCATTTTGTCATGCAACCAAAATGCTTACATATTTATTGGTTATTTTGTTAATTAAAAAATAACTGATTTTGTCTGGAATATAATTTTGCTAAGTGATCTATTTTAGTGTGTGTATGAATGTGCATCTTCTCTTTCCTAACTGGGGTCAGCTGATCATTAAACACTTTGGATAAGGAAGGGAGGTTGCTAAGATGCTTCTGTCTTTTCTGCACCTATTCAGGAAGGGCAATTTGGGCATGAGGAGAGCAACAGGAGGAGGAGGTCTGTCTTGACATTAGTGAGCATGTCTCGGTGCTCTGTGGTTTGGCAGATGTTTAAAGCTGTCTCCTTCTGTTGTGAACACTTTGATGGATTTCTCTGAAGCACTATTTCCTCTTTTCTCCCAGTTCCTTGGCATGTCTTGCCAGCAGTGACCTTGAAATGTGCTGTTCACAATCCTGTCTTGGTAATAACTGTTCTTCCCTCAACTCTTGGACCACTAGGCATACTCCAGGTGTCCCCCTGTTGATGTCTACTCACCCCTCAGTGGTCATCTCGGCAGGTTCCTAAGACAGCTCTATGCTGCGTGTCTTGCATGTGGCCCACCCCTGGCTCACCAGAAACCCTCTTGTGAACTTTGCTAAACAAACTCTTGAAGTGCTGGGATTCATTGCAGCAATACCTACTCTTCATACACAGGCGCTGTGACCAAACTCTCTGCCCTTAAATTTCTCAGGTATGAATTAGCCACCAACCAACTGCAGGAGACACGGGTTGAACTCTTTAAGTCTTGTCCCTAAAATTTCATCCCCTTGATTTGGAGTTAGCAGATTGAAGCCCTCATCCCTTTTCTTTCTTGGTGGGGCAGAGTGAGAAGTAGGATCATAGCACACATTTCTCAAAGAAATCTTCAGAAATCCTTCCTCTATATAATTCTCTACTGAGGTGTCTTCAGCACCAGACCCTTTTAAAAATAAAACCATCTATCTGTCTATCTATCTATCTATCTATCTATCTATCTATCTATCTATCTATCTATCATCTATCATGTGTCTATCATCTTCCAGTATAGTTAACATACAGGTTAGATTAGTTTCAGGTGTATAGTATAGTGATCCAGCAGTTCTGTACACTACTCCATGCTCATCATTATAAGTGTACTCTTAATCCCCTTCACCTGTTTCTCCCATGCCCCCACCCACCTCATTTCTGGTGACCATCAGTTTGTTCTCTATACTTAAGAGTCTGTTTTTTTGGTTTGTTTCTTGTTTTCTTTGTTTGTTTTGTCTCTTAAATGGTATTTGTTTTTCTCTAACTCATTTCACTTAGCATTATACTCTCTAGATCCATCCATGTTGTTGCAAATGGCAAGATTTCATTCTTTTTTTATGGCTGGGTAATACTCTATTGTGAACACGTCTTCTTTATCTATTCATCTATTGTGGGCACTTGGGCTGCTTCCATAATTTGACTATTGTAAATAATTCTGCAATAAACATAGGGGTGCATATATCTTTTTAAATTAGTGTTTTCATTTTCTTTGGGTAAATACCCACTATGGAATTACTGGATCTTTTGGTAGTTCTATTTTCAATTAAAAAAAAAATCTTCATGCTGTTTTCCACAGTGGCTGTACCAGTTTGCATTCCTGCCAACAGTGCACGAGGGTTCCTTTTTTCCCACATCCTTACCAACACTTGTTGTTTTTTGTGTTTTTAATTTTAGCCATTCTGACAGGTGTGATGTGATATCTCATTGTGGTTTTGGTTTGTATTTCCCTGATGTTGATGAGTGATATTGGGCATCTTTAATGTGTCTGTTGACCATCTGTAGGTCTTCTTTGGAGAAATGTCTCTTCATGTCTTCTGCCCATTTTTTTTTTTCCATGCAGAACGTGCCCTCTTAAATACCCATCACCAGGCTAACCCATCCTCCCACCCCCCTCCCCTCTAGAACCCTCAGTTTGTTTTTCAGAGTCCATCATCTCTCATGGTTTGTCTCCCCCTCTGATGTCCCCCCCTTCATTCTTCCCCTCCTGATATCTTCTTCTTCTTCTTTTTTTTATCTTAACATATATTGCAGTATTTGTTTCAGAGGTACAGATCTGAGATTCAACAGTCTTGCACAATTCATAGCGCTCACCATAGGACATACCCTCCCCAGTGTCTATTACCCAGCCACCCCATCCCTCCCACTCCACCCCCCACTCCAGCAACCCTCAGTTTGTATCCTGAGCTTAAGAATTTCCTCAGATTAAAAATATCCTCATACCAGTGAGGTCATATGATACATGTCTTTCTCTGATTGACTTACTTCACTCAGCATAACACCCTCCAGTTCCATCCACGTCATTGCAAATGGCAAGATCTCATTCCTTTTGATGGCTGCATAATATTCCACTGTATATATATACCACTTCTTCTTTATCCATTCATCTGTCGATGGACATCTTGGCTCTTTCCACAGTTTGGCTATCGTGGACATTGCTGCTATAAACATCGGGGTGCACGTACCTCTTCGGATCCCTACATTTGTATCTTTGGGGTAAATACCCAGTAGTGCAATTGCTGGATCGTATGGTAGCTCTATTTTCAACTTTTTGAGGAACCTCCATACTGTTTTCCAGAGTGGCTGCACCAGCTTGCATTCCCACCAACAGTGTAGGAGGGTTCGCCTTTCTCTGCATCCTTGCCAACATCTGTCGTTTCCTGACTTGTGGTGTGAGGTGGTATCTCATTGAGGTTTTGATTTGGATTTCCCTGATGCCGAGCGATGTTGAGCACTTTTTTATGTGTCTGTTGGCCATTTGGATGTCTTCTTTGGGAAAATGTCTGTTCATGTCTTCTGCCCATTTCTTGATTGGATTCTTTGTTCTTTGGGTGTTGAGTTTAAGAAGTTCTTTATAGATTTTGGATACTAGCCCTTTATCTGATATGTCATTTGCAAATATCTTCTCCCATTCTGTCAGTTGTCTTTTGGTTTTGTTGACTGTTTCTTTTGCTGTGCAAAAGCTTTTTATCTTGATGAAGTCCCAAGAGTTCATTTTTGCTCTTGCTTCCCTTGCCTTTGGCGATGTTTCTAGGAAGAAATTGCTGCGGCTGAGGTCGAAGAGGTTGCTGCCTGTGTTCTCCTTTAGGATTTTGATGGACTCCTGTCTCACATTGAGGTCTTTCAACCATTTGGAGTCTATTTTTGTGTGTGGTGTAAGGAAATGGTCCAGTTTCATTCTTCTGCATGTGGCTGTCCAATTTTCCCGACACCATTTGTTGAAGAGACTGTCTTTTTTCCATTGGACATTCTTTCCTGCTTTGTCAAAGATTAGTTGACCATAGAGTTGAGGGTCCATTTCTGGGCTCTCTATTCTGTTCCATTGATCTATGTGTCTGTTTTTGTGGCAGTACCATACTGTCTTGATGATGACAGCTTTGTAATAGAGCTGGAAATCCGGAATTGTGATGCCGCCAGCTTTGCTTTTCTTTTTCAACATTCCTCTGGCTATTCGGGGTCTTTTCTGGTTCCATACAAATTTTAGGATTATTTGTTCCATTTCTTTGAAAAAAGTGGATGGTATTTTGATGGGGATTGCATTGAATGTGTAGATTGCTCTAGGTAGCATTGACATCTTCACAATATTTGTTCTTCCAATCCAGGAGCATGGAACGTTTTTCCATTTCTTTGTGTCTTCCTCAATTTCTTTCATGAGTATTTTCTAGTTTTCTGAGTACAGATCCTTTGCCTCTTTGGTTAGATTTATTCCTAGGTATCTTATGGTTTTGGGTGTAATTGTAAATGGGATTGACTCCTTAATTTCTCTTTCTTCTGACTTGTTGTTGGTGTATAGGAATGCCACTGATTTCTGTGCAATGATTTTATATCCTGCCACTTGACTGAATTCCTGTATGAGTTCTAGCAGTTTTGGGGTGGAGTCTTTTGGGTTTTCCACACAATGTATCATATCATCTGCAAAGAGTGAGAGTTTGACTTCTTCTTTGCTGATTTGGATGCCTTTTATTTCTTTTTGTTGTCTGATTGCTGTGGCTAGGACTTCTAATACTATGTTGAATAGCAGTGGTGATAGTGGACACGTTCCTGACCTTAGGAGGAAAGCTCTGAGTTTTTCCCCATTGAGAATGATATTCGCTGTAGGTTTTTCATAGATGGCTTTTATGATATTGAGGTATGTACCCTCTATCCCTACACTCTGAAGAGTTTTGATCAAGAAAGCATGCTGTACTTTGTCAAATGCTTTTTCTGCATCTATTGAGAGGATCATATGATTTTTGTTCTTTCTTTTGTTAATGTATTGTATCACGTTGATTGATTTGTGGATGTTGAACCAACCTTGCAGCCCAGGGATAAATCCCACTTGGTCGTGGTGAATAATCCTTTTAATGTACTGTTGGATCCTATTGGCTAGTATTTTGGTGAGAATTTTTGCATTCATGTTCATCAAGGATATTGGTCTGTAATTCTCCTTTTTGATGGAGTCTTTGTCTGGTTTTGGGATCAAGGTAATGGTGGCCTCAGAAAACGAGTTTGGAAGTTTTCCTTCCATTTCTATTTTTTGGAACAGTTTCAGAAGAATAGGTATTAATTCTTCTTTAAATGTTTGGTAGAATTCCCCTGGGAAGCCATCTGGCCCTGGGCTTTTGTTTTTTGGGAGATTTTTAATGACTGCTTCAATTTCCTTAGTGGTTATAGGTCGGTTCAGGTTTTCTATTTCTTCCTGCTTCAGTTTTGGTAGTTGATACATCTCTAGGAATGCATCCATTTCTTCCAGGTTATCTAATTTGCTGGCATAGAGTTGCTCTTAATATGTTCTTATAATTGTTTGTATTTCTTGGTGTTGGGTGTGATCGCTCCTCTTTCATTCATGATTTTGTTGATTTGGGTCATTTCCTTTTCTTTTTGATAAGTCTGGCCAGGGGTTTATCAATCTTGTTAATTCTTTCAAAGAACCAGCTCCTAGTTTCATTGATCTGTTCTACTGTTCTTTTGGTTTCTATTTCACTGATTTCTGCTCTGATCTTTATTATTTCTCTTCTCCTGCTGGGTTTAGGCTTTCTTTGCTGTTCTTTCTCCAGCTCCTTTAGGTGTAAGGTTAGGTTGTGTACTTGAGACCTTTCTTGTTTCTTGAGAAAGGCTTGTATTGCTATATACTTTCCTCTTAGGACTGCCTTTGCTGCATCCCAAAGATTTTGAACAGTTGTGTTTTCATTTTCATTGGTTTCCATGAATTTTTAAAATTCTTCTTTAATTTCCTGGTTGACCCATTCATTCCTTAGTAGGATGCTCTTTAGCCTCCATGTATTTGAGTTCTTTCCGACTTTCCTCTTGTGATTGAGTTCTAGTTTCAAAGCATTGTGGTCTGAAAATAGGCAGGGAATGATCCCAGTCTTTTGGTACCGGTTGAGACCTGATTTGTGACCTAGGATGTGATCGATTCTGGAGAATGTTCCATGGGCACTAGAGAAGAATGTGTATTCCATTGCTTTGGGATGGAATGTTCTGAATATGTCTGTGAAGTCCATTTGGTCCAGTGTGTCATTTAAAGTCTTTATTTCCTTGTTGATCTTTTGCTTAGACGATCTGTCCATTTCAGTAAGGGGGGTGTTAAAGTCCCCCACTATTATTGTATTGTTGTCGATGTGTTTCTTTGCTTTTGTTATTAATTGGCTTATATAATTGGCTGCTCCCATGTTAGGGGCATAGATATTTACAATTGTTAGATCTTCTTGTTGGATAGACCCTTTAAGTAGGCTATAGTGTCCTTCCTCATCTGTTATTATAGTTTTTGGTTTAAAATCTAATTTGTCTGATATAGGGATTGCCACCCCGGCTTTCTTTTGGTGTCCATTAGCATGGTAAATGGTTTTCCACCCCCTCACTTTCAATCTGGGGGTGTCTTTGGGTCTAAAATGAGTCTCTTGCAGACAGCATATCGATGGGTCTTGTTTTTTACTCCAATCTGATAGCCTGTGTCTTTTGATTGGGGCATTTAGCCCATTTACATTCAGGGTAACTATTGAAAGATAGGAATTTAGTGCCATTGTATTGCCTGTAAGGTGACTGTTACTGTCTATTGTCTGTGTTCCTTTCTGGTCTATGTTGTTTTTAGGCTCTCTGTTTGCTTAGAGGACCCCTTTCAATATTTCTTGTCGGGCTAGTTTCGTGTTTGCAAATTCCTTTAGTTTTTGTTTGTCCTGGAAGCTTTTTATCTCTCCTTCTATTTTCAATGACAGCCTAGCTGGATATAGTATTCTCGGCTGCATATTTTTCTCGTTTAATGCTCTGAACATATCATACCAGTCCTTTCTGGCCTGCCAGGTCTCTGTGGATAGGTCTGTTGCCAATCTAATGTTTCTACCATTGTAGGTTACAGATCTCTTCTCCCGAGCTGCTTTCAGGATTTTCTCTTTGTGTCTGAGACCGGGGTGTTGACCTATTTTTATTGATTTTGAGAGGGGTTCTCTGTGCCTCCTGGATTTTGATGCCTGTTTCCTTCCCCAAATTAAGGAAGTTCTCTGCTGTAATTTGCTCCAGTATACCTTCTGGCCCTCTCTCTCTTTCTTCTTCTTCTGGGATCCCAATTATTCTAATTTTGTTTTGTCTTATGGTATTGCTTATCTCTCGAATTCTGCCCTCGTGATCCAGTAGTTTATCTCTCTTTTTCTCAGCTTCTTTATTTTCCATCATTTGGTCTTCTATCTCACTGATTCTTTCTTCTGCCTCATTTATCCTAGCAGTTAGCGCCCCCGGAATTTGATTGTACCTCATTAATAGCCTTTTTGATTTTGACTTGGTTAGATTTTAGTTCTTTTATTTCTCCAGAAAGGGTTTCTCTAATAACCTCCATGCTTTTTTCAAGCCCAGCTAGTATCTTTAAAGTGATGATTCTGAACTCTAGATCCGACATCGTACTAATGGCCATATTGAGTAGGTCCCTGGCAGTCGGTACTACCTCTTGTTCTTTTTGTTGAGGTGGTTTTTTCTGTCTTGTCATTTTGTCCAGAGGAGAATAGATGAATGAGAGAACAAAATGCTAACAGGGTAACAACGTCCCCAGAAAATATACTCTAAACAAATCAGAAAAGACCTGAAGCCGGGGGGAAAGAAAGGGAAAGAAAGAAAAAAGAAAAAGAAAAAAAAAAGAAAAAGATAAAAACATACAAAAACAGAAGAAAACAAAAAAAAAAACCAGAATATGATCAAATATGATCAGGCTGGTGCATAGATCAGTGCCACACACTAGATTTTGGGTGTATTTTGGTCTGTTAGAAGAAAGTGCCTTCCAAAATTTTAAAGAAAGAAAAATTTACATATGTATAAAAATAAGGGTTGATATGATGAAGGGATGGAATATGACTGTAAAGATGGAAATTATAAAAAATTTTATAAAAGGAATTGATAAGAAGTTGTTTGAAAAAAGAAAGAAGAGGGTTAAAAAAAAGAAAAGGGAGAGAATGTGATCAGGCAGGAGAGTAGAACAAAACCATACACTAGAGATTTAGGGTATATTTCGATCTGTTAGAAGAAACTATCTCAAAATTTTAAAGAGAGAACAACTTATATATATATGCCAAAAATAAGGGTAACTACTATGAAGGGATAGAATATGACTCTAAAAATGAAAAATAAAAATGTTTTTTTAAAAAAGGGATTGATAAGATGTTGGTTGAAAAAGGGAAAAAGAAAAATTAAAAAAAAGAAAGTAAAAAAAAAATTAACTTTGAAAGAGTAAAGAATCTTGGTAAAAAAGCCATGGATTCTATGTGCAGTATTCCCCTAGCGCTGGAGTTCTGCCGTTCTCATTGATCGGTAAACTTGGTCTTGGCTGGCTGTTCTTGCTGATCTTCGGGGGGCGGGGCCCGTTGCCCTGGTTCCCAAATGTCTTTGCCAGAGGCGGAATTGCCCCACCCTTGCCGGTCCAGGCTAAGTAATCTGCTCGGGTTTGCTCTCAGGAGCTTTTGTTCCCTGCAAGCTTTCCTTACAGCTTCCGAGGAGAAGAGTGAAAATGGCAGCCTCCCAATCTCCGCCCCGGAGGAGCCGAGAACTCGGGGCCCCACTCCTCAGTGCGCCCCCAGAGAAAAGCAGTCAGTCACTCCCATCTCCCCGGTCTCCGGCCACACTCTGTGCTCACCCGGCCTGTGACCGCGCGTTTCTATCTCTGGCACCCGACCCCGTGTGGAGTCTCCAAACCCCGCAGATCCCTGCGGTGAGCTCCCGCACCTCTTCTCCTGGGGGAAGAAGGTGAGTCTCCCTGGATCTGCCGCTTGTTGGGTCCCTGCTGGAGGAGGAGTGGCCCGACTGTGCCCTGGATCACAGTTTATGGCAACCCCGAGCTGAGAGCCCGCGCCTCGGCTCCGTCTCTGCAGCCGGCTTCCCTGCTCCAATACCTGGGAGCTCTGCTGCACTCAGGCACCTCCGGTCTTTCTGTGACCCCGAGGGTCCTGAGACCACACTGTCCTACGAGGGTTCCACCCCCTGCTTAGCCACTGGAGCGACGTCCCTCAGCGGAGCCCGCTTCTAAAAGTTCTGATTTTGTGCTCTGCGGCTCTATCACTTGCCAGAAGCGGCTGACGGAGGTGCCCTCCCCCACCGTCTATCCTCCCAAATATTGCCTCGGATTCCCTTCTCCGCACGTCCTACCTTCCAGAAAGTGGTCGCTTTTCTGTTCAGAGAGTTGTTGCTATTCTTTTCTTCGATCTCCTGTTGCGTTTGTAGTGTTCAGAATGGTTTGATCCCTATCAACTGAATTCCTGAGACCAGAGGAAATCCAGGTCTCCTACTCCTCTGCCATCTTGCTCCGCCCCCCCTTCTGTCCACTTTTATTTGGATTATTTGGGGAGGTTTTTGGTGTTGAGTTGTATAAGTTCTTTATATATTTTGGATGCTAACCCTTTATCTGATATGTCATTTGCAAATATCTTCTCACCAGACCCTTTTGATGCCTTAATATATGCAAGGAAGAGTAACCGTTGTGAATTAAACTAATACAGAGTCTGCCCTCATAGTTCTTATAGGGGAGAGTTATGGAACAAAAAATTCAGAGAGTGGGAGCAGCATATATAAAGGTGCTAGGGCAGGAATGAAAAGAGGCTTTTATGCCAGGAGAACCCCAGACAAGGGAGACAGCAGAATGGGCCAATATTGAAGAAGAAGATAGATTTGTGGGCCAGGGTAAAGAATCTGGTTCTCAGACTTTTGAATTTCATACACTAGTAAAATTAAAAAAAAAAAGGCCTATTTGGAATTAATACAGGTTGTCAATTTTTTATTTAGTCAAATAAGGACAAAAATAAAAATGAACAAACAAAATTCAACTGTGGTCTACCATCACAGACTTTTCAAAAAAGAATTAGAATCAGAATCTTGTCATTTCAACATCTAAAGGTAGGATGTACTCTTAGATTTAAAAACCTGTCTTTAAATTGAATTCATTTAGCTTTATGAAAATCCACTCTTTTGCTCTTATTTGTCTCACTTCTCTTTGGATTAATAAAAATGATTGAAGATATTAACAGCTCAGTGATGGGCAACTAGGAACCAGAAATTGAGAAGTAAACATAGTCATGGACTCAGAACTTGAGATTCTAAGATCCCTGAAGGAAGCAATATGCAGAAAAGTGATTTTACCTGAGCTATGCTTTTCATCCAGGCATTCATGGATTCTCTGCAGTGAAAGGCAGAGAAGCCAAGGAGAAAGCAGTTACAAAGAGGTTGAGAAGCTAAGCAGATTTATTGACAGTCTCATGGTCCTGGAACATAAAAATTAGGGTTCAAAGCCCTGGTAGACACCTCAGGTGATACATTGGTATTCCTGAAGGACTATACCCTAGGAGAAAGGAAAAAAAAACCAGTCCTAAATAGACTAGATGCTATTAAGACTGAAACCCAGTTTTGAATGAGCTCAACCCTAGTTTGAGTGATAAAATGTGTTGCTATTCCAACTGCCTCCAAGAAGCTTTAAAAAAGAAAAGCCTAAAATACCCTGATGGAAGATGACATCAACCAGAGATTATACAGATTTTCATAGATCAAACTCATAATTTAATAAAACATTACCAGTCTTACCATGAGACAGGATCAAGAGGAAAAACAGACAATAGAAACCGGTACTGGAGCTGTTAGATCTATGTGTGAAAAACAACAACAACAAAACAAAAACTCTGTAATAAATATGTTTATAAGAATAGATGACAAAATACAGGATTTTACCAGAGAACTGGAATCCATAAAATAGAATCAAATGGAAATTTGAGAACAGAAGCCTATGATAACTAAAATTAAGAACTAAATAGATGCTGTTAACAGTAGATTAGAAATAGCAGAAGAGAGTATAGGTTTGTAGAACTATCCTGGCTAAATTATAGAAGGAAAAAAACACAGGAAGTAGAATAAAGGATATGTGGTATAAGGTGAAAAAGTCTAAAGCATGTGCAATTGGAGTCCTAACGGGAAAAGAGACAGGGAATAGAGTAGAAGCACTGTTTGAAGAGATAGTAGCCAAGAATTTTCCAAAACTTCTACAAGTTACTGCTGTGGAGATGTTAAGCCACAAATTCAAGAAGCTCAGCAAACCCCAAACAGAATAAATATACATAAACACATAATAGCAAAATCTTAAAAGAAGCTGGAGAGAAAATATATCTTCAAAGGAGCAAAAATAAGATTGACTGATAAATTCTCATTAGAAGATAATGAAACAACCTGTTTAACATCTTGAATGAAAATAACTAATACAATAGAATTCTCTACCTAGGAAAAATAGCCTTCATATGTGAAGATGAAATAAAGATGTTTTCAGACAAACCAAAACTTCAGAATTGTGTTAAAAGAAGTGCTAATGGGATTTCTTCAGGTAGAAGGAAGATGTTCCCATATGGAGAATGGAAATGCAGGAGGAAATGAAGAGCAATTGAGAACAGAAATGTAAATGACTATTAACCACTTAAAGCAATAATAGTAAGTTTTGTGGGATTTAAGTATATGTAGAATTAAAAAGAAGGAAACCATGACATGAAATTTGGGAAGGGGGCAAGTGGAATTAAAATGATCTAAGGTTTTTGAATTGCCCAGAAAATCATAAAAGTAACTAACTTACATTTGACTTTTCAAAGTCAAGGATAGGTGTCATTTTTAGGGTTACCATTAAAAGCATAGTAGAAAATTATATAACTAACAACGAACTATCATAGAGAGAAGTAGAATAATGATAAAATACCTAATTGATTCCTAATAACTCACGAAAGAGAAAACTCAAGGAGAGGAAATGGAAGTAGAGTGACTGTGAAAATAGAAAAGAAATGGTAAGATGGTAGATTTGAACCCCCAGATATATCGGTTGTTACATTAGATGTTTATGGACTATGTAGTCCAGTTAAAAGATAACATTTGTTAGAGGATAAAACAAAAATCACACGCTATTTACTAGAGGCAAATGTTACGTGTAAGAACACCTGAAAATAAAAGCGTAGGAAGAAGCTATAACATGTGACACTAATTAAAAGGAAATTGGGGAAGCTATACTGGTGTCAGAGTAGAAACAAAGGAAAGAAGCATTATCAGAAATAAAGAGGGATCATCTATATCAAAACTTGGAAGATGTACCTTAATCCATCCTTACCAGGAAGTTTATTGCCCAAAATACATATATTAGGAAAGACTTGGCTGCAAATAGTTGATGGTCAAAGCTTCCATTTTAGCAATAAGAGCTACTTTTTAAAAATATGTATATATGTGGGGTGCTTGGGTGGCGTGGTTGGTTAAGCGTCTGACTCTTGGTTTCGGCTCAGGTCATGATCTCAGGGTCGTGAGATCGAGCTCCATGTTGGGCTTTGCACTCAGCATGGAGTCTGCTTAAGACGCTCTCTCCCTCTCTCTCTCCCCCTGCTCTCTCTTTCTCTCTAATAAATAAATAAACCTTTAAAAAAAAGTCTATGTGTATGTGTGTGTGTATCTCCAAGTCCTTATACTCCAAATACCAGGGGTCTGGATTAGAGTCAGTATTTGATCAAGTCCCTTGTTAATTCAGTTCTGGATCTCCATGGGAAAAATGCCCTCTGCCTGGGTGAGAATGACTACTGCGGCTTTGAGTCAGTATCTCCATGCTGGGAAGTCAACAGGAAGCACAATTGAAGGCATTCATGGGAAGGAATTTGCCTTTCTGCTAAACGAATTTCTTTTCTATGATTGTGGCTTTCCTAATTTGGAGATAGTTTCTGCAGTACCTATCCTGTATGTAACCCTTCCAGAGTACCGTAGCCCATGTAGGCACTGAGATTTCACATGGACCCACATGCAGTGGGATCTTATATGCCTTTACATTTTTGTCTTAGGCTAGCCACCCCCATGCTATTAATTGCCGGGAATTGTGGCTCCATTGTCCATTTTAATTGACTGGGTATTCGTAGGTTCTCCTACTGATCTCTTTCGCTTACTTCAAAGGCAGGCTTCCCTTGTGTGTACAGTGAGTAGTATATTTATACACTCCCTTTAATTCAGACTTGCTTACACTATATCTCAAAGTTCCTGGCTTGTGTCTAGCCTCTTTGGATTTCCAGGTATGATATAGAGAGGTCCACTTATTAATGTACCTGGTTGATCATTTCAGTATGTGTTTGTATGGGGGAAGGAGTTCAATATATGTGCTCAGATTACTATTTCTATTTAAAATCTTTTTTTTTTCTTTTATGTTTTTCTCTGAAATTTTACCTCTGGTAATTTGGAAATTATATATATGATCTGGGTTTTTTTTTTTTTTAACTGATGATTAAATTGAAGATGTTTGAGAGCCATATTTTAATAATTACTTTATAACTCTCAATGAGAGTGCCAATAATAAAATAGTTTCTTCTGAATGCTCCAATGCAAGATGATGACTATTTTATGCTTTTCCTCTTCATTTCCACTTCTTGGGTTTTGTTATTATTGTTTGAGATTTTATACTCACATTTTCCTTTGTATCTTTTCTTTCGTAATCCTGTTTCAGACCTTTGTTGAAACTTCATTGTGTATGCGTGCATACATGATTTCAGCGCTCATTATCAGTCTTCTTCGTTCTTCATTTCGAATCATCGCTTCGTTGGCAGGGATATGGTTTGAGCTGTGCTTCTGGAATTTTAATGTGCCTATGAATCACCTAGGGATCTTGTTAAAATATAAACTTTGAATCAGTAGGTCTGGAGTGGGGCCCAAGAGCTTTCATTTCTAACAAATTCCCAGGTGATGTCAATGCTGCTTGTCCATAGACCACACTTCAAGCAGTAGGGCTTTATAGCCTTTTTAATTTCAGGAAAAAACTGTGGGTCTTATACTTTATGAATCCTTATATATCTGAAAATGTCTTTCTCTTGCCTTCACACATAAACAGTGAGTGGCTTATTTAGGTATAAAATTCCTGAGACAGAAATTTTCCTCCTCAAGACCAGAGGTTCTTTTTCCATCATACTGTGGCTGCTCACAGAGCGCTCAGGCCAGTGTGAGGTTTTTTGTTCATTTGTAGATAACCTATTTGTTCGGTCTGGCAGCCTACAGAAGACTTAATTTTTTTCATCAAGTCAAGAATTTTATAAGGTTGTGTCTAGCTCTCAGTCTTTTAAAAAATTTATTTCTGGGGTGCCTGGGTGGCTCAGTCGTTAAGCGTCTGCCTTTGGCTCGGGTCATGATCCCAGGGTGCTGGGATCGAGCCCCGCATCGGGCTCCCTGCTCCGTGGGAAGCCTGCTTCTCCCTCTCCCACTCCCCCTGCTTGTGTTCCCCCTCTCGCTGTGTCTCTCTCTGTCAAATAAATAAAATCTTTAAAAAAAAAAATTATTTCTCCCTGACACATAGTAGCTATATTTTGTTGTGCAGATTTAGGTTCTTATTTATTGTAGGAAATTTTTTCTTCTCTTGTGTCATTCACTGTTGGTCCTTGCCCCTTTGTTCTGGCCCTCATGAACATCAGTTACTTCTGTCTGCCTTCCAGTTCTATTGTGTTCTCTCCAATCACTTTCATCTCTTTTGTCTTTTTCTGTATATTTGGGGGTGATTTTTAAAGATCTTTGCCACTTGAATTTGTGTGTGTGTGTGTGTGTGTGTGTGAGAGAGAGAGAGAGAGAGAGAGGTCAATTTATTGACTTCTAATGAAGTTTTAAAATGATCCTATTGCATATTTCTTACCTTATATTCTTTCCTTCACATTAAACCTGACCCTTTTCTGTGTCTACTGTCTTAATCATCTGCATCGTATCTTGCATGCTTTTGGGTCTTTTTTTTTTTTCTTAGTATGAAACCTGGCTAATTCTTACTGATTGCAAGGTCACCCTCATTTAGGAAACCTATCTTGACACCTTGGTATAACTTTGATGTTCCTCTTTTGTGCTTTTTAAAATTGTTGGCAAAATAGGAGTCCTTTTAGGGAAAGGTCAAAGATTTCACCACTCCAAGGTCTAACATAGTATCTAACGTGTGATTTGCACCCAAACAGTGTTAATTGAATGGGTAATTGAATGTGTGCTCACTATCAATTTGCATTTTTTTGGTCACTATCAACTCTTCCTTCTGACTACAGCTTCCTTTCCCCCTTTTTCTGGGTGACACATAGTTGGCCTTTAAAACTCTTCTGAATCCTCATTTCTTCCTTTAAGCATTTGGCAATTCTTACCCTTTACTAGGTTATGTGCAACTCTTCCATGTTTCCATGGGATCTTGTGAATATTTTTATAAGAGTGTTTATTTCACTGTGTTCTTTTATTTTTCTGTTTCCACAACTGAGATCAAATTTAGGTGGCATAGATTGTGTCTTTCATCTCCTTATGTTCAATGTTACTCCTGACATATGTTGGAAATTTAGCAAATTTTATTTTATAAATAAATAAATGAATTAAGGATAAATCCTGGCGTTGATTAAAGAGAAGCCTACTTGACTATAGTATAGGTCCATGAGATAGATAAGCGTTGGCCATTTTGCGAAGAATATTGAAAGCTAGATTGGGGAATATGGATTTTTTACAATAAGATTTTTCTAAAAACTTTTTGCATGTTTATTTCTTTTTTTTCAAAGAGGTACATGTATATAGTTTAAAGAGCCAAATAGCTCAACGAGGCTTGAGGTGAAAAACAAGTCTCTGGATCCCCTACTTGCCATCATTTCATTCCCCAGGGGTAACTGTTTTTATATTCTAAATTTCTAAAGCTTATATTGCAACTTCTTGATTGTTCAGTTGTAAGCATTATCTATTAGATTCATACTTTGGGAGATGAGGATTTTAGCAACTCTCACACCTCTTGTTGCCTGAGTGTGCATGTATGTGTGTGCACGTGCGCACACACAAACACACACACACACAGATGCAAATACTCTCTCTCTTACTTTTAGTTCCTCATCCTAGGGTCATATGCAACTTTGGCTAGACCACTGTTCAATGTTTAAATTATTATGACTGTGATCCTTATACTACTCACAGCTGAGTCATGTAATATAGTATGATTGTTTTTCCTTTCCTGAGTGTATTTTTCTTTCCTCTAGAATCCATAATAGGTTCTTCATTTGTTTGCTTGCTTTCTTAGTTTTCTACATTTTATCACTAATTCAAAAAAATTAGCTATTCTAATTTTCACGAATTTTTCTAATTTTCATTCTCTTTTGTCATGTCTTAGACTTCTTTCCTGGAGAATTCTTAACTGCCTTACGTTGAACTAGTTGCTCTCTAGCTAGGAACTCAGGGCATCCTGAGTCTCATCTTACTGCCATCCTGTGTATGTCATTTACCTCTCTCCTGGGTTCAACCTCCTGTTCCCTAATCACCTCTCTTTTTTTCTTCTCATAACTTCCTCTTCGTTTTATGGAGTACATTTTTCAGGAGCTTCCTGGATATCTGAAAATGTCTTTATTTTACTCTCAAAGCTGAAGGATGGTTTTCCAGGTACAGAATTATTTAGAAATCATTTTCCCTTAGAAACTCAAAGGCATTTATCTTCCAGTTTCACTGTCTTCCAATACAGAGTGGTGTTATTGTGAAATCTGAAGACATTCTGATTTCCTATTCTTTTTTCCTCCTCTCTGGATGTATATAAAAGCATTTGCTCCCATTTTTCTGAAATTTCATAATGCTATGTCTTGGTGTGGGTCTGTTATCATCCACTGTATTATACTCACCATGGACTCTTTCACTATGAAAATTTACTCCTTTAAGACATGAGTTATTTCTTTGATGATTTCTTCTCTTCATTTTTCTCTATTCTCTTTTGTTGAAACTCTTATTATTCAGTTATTAGACTTTTTATTTTCTTCTCTTTGTCCATTTGCCCTATTTTCTGGGAAATTTACCTAAACTTATTATTTTCTAGCTTGCTAAATACTGTATATATATATTTCTCTATTTACTTTTCCTGAGATATTTTTTATTCCTTGAATTAAAAAAAAATAGCATTCTGTCCCTGTTCTCCAGATGTAGTATGTTTTCTTTTATCTCTGAGCATATAAATAGACTTTTTGAGGAGGAAGTTTTCTTTTCCTCACATAGTCTTAGTTCCTTCCAAATTACTGTTTTTGATTTCATGTTTGTCATTACATCTCATTTTAGAGACTTTTCTAAGATTTCTGGTGATCCTTGTGTATTCATATTTAAGAAAAAGTGTTTTGAGCTTGATTGTAGGGGTGTGGTTCGTCTATCTCATTGCCTGATGATGTTCTAGGTGTTTTATTTTGGCCTGCTCTGACTTGTCAGACAAGGATCTTTTGATTCCAACAGTCTAGGAACCAAGTGGAGCTGAAAGCTGGGGTCTCAGCTCTAAATATATGAATTTTTTTATTTAATCCCTATTTTCATTGTGGTACCTTTGCCCTTAATTGCACCAAGTTATCTCTCAATCTGGAGACTTTTTGTTTTACCCTCTTTAGATAATAATGTGCAGTGTTTTGCCAAAGTAAGGAAAGGGAGCTGGGAGTCTAACTGCTCCTGAGGCAGACTTTCAACCAGTTTTACTGTTTTTGGCCCCAACTTTATCCCATTTCCAGAAATATCTCATGTGCCTCTTCTGGAGACTTTTGTGAATTCTGCAGAGCAAATTGAATTGCTTTTAAAAATTCCCCACTGCTGTGTTTGGACTTTCTTTCTTTGGTCTGTGAAATCCAAACATATCCTTAATATGAAGTAGATACGTAGCTCCATAACTACTATGGAAATTGAATTCATAATATAAAAACTCTTGACCCCCAAACAATCTTCAGGCCAAGATTGTTTCACTGGTGAATTCTACCAAGTATTTAAGAAGAATTTGCACCAATTCCAAACAATTTTTTCCAGAAAACAGAAGAGGAGAGAATACTTCCCTATTCATTTTATGAATATAGTATTAGTCTGATATCAAAACCAGATAAAACTATACAAAAATAAAACTACAGACCAATATTCCACATAAATATAGATGTAAAAATTATTAATAAAATGCTATCAAATAATATTCAGAAATATATAAGAAGAGTTATATACTGTGACCAAGTGGGGTTGATTTTAGGGATGTAAGGCTGGTTCAGTATTTGAAAGTCAGTCACTGTAATCTATTCAGTTATCAAGCTAAAGAAGAAAAAATTCATAGGATCATATCAATTGATGCATAAAAAGTTTTTGAGAAAAGTCAACACCGATTCATGATAAGGAACTCTCAGAAAAATAGAAATGGAAGGGAACTTCCTCAGCTTGATAAAAAATATCTGAAAACCTATAGTTAAAAATATATGATATAGTTATGGTTTCTCCTTAAGATCAGTAATAAGTCTATTTTTACCACTCTGGTTCAACCCAGTGCAATAAAGGAAGAAAATAAAAGACATAGCAATCCAAAAGAAGAAATGAAACTGTCCTTATTTGTCAATGTAGAGAATCCCAAGGAATCTACAAAATAACACCTAGAACTAAAAAAGTGAGTTTGGCAAGGTCACAGGATGCAAAACAAACATTCAAAAATTTATTTCTCCTGTTAGTGATGAGCACATAGAAACTGAAATTAAAAATATAATACTATTTATAATTACTCAAAAAAAGTTAAATATTTAGGTGTAAGTCTAACAAAACGTTTACAGAACTTGTATGCTGAGCACTGCGAAGTGCTGATGAAAGAAATCAAAGATCTAAATTAATAGAGACAAGTGTGTTCATGGATTGGATGAGTCAACATGGGAAAGAGCTCATTTCTCCCCAGATTGATTTATAGGTTAAACCCAATTTTGCTCAAAATTCTAGCAATATTTTTTTGTAGATTATTCTAAAATAATTATTCTAAAACAATATTATTCTAAAATTTATATGGGAAGGCATAGACCCTAGAATAGCTAAAACAATCTTGAAAAAAAAAATAATGGAGTAGAAGGAATCAGTCTACCTGATATAAAGACTTATTATATAGCTACTAATCAAAGCTGTGGTATTGGCAGAGGGATGAACACATAGATCAATGGGAGAAAATATCTGCAAACCACATATCTGGCAAAGGACTAGTATCTAAATTAATAAATCTTAAAAATCAATAATTAAAAAACAGATAATCCAGTTAGAAAATGAACAAAAGACATAAACAGATGCTTCAGTAAAGAGGATGAATATATGGCAAATGAGCACATAAAAAAGATGCTTACCATCACTGTGTATTAGGGAAGTGCAAATTAAAATGACAATGAGATATCATTACATACTTAGCTTGGCTAAAAAAAAAAAAAATCATGACAATTTGAAATGCTGGCAAGGATGCAGAGAGACCAGATCACTCATATATTGGTGGCGGGAATATAAAATGGTATAGTCACTCTGAAAAACAGACAGTTTCTTTAAAAAGTAAACATACAACCCAGTAGTTGTATTCCTGGGCATTTATACCAGAGAAATGAAATGAATACTTTGTTCACTCCAAAATTTGTACGTGAATTTTTATAGCAGCTTTACTCGTAATATCCAAAAAGTGAAGATAACTCAGATGCCCTTTGGTGAGTGAATGGTTAAACTGTGGTACTTCCATACCATGGAATGCAACACAGCAATAAAAGGAAAAGAACCACTGATATATGCAACAACCAGAATGAATCAACACAGAGATTGCAGAGGTAAAAAAGCCATTCTCCAAATGTTACAAAGTATAGTATTCTTAAAATGACAAAAATTAAAGAATTGGAGAACAGATTAGTAGTTGCCAGGTATTAAGGAGGAGGTGAGGGTGGAAAGAAAGAAGGTACAGCTATAAAAGGCAACTTGAGAGATCCTTGTGGTGATACAAATGTTCTGTATTTTGACTGTATTAATGTCAGTGTCCTGATTCTGTCATTGCACTATACTTTTGCAAGATGTTACCATTGAGGGAAATAAGGTCAAGTGTATATGGGATCTCTTCTCATTATTTTTTTAGAAATGCCTGGGATTTATAATTATTTTTAAATAAAAGATTTAAATTAATTAGGAAAAAACACCTAGAAATGCCAGGTAAAATAGAACATAAAACTTTTTAAAAATAATAAAGCTGAATGAAGAGATATTCCATGTCCATGGATAGAAAGACTCAATATTGTCAAGATGTCAATTCCTCCCAACCTGGTTCTATAAATTCAATGAAATCCCAATCAAAATCCCAGCAAGTTATTTTTTAAGATATTGACAAACTGATTCTAAAATTTATGTGGAGAGACAGACCCAGAATAGCCAACACAAGATTGAAGAAGGACACAGTTGGAGGATTGACACTATTTGATATCTAGACTTACTATAAAGCTACAGTAATGAAGAGAATATGATATTGGTGAAAGAATAGACAAATAGATCAATGGAATAGAATAGAGAGTCCAGAAATAGACCCACGTGAATATAGTCACCTGATCTTTGACGAAAGAGCAAAAGCAACACAATGGAGCAAAGATAGTCTCTTCAACATATGGTGCTGGAACAGCAGCACATTTACATGCCAAAAAAAAAAAAAAAGAATTTAGACACAGATTTGCATCATTCATAAAAGTTAACTCAAAATGGATCATAGGCATAAATGTAAAACATAAAACTATAAAAGTCTAGAAGATAACATGGGAGAAAACACAGATGGCCTTGAGTGTGGCAATGACAATGACATTTTAGATACACCACGAAAGACACTTCATTAAAATTAAAAGCTTCTGCTCTGCAAAAGACAGTGTCAAGAGAATGAGAAGACAAACCTCAGACTGGGAGAAAATATTTGCAAAAGACATATCTGATAAAGGAATATACAAAGATCTATTAAAGTTTAATGATAAGAAAATGGACAGCCTAATTAAAAAATGGATCAAAGCCCTTACAGGCACTGCACCAAAGACGATATAGAGATGGCAAATGATCATATGGAAAGACATTGCACATCATATGTTGTCAGAGAAATGCAAATTAAACAACAATGAGTTACCACTGCATTTCTATTAGAGGTAAAAAATCTGGAACCCTGACCACACCACATGCTGGTGAGGATGTGGAATAGGACGAGCTCTCAGTCGTTGCTGGTGGGAGTGCAAAATGGTGCAGCCACCTTGGAAGATAGTTTAGCAGTATGTTTAATATTCTTACCACACTAGCCAGCAGTTGCACTCCTTGGTATTTACCCAAGGGAGTCCAAAACTTACAGCCACACAAAAACCTGCACATGGATGTCTACAGCAGCTTCATTCATAGTTGCCAAGTCTTGGAAGCAACTAAGATGCCCTTAGTAGGTGAATGGATAAATAAGCTGTGGTCCATCCAGACAATGGAATATGATTTATCACTAAAAAGAAATGGCTATTAATCCATGGAAAGACATGGAGGAACCTTAAATGCATCCCTAAGTGAAAGAAGCCAATCTGAAAGGGCTGTATACTGTGATTCCAACCATATGACATTTTGGAAAAGATAAAACTCTGGAGACTGTGGTTGCCAGGTGTTAGGGTGGGGAAGGGCTGAAAAGGCAAGGCACAGAGGATTTTTATGGCAGTGAAAATACTCCGTATTATATCATAATGATGGATACATGTTGTTATACATTTGTTCAAACCTACTGGATGTTCAACACCAAGAATTAACAGTAATGTAATCTGTGGACTTTGGGTGATCATGATGTGTCATTGTAGATTCATTAATTGTAACAAAGGTACCACTCTGGTTGGGGATGTTGATAATGGGGGAAGCTATGCATGTGTGGGGGAAGGGAGCATATGGGAGCTCTCTGAACCTTCCCCTGTGAACCTAAACTGCTTTAAAAAATAAAGTCTTCTCACCAACTGTGCATGAAGCTTCCTTTTTCTTCACATTCTCGCCAACACTTGTTATTTCTTGTGTTTTGATTTTAGCCATTCTGATAGGTGTAAAGTGATATCTCATTATGATTTTAATTTGCATTTCCCTGATGATTAGTCATGTTGAGCATCTTTTCAATGTGTCAGCCATCTCTTTGTCTTCTCTGGAAAAATGTCTATTCAGGTCCTGTGCCCATTTTTAATTGGATTATTTCTTTTTTTGGTGTTGAGTTGTATAAGTTCTTTATATATTTTGGAATAAACCTCTTATTGGATATATCATTTGCAAATATCTTCTAATATTAAGTAGATCCCCGTTTTGTTTTGTTGATGGTATCGTTTGCTCTGCAAAAGCTTTTTTTGTTATTGCAGTCCCAGTAGTTTAATTTTGCTTTTATTTCCCTTGCCAGAGGAGACGTATCTAGAAAAATGTTTCTATGGCTGATGTGGGAATGCAAATTGGTGCAGCCACTGTAGAAAACAGTATGGAGGTTCATCAAAAAATTAAAAATAGAATTACCATGTGATCTAGTAATTCCATACTGGGTATTTACCCAAAGAAAATGGAAACACAAATTTGAAAAGAAATATGCACCCTTTGTTGTAGCATTATTTATCAGTGTCTGGGCAAGGTATGATTATTGATATCCAAAGGGAAAATATTAGAAAATGTCAACTACTAACCACATAGCCAAGATATGGAAACAACCCAAATGTCCATCTATAGATAAATGGATATAGAAGATGTGATATATGTACACAATGGACTGTTACTCAGCCATAAAAAAGAATGAAATCTTGCCGTTTGCAACAACATGGATGGAGCAAGAGGTTATAATGCTAAGTGAAATAAGGCAATCAGAGAAAGACAAATACTGTAAGATTTCATTCATATATGGAATATAAGAAACAAAACAGACAAAGAAAAAAGAGACCCCCTCCCCCCCCAAAAAAAACCAAACCCTAGACTCTTAAATACAGAGAACAAACTGGTGGTTGCTGGAGGTGAGGAGGGTGAGGGGAGGGGTGAAATATGTAAAGGGGATCAAGAGTACACTCCTTGTGATGAGCACTGAGTAATGTATAAAATTGTTGAATCACTATATTGTATATATGAAACTAATCTAACACTGTATGTTAATTGGATAAAAAAAACCCCACAACATTAACAAGTCTTAATAAAAAAGTGTAGGTGAACCTAGAAGAAATTAAAGGGAATCCACAGAACCAAAAAAACAAAGAGGTAACTGAATGCCAGACCAAGAAGTGCATACCTGATTCTGTGCCTGTCTGGGGAATGGAGAGGGAATCTCTTGGTGTCCAGAACGCGGGCTGTTGAGTTTTAATTCCTTCATAATCACAAGAGATCAAGTCTTGAGTGTCTATGAGGCACAGCATAGGAACTCCAACCATAATATAAAGGCAGGATCTTTGAAGTCCATATGTTTCCTAAACAGATGGACTGGGACCAAAAAAACCCCACAAAAAAACAAAAAGAAAACCACATACCAGCATAGAAAATTTTAAATTCTGGGTCTCAACACTGAATTAAAAAAAATTTCCACTTGGGAACAATGGACCTGTTCTAAGAGTTTGAGATACATGTATATTGATTTACATATATTGTACATATTGAGTTGAATGTATATGTCCCATATGATTGTGGAAGCTTTGAGATGAGAAATGAATATCAAAAGTGGTCTTGTAACCCTTGATAGCTCTGAGGCTACTGGCAGTAATACAAGATGTGGAGGGACAGACCACCAAGGCAGGCTCTATGGCATTCCTATTCCTATCAGTAGATCCTTTATTTAAGATTAGCTTGCAATCCTAAGATACATAATACAAAAGGGAATATTTGCCATGAGTAAGCACCATCAGGCACAGCATTGATGACATAAGAGAGAAAAATTGCAGTTATCTACATTGATACATTTTTTTCATAATTGAAAAGAAAAATTTAGCAAACTAGAAATAGAGGTGTACTCTTTTAATTTATAGTAAATATCATCCTTCATAGTAAAATATCATGCATTTTCTCTGATATTAGGTATGAAATAAGAATGCCTGCTGTCATTGTTTAAATTTGTTATTGTTTTTGAGGCCCTAGTCAGTATAATCAGGCAAGAAAAAGAAATACAAAGTATAAGAATTAGAAAGGAAAAAATAAAGTTCTCAGGATTCAGAGACTACCTGATTATCTAAGATATAATCTAAGAATATCTACACATAAAAAAATAGGACTAATAAGAGTCCTAGTACTGTAAACAAGATTAATGCACAGATAACAACTGTATTCTTATATGGTAGCAAGAACTGAGAAAGCAAAATTTCATAAAGATGCCATTTACACTACTAACAAAATATGAGGTACCTTGTAAAATATTCAGTAGCTGTACAAGACCTTTATGAAAGATTTAAAATCTCACCTAAATAAATGGTGAGATATAATATGAACATAAATAGGAAGTCACAACATCATAAAAATACATTTCCCACCAAATTAATCTTTAAATTAAGTGTAATTCCAGTTCTAAGAATCATATGGAAATGCAAAGGTAATGAAAACAATTTTTCAAACAACAAAATGGGTAACTTGCCCAGACACTGAAATTTAAGAAATTTAACTACCATAGTAGCATGGGGACAAATAAGAGACCAACGTAGCAAAATGGAGATCCAAGAAACAAAAACATGCATATATGAGCATTTGAAATATATTAGAGGTGGCACTAAAATTTTTTAGAGAAAGGGTGGATCTTCAGTATGTGGGGCTCAGGTATGATTATTGATATCCAAAGGGAAAATATTAGAAAATGTCAATACACATAAAGAATATATTCTAGGTGCATTAAAGTCTACTTATGAAAAGCAAAGCTTGAAAACATTTAGAAGAAAATACCAGAGAATGTCTTTATGATCTCTGGGTAGTGAATTATTCCTTAACTAAGATACAAAGAGTTTAAGGAAAATATTGATAAATTCAAGTCCACTACACAAACAATTTTATATCATGAAAATATACTATAAAACAAAAGAAAAGCTTAGAGTGGGAGACTTTTGACAATGAATATAGACAATAAGGGATTAATATCTGAAATATCTAAGTAACTTCTACATACCAGTAAAACAAAAGCAAAAACAACAACAAAAACAAACAAACAAACAAAAAGCAAAAGCAAAAACAAACTTGTAGAAAAATGAAGAAGGAATACAGACAGGAAATTCACAGAAGGGAAACCTGCATAATCAAAAACAAATGGCAATATTAACCTCATTCACAAAAAGACATGAAAGAATACAAAGTGAGATATTTTATATTCTTCAGATTGGGAAAAACTTAAAACGTTTTAAAATGCCAAATATTGACCTAGATGTGTGAAAATAAGAACCTTCCTGCACTATGAATGGGGGTGAAAATTGGTACTCTCACTTTAGAGAGCAATTTGTCAATATCTAGTCATAGTGAAGCTGTTAAGTGCCCACAGCAGAACAGTCCCTCCCAGGTATATATCCCAGAGAAATGCATGCAGATATGCCTAAGGGGATTGTGTAAGATTGTTTATTGCAGAATCTTCATAAACTTTAGGAAAATTGGCCAATAAAAAAGAAAAAGAATTGGGGCACCTGGGTGGCTCAGTCGTTAAGCATCTGCCTTCGGCTCAGGTCATGATCCCAGGGTCCTGGGATCGAGCCACTTGTGGGGCTCCCTGCTCCGCGGGAAGCCTGCTTCTCCCTCTCCCACTCCCCCTGCTTGTGATCCCTCTCTCACTGTCTCTCTCTGCCAAATAAATAAAATCTTAAAAAAAAAGAATTGATAAATACATCGTGGTATATTTATACATTGGGTTCCTATGGAACCATAAAAATGAATTTGAGTTGGGTCTATCAACATGGATGTTCTCAAAAACATAGTGTTGACACAAATTTAAAAAATCAAGCTGTGAAGGTCATGTGCCCTATGATACCATTTACTTAGTTGCCTCTGCAGAGGGAGGCAAGGGAACAGGATTGAGGGGGTTTGGCAGGGGACTTGCACCATATTTGTAATGATACGTTTCTTAAAAATAATTCCAAAGAAAACTTGAAGAAACGATGAGGCTTTCTAGTGGGTATGTGTAGTTTGTGTCATTCTTTTTTTGTGGACTTAAAACATTTCATAATAAAATACTTGTAAGAACACAAAACCAATCAGTTATACATATTGCTACTCTATTTCAAGTGTTCATCCCCAAAGTAGTACTTGCTTAATTTTTTTTTTCAGTTTTTTAGGACTTCAGTGTTTTTTTCGTCTATTTATGCACAAATCTTAACTTGTCTTCTAAAATTTGCTCTTAGGCCTGAGAATCTCCAAATTTGTTTACTCCCTGAGCTCATCTAATTTGAACAAATATATCAGGCTAGAAAAGATCCTAATCAAGTATTAAAAAAATTAAATGAGAGAATAGTATGTCTTGTGGTATTTCTAGTCAGATAAATGTATGGTGATATATGTCCTGTCTCCTGTTTGGTTCCTGGCATGGGGCCAGGCCTATGGCACCCCCATCACTCTGTGTCTCTGATGAGAAACAGGGACAGTAACATCATGTCTCTGCATAAAAATTGAATTAGATTAATTCGAAAGAAGGGCAGCAGCTGCATTAATGGTTCAGCTCATCCCTGCTCCCCACCTTTTGGGCAGCCTCAAACTTTAATCATTCCTGACCCCCTCCCACATTAAGAACTTTACTGTCATTTTGAAAGTACTCTGAGATTCTTAAGAAGGAAACCTACTTCCCTTGGAAAGCTTATCAAGTCTCTTTATCCTAGGAGAGCCTTAGAGACTTGTTAAATCTTCATAAATATGGAGCTCTGTGGTCCATTTTTCTTGGAGAAGGAAGATGGAGGTGGTTACATATAAAATCAAACAAAGCACCATCCCAAAGCTTTTGAAAGCATTTCAGTGCCTTCTCTTTTTATCAAGGTGCTTATTTAAATTAATGATTTAGGGAAGGGGATGAATGCAGCTATTTTGCTCATTTATTTCTTTGCAGATAATGTTATTTCAGGATTTGATTATATTTAAATTCACAGTCAGTGCTTTTGCACTGCAGAGCATAACCCAGCCAGAATGTCTCTCTTGCAGGAATTTGTAACTCGATATACTAGTCAACTGCCAACCATGGGAAACAGGTTTAAGTTAACTACTATTTAAAAAATTAATGTATTTTTATTCTTCAAAACACATGCTTCTCAGTCTTTAAGACACTAGTATTTGAGTCAATATATCATCAAATGAATGTAATAAATTATACTGCTGTGAACTCCAGGGAAATTTTATTAATGTTTTTAATGTATCCTCATGTGGAATCAACATATGTTTTTTATATATTCATAAATTTATGGCTTCAAAAATCTCCAATTTCAGGGTGTTATGAATGTTGTAATGGATAGAAAATACATAATTGTGAAATGATGTTCTTGAATTTTCATATACTCCTGATAACCATTAGCTCTTGCATATAATAATTAGAATGAAATTAAAAACTTGGAAGTAATATTTCTGCAGCTCAGTTGCTTCGGGCCAAAGGAATTATTTCCAGAATAAGCTGGCAGGTTCCTGCTTGGGGAATTAGGACTCCAGTGTCCTTAACTTTAAAATAACTTGAATTTCATTTTATGCCTGTTTCATAAAGTGGTCATTCATTTTCATACTAAATTGTAACCAAGGCATACCACATCAATAGAGACCAGTCCGTGAGTTTACTGTGTGTTAGGTTGAAGTGAAGTAGAACGTTAAAAATGTTGGCTAGATGGCTGGGTTAAAAAAAAAAAAAAAATCTTACTACTGATTTGTTAGGGGAATTGAGAGATAGTCTCCCCGCATCTTTATATTCACATCCTGGTACTTAGTAGGTTCACCATAAGAAGTTGCTGGAGAAGGAATGAGTCCAGAATGGTACTTTCTGTTCTGAGAGTTCATGAAGTAAAATGCTCTCGTTTCCTATCACTTTGCTGCACTTGTAGTGGGATTGGTCGTGGAGATACCCTCGTGTTGTAGGTTTAGATTTTCAGGCTCATCAGTTAAGACACAAGCTTGTGCTTCCTGGATGCTAGGCTTGCGATCAGGGCACAGCAGATGGCAGTGGGGTGTAGACCGTGACTCTGTGGTCTATACCAGCAGACCTGAGACACAACCATAAACTGTTTTCAAGGATATGTTCTTTCCCTTTAGTTTTAAATTTCTTTTTACAAAAGTAAGTTTTCTTTTCTTTTTTAAGATTTTATTTATTTATTTGAGAGAGAGAGACAGATAGTGACAGAGACAGCAAGAGAGAACACAAGCGGGGAGGAGAGGGAGAAGCAGACTCTCCACTGAGCAGGGAGCCCGATGTGGGGCTCGATCCCAGGACCCTGGATCATGACCTGAGCTGAAGGCAGACACTTACCTGACTGAACCACCCAGGTGCCCCTACAAAAGTAGTTTTGCTTTTCATTTAAACAGCTAAAGTTACACAGTTGGTAACAGTGCATCTGAAATAATTTTTTTCTGAAGTTCCAGAACACTTTTAAAGAAAATGTCTTTCTTTGTAGGTTTCTACATTTTGTTAGTTAGTTAGTTAGTTTGTTTGTTTTGTATATCAGTATTTCAGTTCAAATACTGTCTTAACATGTGTCTTTGCAATTTGCCTGCTCTCTGGACAGTAGAATTAAAAGCCTTTTAGGATTCTAAGTCAGTGTGGTACAAAAGCTTTTGGTTATCACTTCCCTAACCTATTAGCTGCTTTCCTCAGTTGGGGCCTTTCCAAAATAAACAGAGTACTTTAAATTACCCCTTTCACTTTTTCTGTAATTTATTTTCTTCTTCTTTTTTTTTTCCCCCTCAAATAAAAGCACAATGAAATAAGTTGTGTAAGTACATGACCTTGTCTACTGGCATAACTCTGTCTCCCAGGAGAATAGCATCACTAACCCTCAACCAAGAGAGAGACTTCTCCACCCTAATACCGTTTGCCCCGCCAGCCTCCCAGTTTGGTGCTTTTTTTTTTTTTTTTTTTTAAAGATTTTATTTATTTATTTGACAGAGAGATAGACAGAAGAGCACAAGCAGAGGGAGTGGCAGAGGGAGAGGGAGAAACAGGCTCTGCACCGAGCAGGGAACCTGATGCAGGACTCGATCCCAGGACCCTGAGATCATGACCTGAGCCGAAGGCAGACGCTTAACCATCTGAGCCACCCAGGCGCCCAGTTTGGTGCTTCTTGAATGTTTCAAGTTTGATGTAGCCTCATCGAAAGTTTAATAAATTTCAGGGTCATGTACCTATGACAAGACACAAGAAGGGGAAATAGGCAGTGTTACAAAATGCTAAGACTGGGTCAACCTATTACTACGATAGCATCTGGGAAGATGTTCTAATCCCCGTCATGACAATTGTATTAAAAAGGGGCCACTGATTGGATACCTTGTCTGCCTTTAAGTTCAGAAATTTAACTATCATTTAGATAATGCTTTCCAAACATTATCTGTAATGCGGTTTTGTTTTTTTTTTCACTCCCCAAGTTCTTCCTCCCATATGCCTGTCTCCTTAATCCCATTAGGGCTATGTGCTACACCTGGAACAGACAGGAAGGTATGGTATGAGATGAAAGTGGAGAAGTCTGAGTTTGAGAACGATTGCAAAGAAAGAAAAAGCGGAAAGCAGGATCAAAAAGTGTCAGACATGATAAAATACAAAATAATCACACCGTTAAAAGAAAATTGGTCATGTGGAGGCTGGGTCTGTCAAAACTCATAAAATTGTACACCCCCAAAAGAGTGAATTTTACTGTATGTAAATTTAAAAAGCATGGGGAAAAAGGCAGCATAAATAACCATAAAATGTCATGTTTGTACAGCAATGTGGATATACTTAATGCTGGATTGTGTATCTAAAAATGGTTAAGATGGTAAATTTATGTTATGTGTATTTTACCACAATTAAAATTTAAATTCAGACCTACAAAAAATGTAATGTCTGTATAATGGACTATTATATAGTTATTAAAACAATCTCTCCAAAGAATTAGTAATAAAATGGGGGGACTACTTGTTATATTAGATTAAAACTAGTACGAAGTTGAATTAGTAGTATGCTTTCACATCTGTGAGTCATGCAGAAATGCTGGATCATTAAATGCCAAAATACTGAGAGTGAAGGTCTTGGTGATGGGATTTTGAAAGATTGATTAGTCTCCTTGGCATATTATTAGTTTTCACTTACTCTTTTTGTAATCAGTAAAAATGGAATCATCAGCAAATATGTGCAATGAATTGCATATTACTGAAATAGATTATCAGTTATTTCATAGAGGCTCCTATTTAAACCATACCAGCCAAAAATCAGATCCACTCAGATTCACTTTTCGTTTTTTAGAGAGGGAGGAGGGAGGGGCAGAGGGAGAGTAAAAGAGAGAATCTCAAGCAGACTCCCGGCTGAGCAGTGAGCCCAGCACAGGGCTCCATCTCAAGACCCTGCGATCATGACCTGAGCCAAAATCAAGAGTCGGATGCTTAACCGACTGAGCCACCCAGGTGCCCTCACTCAGATTCACTTCTTAAAAATTTCTTTTCTTGGGGCGCCTGGGTGGCTCAGTCCTTAAGCGTCTGCCTTCAGCTCAGGTCATGATCCCAGGGTCCTGGAATCGAGCCCCGCATCAGGCTCCCTGCTCCTTGGGAAGCCTGCTTCTCCCTCTCCCACTCCCCCTGCTTGTGTTCCCTCTCTGGCTGTCTTTCTCTCTGTCAAATAAATAAAACCTTTAAAAAAAAAAAAAAATTTCTTTTCTTGCAGCGCCTGGGTGGCTCAGTCGGTTAAGTGTCTGCCTTCGGCTCAGGTCATGATCCCAGGGTCCTGGGATCGAGTCCCGCATCGGGCTCCCTGCTCAGCAGGGAGCCTGCTTCTCCCTCTTCCTCTGCCCCTTACCCCCTGCTTGTGATCTCTCTCTCTCTCAAATAAATAAAATCTTTAAAAAATTTTTTTAAAAATTAAATTTCTATTCTTCTAGGACTAAATATTTTAAAACATTGAAATAGTATCAACTGACTTTCAATGCAAGATGTTGAGTTAAGCCTGTGTTTAGCTTTCTTTGCTGCAAATCTGCCATTGAACTGACCAGGAAAACCAAAGGTAAGGATGTGTGATTGAAAAGTTGGGAAAGGTACCATGAGCAGACCAGCTAACTTTAAGGAGTTAATATAAACTATGAAGCAGCAAGCACTGATTGAGGAAAGTACCTGGCAGATGGAATCTCAAGCATCCAAAGGAAGAATCTGCCTAGAGAATGAGTGGCAGGATTCTAGACCCAGTGGCTGGAGGGGAGGATAGTGTTTGTGGCGGTCATTCCTGGAGGATTCTCAAGCCTATAGATGACTTCAGACCCTATAGCACCAGCCTCCCAAGAAAGTCACCTGGACACTATTTTGTAGCTTCCGTTCAATAAGGTCAATAGCTGGAATAAATTGTAGAATGTTGCCGCAAGCAAATGTCTAACAGAGACCATCGTATCGATTACAGAAGGAGGTCATGGAGAGCCCAGCCAACTTAGGTTCCTTCAGTGAGTGAGGGACATGGTGCATGAATGCGTCTACCCGTAGTTTCCTATTCTTTTTCACAGAAAAAACCCACAAGTATGCACACACGTTATACATTAATTTCAGTGGTTATATGGCTCCCAGGGTAAAAACTGCACGTAAGTAATGTCATTACATTAATTCAACTAAAGAATTCACTCTCTATTTAAAGTGACACTTTCATGAGATTTTTGCCCTCCTGATTTTTGAATGTTATTTCTTAGAATTTAAACTTTGAATCTCTGAGGTAACGTGGACTAATAAAAGTTTTATCAGTATCACCTTGTATTGACCTGCCTCTCTTCCTCCCTCCCTCCCTCCCTTCCTTCCTTCCTTCCTTCCTTCCTTCTTTCCTTCTCTCTCTCTCCTCCCTCCCTCCCTCATTTCCTCCCTTTCTTTCCTTCTCTTTCTTTCTTTCTTTCTTTCTTCGTTCCTTCTTCCTTCCTTCCTCCTTTCCTCCCTTCCTCCCTTCCTTCCTCTCTCTCTTCCTCTCTCCCTCCTTCCCTCCCTCCTTCCTTCCTTTCTTCTTTCCTTTGTGCTGCTTGTCAGTTCTATGAAATCATTTCTTTTTCCCTCTTTTTTCCTCTAGGAATTGTGAAGGGCAGAATATTCGATACAAGACATGCAGCAACCATGTAAGTTCTGTAATAAAAATCTATAATCCAATAATGTTCATGTGTTAAGTTGGAAGACTATGTGTACTGTAAAGCTGATGGCCCCTTGGTACCCTTTGGGGAAAATTTAAACATTTTTTTAATTGACAACAGGTTTTGTGTATCTCATACCTTCCTTGTGTACTACCTTTTTAGGCCATTTCACATTTATAAACTGATTTGGTAAATATTTAATAATTTCTGAATTCATAGAAACAATACCTGATACCTGTAAGTGCCTTCAAAGTTCAAAGAGCTTTATGCACAGTATGTCACCGGAACCCCACCCTGTCTCTGAGATACAGGCAGACGAGGTGTGGTTATTTCTCTTTTGCAAATGAGGGGCCCTGGGGTAAAATTAGTTTCCACCGGTCACAAAGGAAGAGCACAGACTTGAACTGGTCTACTGCTGTTTTTCCTGCCCCAAACCACCTGTCCTGCCCACTGCAAGATGTGTTTAAGAGTGCTCTGTCGGTGATTCAAGGAAATCATACGTAGGGACAGGTTTGTAAACCTCTCTCTTGTTCTACAACGATGAGCACTAAAAAAATTCAAACCTTTTGCTTTACAGATCTGAAAATGCAAAGTAAATGTCAGAAGGAATCTGTCCTAATTTACCCTTAAAACATGTCCCTTGTTTGTGATACAGACCCAAATCAAAATGACGCGAATAAAAAGGAAATTATTAGAATCTGGACATCTAAGTGAGATTTAGATTTTTTTTAATCCATTTCTTCTCCCTTGGTTGTAATTAATTTATTTCAAAAGTTTCACTCACTTGGGCTCTGTCCCTCTTGTTCTGGGCCAGTATAAGACAGAAGTCCTGTCTGAGGGTCTTTATTCCGCAGACCCAGACTCGTCCTGGGAGGGCAGCCTGCCAAGCCTGGGCAACAGTGAGTGGGTAGTGTGAGCCAGACCTTCTGACCACAGGGCTCAGCCGTGTTTTCAGTCTGTTTTTATCAGGGATGAAGCAGAAGTGTTTGTCTTTCTATCTCAACTGGTTTCAAACTCAAGTGGGAAATGTGGGTACCTATTTGTTGGGCATTCAAACTCCAATATCACTCAGCCCTGGGACAGACAGATTGGTGTCCACCATGTCCTTGGAGGAATTTGGGGCCACAAAGCAAATAGATTTCGCATGTTCTCTGACCGGCTGGAGGGCCGAGGACTTGGGGGACACGTGTGCGTGATGCTTAATTAAATGAGCTGAGGTCCGGGTTGGGGCGCAGGAGGCAGAGAGATTGATTTGAGCACAGATCAGACATTTAGTTACAAACACAGTCTGGCTTTGTTTTTCCATGCAAGCACGTGAATGCATTAGTAACCTGAGGGTTTTATCTAGGAGACATTTTAATCTACTACATTTTGCCTGGGTGCATATTTTTGTTTTGTTGTTGTTTGTTTTTAGGGTTTTTTTTTTTCCTTTTTATAAAGTGCTGCTTTAACAAATTACCACAAATTCCTTGCAGCCATTCAACAATAAATTCCACAACAGTATCCTAGCCAGCAGTACTCTGAGACTATCTAGGGGAATTCTTTTAAATTTTAAATGCCCAGATCAGGGTGTTGCCATTTGAGATTTCATTCTTGGGTTTCTGTGTGTGTGTGTGTGTGTGTGTGTGTGTGTGTGTGTGAGAGAGAGAGAGAGAGAGAGAGAGAGAGAGAGATTCTGCTCTCGCTAATTCCAAAAAGGTACCTTTCTTCAACACAAGTATTAAGAGGGTCTAGGAGTGTTGGGTCATACAGTGTAGACATACAATGTAATCTACTAAAATCAGTGCATACTAGCTGCAGTGGTTAGGACTTGGGTGCGCTTGAGTGAAGATCCCAGGCCCCTGAGGCTCCGTGGGTCTTGGGAAGACCTGTTGTCTCTACGTGAAGGCCCCTCTGTGAGGATCCTGCAGAAACCTTTACCACCTCTAGGCTGGTGAGGAATAGAGGTTTAGAAGGTGGTGACCAGTGGGGAGGACTGCAAAGTGAAAGTTGCCCTTTTTCGTTCTCAGAGTTGGGGTCCTTAGAGAGATTTCATAAGAATGCGGCATTAATCGCTGTGCTTGCCATTGCAAACTCAGAGTTTTAAACAAAATTTCTTTCAGGGAAATAAGGGGGGTCGTGGCAAGTCTTTCCGAGCTGTAGCACTCAGGAAACCCCTCCACCTCCGTGTGCCAGGCCCTGCTGCTGTGCATCCTCAAGCCCTCCCGCAGATCGGAGTGGATCTGCGCAGCAGGGCTGGTGGTCTTCCCAGGAGAGATGACGCAGTGTGTTCGTGGGAATATACCGTAGAAACACAGCCAGGATGTCAGGCATCCTGAGTGGATGTAACCACGTGAGCTTAGGGTACAAAGATAGTCACGTCTTTTCTTGAGTTGCTTCCTGCTTTATTAATTGGGGTTTAGAATCACCCTTTTGAGATCTCCCCCTCCCTGCTACCCAGGGTGGTGCAGAGGGCAGGAGCGGGGGACCAGTCTGCAACCTACCTCCACTGGGGAGAGACGTGAGGTCCCATCAGTGCACCCCTGCTGTTGCTTCTCATGGCCATTCAGTGTCCCCGTGGGAGACAGGCCATGCCCCCTTAACGGTCAGCGGTTTCCCTTTTCCCTGGAAATGGGGCCCATCACCCACTCTTCTGAAGGAAGCTGCCTTTAGTGATTCCAAGATGTGGCACTCTTATGAGGGAGATTTACCTTGTGATTCAGAGATGCCTACATCTATATTTCTGGGGGCACAGGAGCCCATCCGATGGGGCCGCAAGATCCCCTGTTTCCCCACTGAGGGACCTCACCGTCTTGGTGATCAGGGAAGTCTGCTCCGTGGAGGAACGGAGGTCACTGCTGCGGGACCCCAGAGACCTACCGTTCCCTCCCATCCCAGAGGTCACTCCTACTTCTTTCTATTCCTCCACGTGATTATCTGAAGGCTCAGGCTCTCGGCCTCAAAACCACAGGGCTTGTCATCTGTATGTGCCAGCTGTTGAATTCTTAACCAAACTTAATAATAATAATAATAATAATAATAATAATAATAATAACAACAACAGATCACACGTATCCACTACTTCCTGAATGCTAAACATTGTTCTAAGTGCCTATCCATGAATAAACTGATTTAATCCTCATAATATCTCTACAAAGTAGGTATTATTTTTATTTCCACTTTTTAAAAAACATTTATTTATTTGAAAGAGAGAGCAGGGGAGGGGCAGAGGAAGAGAGAGAGGGAGAATCTCAAACAGACTCTGTGCTGAGCACAGAGCCCAACGTGGGGCTCGATCCTGCAACCCTGAGATCATCACTTGAGCCAAAAATCAAGAGTCAGACGCTCAACTGACTGAGCCACCCAGACACCCCTTATTTCCACTCTTACACAGGCGGAAATGTAGGAAATGCGCCCAAGGGCACAAAGCTGAACTAGACCCCAGGCAGTTGGGCTCCAGGCTCTGGAGTGCAGGCTTCTACCCACTCTGCTACACCAGACTGCCTCTTGGAAAGGAGCCTGAAAGGAGCTTTGTTAGATGATTGATTATGGTACAAATAGTAGTCTCAAACGTGGCTGCTCCCCCCAACCCACGAGCACATGACTCACGGGGGGAATTGCAGGGACATCCCCCTTTCAGATACCGTTATAGAATCGCCAACCCCAGGAGCTGTAGGATAGACCTTCTGAATATTCACAGTTGGCAAGGGACAGAAGTCAGGGAGAGGAGAGGCAACGGAGGGGAAGTCACGGAAATGAAGTCCTCCATGGCCGTGGGCCTTCCACGCCAGTGGCCCGAGGTGGGGGGAGAGGGTCCCCGAAACAGGGGAGGGTCGGGCTTTACGCGGACAGACCTTGACCGCCCCATTTCTGATCTCTGCCCCCCTCAGCAGAAGATACCTGAGAAAAATAGGCTCCAGGCACTCAAGGAAGGATCGAATGTCCTTTTGTTAGGAAGTGTGGGTGTGACGGGGATACACATTCAGAGGGCGGAGAGGAAGAAATCCCACTCCTGGTGTGCAGGAATGGGAGGCGCGGCCAGGCAATGAGGACCACACTGCCCTCCCTGCGAAATCAGGCTTTGCTTCCGCAGCTCTCCCTGGGGTCATTCTGTTGGGGAAAATGGGGCTTTGGGCTGGAACAGCCCCTAATCCCTGGTACCTGCCATCTTCAGAGATAACCCTCCAGTCAGCGCTCAGCAAAGACCCTGACGGTCAGGGCGGGGCCCCTGAGGCCTCAGTGAAGAATTTTCCTTATCAGGCATCTCCCAGAGCAATTGGAGACTTTCCAAGGGAAGCCATGCATGTCAGCAAGGAGTTCTACTACTTGAATTCACTGACTACTCATTTTTTAACACCAGGGTTTATGGGATCAAAGGCAGTGCTGGAAGAGAGCAAAGGGAAAATACCTTTAAAAACAAGTATATCATGATTTGGTCAGAGTGTTTTTGCAGCATGAACACATTTTTATGTGAGCACAGAGGGAGCAGTGGTTAATTCTGCACAGTGGGGTCCCTGATGGCTTTCCAGAAGAGACAACATTTGATGTGACCCTTGAAAGACTCTTCATGCCACAGGTCCTATGGATGGCTAGTTTCTGGCAGTTTCCTCTTAGAGGTGTTCTTTACTTTCCACTGTCACTGCTCCTACCCCAATCCATGCTGCCGTCACAGAGGTCCTCCTAAAGTGCCACGCTTTCAGTCCCCTTTGTGGATCCTCATTGCTTTTAATTCCCCTGACTTGCATCAACTCACAAACTTTCACCTTTGCTGGCCATGCCTGGTCCCGGTCCCTCATCGCTACTGACTTCATTTCTGCTGTGTCCCTGTTGTTTGTGTTCTTTCCTGCAGTTGTTCTAAACACAGCAGGCCATCCCTTAAATCTCATCTGAAACGTCACTTTTCCATGATGCACCATTTGCTAACTGCCTTCTTATAATGGCCACTCACAGTAACTTGTTTTCATGCTAGAAATTTTGGCATTGGTTATATTAGAGGATCCCAAAATTTAACGCATAGTACAACTTGGATATGAAGATAAAATAAAAATTTTAAATTTGCTTACAGTAGAAATCACATTTCTCCTAAGTCTCTACTCACTGGTTATCTGGGAAAAATGACCTAAATATATAACCCATGTAAAAACTTGGTTCAATCCTATTATATAAATCATCCCTTAGCTAATGGTCTCTCTTATGCATAAAAATGCTCTGTTTTTTAGGTGATCTCCCTGTCTGGGCATTTCTCCCTAAGTTGTCCATGAGAATGGTTTGCATATCCTCATGGCTTGAGGAAGGAAACGAGATCTCTGTCTTTGGCATGGTCCTTGAATGGGTACTAGTTGTATCCTCCTTCCCCTCCTTCTCCCTCTTCTCCTAATCCCTGTCCTCCTCCTCCTTTTCCTTTCCTATGCTTTCCAGACTGGCTGCCCCCTCCTAAGTCCAGTCTTCCTGATCTAGGATCTATTCTTTCCATATTAACTCCACTTAATCAATTTTTTTTTTAGATTTTTATTTATTTACTTTAGAGACAGAGAGAATGCAGGAGGGGGAGGTACCAAGAGAGTGAGAGAGAATTCTAAGCACACTCCCTGCTGAGCATGGAGCCCGATGCTGGGCTCAATCCCAGGACCCTGAGATCATGACCTGAGCTTAAATCAAGAGTCAGATGCTTAACTGACTGAGCCACCCAGGCACCCTGCCACTTAATCAATTTTTAATTTAACACTTGGACAACAATTTTATTTCCTTCATCCAACGCCTTACTTGTGAATCTATAAATACAAACAGTAACCCACTGTGTCAGTGTATTTCACGCAGGAGGTGCTGCTTCTCCAATAAGATCGCCGGCTCTCGACATGAGAACGGTAGATTATATTCTTCTTTTATGTTCTCCACAGCAAGTAACCTAGGCGAAGCCCATAAAGTATATTTAACAAATGTGTTGTCTTAACTGATATGAAGAAATGCTTCTCAGGGAAAGGGAAGCAGAAAAATGTTTGGTATTCAAGCTTCCTAAATGTCAACTAAACTATTTAAGACACAAGAATCCCTAGATTGTCTTGAGCCAGCGCAGGGGACCCAGCAGAAGCCGACTAGACAGGCTTAGTGTTGACACTGGAAGGATGCCAAGTAAATGAAAGTGCTTAATGTAAGCCCTCCATGTCTTGCAAGATTACTAGAAAGCGGTATCATATAATGGAACACTTGTTACTTTGGGAATCGGTCTTGGCTCTGTCATAGTCTAGCTGGGTGTCTTTGGGCTAGTGACTGAAGACTTTGAGGATCACAGTTTCCTCTGTTTGTAAAATGAGGGTAATGATAGTTCTGACCCACCTACCTCAAAGGGAATGTCCATATGATCCCTTGTAAACAGGAAAGCATTGTCCAGATACAAGGGTGTCTTCATCGGGATCATCATTTCCCAGGAACAGAAGCCCACTCAAAATAGCTCAAGAAAAATGGGATTCACTGGATGGATGTGTGGATATTTAATGGAATTTGGGCATCAGCACACCTTAAGGGCCTGGACCCAGGAATCAGAAAGTGAGAAGCCCAAGTTATGTAATCTTATTGAAATACATGGTTTGTCATTGTTCCTTCTTTCGTGTCTAATTCATTCTTCTTTGTTGTGAGAACTGGCTTGCTTTGCTTCAACAGGCATCTCATGAAAGAGATGGTTAGCTCAGTCTCAGACTGATGAGAGTCCTCAGCTCTTCTATTGCAATTCCAAATTCCTGGGAAAGACTGTCCTGGTGTGGACCAGGCGTGTGCCTCTGACCAAGGAGGCCGGGTCCTGTGTCCAAACCTGGCCACCCTTTCAGCAAGGACTCAGTGTAGGCTGGCATCCTCGGCTGTCTGTTAATTAAACCTTGTTAATTTTGTGAAACTTCTTTGGTTTCTGGAGTTTAAGGCAGTCAGTGGTCAGACAGCAAGAAATTTCAGTCCCTAGAGCATGCTGGCCACATCAGTGAGCCTAATGTCAGGGAGGTTGTTTTCACAGTGCTCTCTTACACTCCTTGGCTTGGGGTTCAAAGAGTCAGATACAGAGAAAACTAGCCGCGGTTAAGGGAAGAAGGCGCCATACAATTTTATCAACTGATGATCTTCCCTGGGGCCGGACGGAAAACAGTCCTCATTTCAATAGAGAAAGGTCAACCAGTTTCAGTCTTTAGTTTAACTCTCTTCCATAGGTGTGACCTGGGTTAAGGTTTGATCTTTCTGAAACAAGAAAAATGTGGATGCAGTTAAAGATTTTGGAAGAATTCACCACAAACTAATACAACTAATCCCAGGGGAATGTTTATTTCTTATATTTTATGTCTTCCCTACCTACTTCCAAAAAGGATTTGAGGCAGATTATAAAGGCCAGAAGCATAAACACAGCAAGATACAAAAGTTAAGTAGTAAAAAGGGGAGAAATGAAAGAAATTATATTTTAAGATTCTGGCTGATAATTTATTAATAATTATTTGTAGAAAAAATAATGTTAGGTTTTTACCTTGCACCACACATCAAAATAAATTCCCAATGTAACAAAGTGTTAAATAGGGGCGCCTGGGTGGCTCAGTTGTTGGGCGTCTGCCTTCGGCTCGGGTCATGATCCCGGGGTCCTGGGATCAAGCCCTGCATCGGGCTCCTGCTTGTCGGGAGGCCTACTTCTCTCTCTCCCACTCCCCCTGCTTGTGTTCCCTCTCTCGCTGTGTCTCTCTCTGTCAAATAAATAAATAAAAATCTTAAAAAAAAAAAGTGTTAAATGTAATTGCTAAACTATAAAGGAGATAGAAAAATACATTTCAGTATTTATCTGTTCTTAGGCAGGGTAGAAAAAGCATTTCTAAACTTATTAATGAGGGAAGAAGCCTTAAAAGGAAATATTAATAGAGCTGATTACGGAAATATAAATTTTCTTGACTTTGCAAAGCAACCAAACCAAAATCAAATGGGGAAAATATTTCCAGTGCAGATGGCAAAGAGTTGATAACTTCGTTAGGAAGGCTGATAGTCTTATCTGTTAAAAATAGTAAAAAGGCAAACATTCCAATAGATAAATGAAGGACAGAAAACAAGAAATTTTTGAAGAGTTAATACAAAAAGCAAATATATGTGAAAGTGATCAAACCTATGAAAGGAAATGTAAATTAAAATAATGAAATTCTATTTAACATGATAGAAAAATGTTAAGCTGAGAAGAGAGATTGAGAAAAAGGGAACTTAGGGAGCCTGGTGATAATAAGGAGGGAAATTCCTGGAGGGCAATTTGGCAATATTTTGAAAAGCTCATGAAACACACCCTTTTTCTCAGAAAGTTTATTGCCAGAAATTCGTTTTTGGGAAATCATCAAGGATTTGTGTAAAGATTTAGGTATAAGAATCTTTGTCTTTTATTCTTTTTTTTTTAATAGAAACTATTTCCCAAAGGTTTTATAAGGACCATTGATTACTTTTGTAATAAGAAAAAAATACAAAATAATTTATTGCCTTTCTGTATCTGTTTTCTTTCATTGGGAAGTTTGTATAGAATTAATTAATTCCCATCAATTAGGAAGTTTTTACCCAACTCTGAAGAATAAAGTAACCTTTTGTCAGCCAGCATCTGGCTTTGGAAATACCAGATGGGAGGGATTAGTAATTAAGTAAAAAGATATCTGAGTCATCAACACTTGCACACTTTTTACTATTATTATGAGAACTCCCTAGAGCATTTACTTAGAATTTCCTTGCCGTTGTTGTAGACGGAATTTGAAAGAGCTCCATTTTGTCCTTCCACATCCTCCCGTGGGTTGAAGGCAGGCACTTGGTTCCAGGAAAAAGCAGTGGCTGGGGGCCCAAACCAGGGAAGGAGGGCACATGAATTAACAATCACAAAAACAGAAACAAAGAAACAAACACAGGTTCTCACAAAGCACGGCAATTTTGGGGCGAAAGTGGGGGCAAGTAATCCTTCCATTGAAATGGTTCTTGAAGGCATGGACGATAATTAATATCCCCTATAAAGAGCTGGAGTCCCCTGGAAGAATTAAAAGCAAGATGGTTAAAAGAGAGCATTTAAATAGAGTGGAGAAATGAGGTGACTCCAAGGTGAGAGGCCAGTGGTGGGGTCTGGTCTCGTGAGACTCTTGTAAACTTGTTCAGCCTTTGGGTGGCTGATCTCCCTGTGTGATGTGCGTGTGGCCCTTCTCCTCTGCTCGCAGGACTGCCCTCCGGACGCGGAGGACTTCAGAGCCCAGCAGTGCTCTGCCTACAATGACGTCCAGTATCAGGGGCGTTATTATGAATGGCTTCCCCGGTATAACGATCCTGCGGCCCCCTGTGCGCTCAAGTGTCATGCACGGGGACAGAACCTGGTAGTGGAGTTGGCACCCAAGGTCCTGGATGGAACTCGCTGCAGCACAGATTCCCTGGACATGTGCATCAGTGGAATTTGTCAGGTAAGCCACACCTGCTTCCCATACCCCCGGGGCCAGCACGTGCCACGCCCACTCTCCATACTGAGACTCTCTTCTTTGTGCAGATGAAATACTGCCTTTGATACTTGTCATGTAAAAAAATATGGTAGAGAGTATCACTCACCTTCAAATTATGTTTTACTTATTTAAAATAGTGTAAACTTTGTCCAGGTAGACTCAAAAGATTGCAGTAGAGGACATCTTATTCCTCTAGGTCAGTGGTGCTCCAACTTGAAAGGGCATCAGATTCACCTGAAGGACTTGTTAAAACACGGGGGGCTGGGCCCCCACCCCCAGAGTTTCTGATCCAGTAGATCTGGGCTGGAGCCTGATAATTTACATTTCTAACAAGTTCATGGGAGATGCTGATGCTGCTGGTCCAGGGCCCCATTTAGAGAACCACAACTTTGGAAGGGTAACGTCAATAGGTTCTTTGAGCCTTTTAACAACTAACTGTTTTATTAAAATTTATTGTTTTGGGTCTTTGGGAGCAGTGACTTACTTACTAAAAAATTAGCATGAGTGCGTTCCAGCAGATTTTTCAGAGTGGAGTTTGCAAAGCTGTGATGCATGGAACTGAGACATAGAACCCCACGCCCTCCCCCAGCTTGCAGTGGGTATGAGGATTCAGGACACTGGGACAGGTGGCTGAGATGGTATGGGGATGGCAGGGAAATGATGAGATTCCACCCCATTCCCTTAATCTCTAGAAAAATATTTTAAAAGAATTATGTCTAGTATTCCGTACCTTATTATGCTCTTATAACAAAAACAGTATGAATAAGAGCAACACCCCAACCACCTACCAAGTGTCGGGCATTACCAGCCATCTCAGTTGTCACACGGTCCAAGACGAACCATGATCTTGCTCTTCAGAGTAGCTTCTCCTTCCTGCATCTGCTCATCTAGAAAATGGCCTCCGGTTGCTCACTGCAAAATTCTGGGGTCCTTCTTGATTCTCCTCTTTCAACACACACATCTAATCCATTGTCATTCTGTATTCAAAAGTCTTTTTTTTTTTTTTTTAATCAACCATTCTTTTCTGTCTGCATGACTTCTTTTTTGGTCTAAGCCTTCATCAACTCTGACCTAAACTGCATGGCTAGCCTCCTCTCCTGATCTCTCAGCTTCCACCACTGTTCCCCTCAGGTCCATTTTCCACACAGCAACCGAAGTGATTGCTTTAAAACCTAATCCCTCGATGACTTATCATTGCATTGATGGTGAAATCCACCATCCTTTTTTGCCTTTCCAGGCTCTTCCTGGACCCCCACCCTTTTAAAAAATAGACTTAATTTTCTAGATTCACGGCAAAATTGAGTAGAAGGTACAGAGAATTCCAATCTTTCCCCTACCCCTTCATATGTGTAAACTTGTCCACTATTAAAATCCTGCACCAGAGTGGTACATTTGTTTTGATCAATGAACCTACATTGACACGTCATTATCACCCAAAGTCTGTGTTTACTCTTGGTGATGTGTATTCTGTGGGTTTTGACAAATGTTTGTTGGCTGTTTCTACCAGTAGAGTATCTTACAAAGTAGTTTCACTGCCATGAAAGTCCTCTCTGTTCTGCCTATTCATCGTCGCCTCCCCTGCTAAGCCCTGGCAAGCACCGATCTTTTTATTGTCTCCATAGTTTTACCTTTTTCAGGATGTCATATAGTTGAAATGATAGAGTATGTATGATTTTCAGATTGACTTCTTTCACCTAGTAGTATGCATTTAGGTATCCTCCATGTCTTTTCATAACCTGGTAGCTCATTTCTTTTTATTACTAATATTCCATTGTCTGGATGTACCACATTTTACTTATCCTTTAAAAAGGGGATTCTTGTAGACAATGGATAATTGGATTTTGTTTTTTGATCCACTCTGACAATCTTTGTCTTTTAATTGGTACATTTAGGTCAGTGATGTTTAAAGTGATTATTTACCATATTTGTTACTGTTTTCTATTTGTTACCCTTGTTCTATATTCCTATTTTTTGTTCACTGTTCTGGTTTTTGCAGTTTTAACCGAGCATTTTATATGATTGCATTTTCTTTCCTTATTTAATACATCAGTTATACTTTTTGTTTTTGCCTTTTTTAGTAGTTGCCCTACAGATTGCAGTATACATTTATAACTAGTCCAAATTTACCTTCAAATAACACTATACTGCTTCTTGGGTATAGTGAATATACAAGCAGCAAAGTAATAGTAACACCAAAATCCTGATTTCTCCCTATAACCCTTGTGTCATTGCTATCATCCATTTCACTTATGCATAAGCATATGTAAGCATATATCTACACAAATATACATATATAAGCATACACAATCGAATACATTGTTGCTACTATCATTTTGATAAACTATAATCCTTTAGATCTATTAAGAATAAGAAAAAATTTTTTTTTAAATTTTTTTTATTGTTATGTTAATCCCCATACATTACATCATTAGTTTTTGATGTAGTGTTCCATGATTCATTGTTTGTGCATAACACCCAGTGCTCCATGCAGAACGTGCCCTCCTCAATACCCATCACCTGGCTAACCCATCCTCCCACCCCCCTCCCCTCTAGAACCCTCAGTTTGTTTTTCAGAGTCCATCGTCTCTCATGGTTCGTCTACCCCTCTGATTTCCCCCCCTTCATTCTTCCCCTCCTGCTACATTCTTTTCTTTTTTTTTTTTCTTTCTTAACATATATTGCATTATTTTTTTCAGAGGTACAGATCTGAGATTCAACAAAAATTAATGTTTTTATTTTATTTTCCTTTATTCATTTTCCAGTGCACTTCCTTCTTTATATAGATCGACATTTTTGACCCATATCATTTTCCTACTCTGAAGAACTAGGTCCACTAGCAAAAAACTTCCCTCAATTTTTGTTTGCCTGAGGAAGTCTTGATTTCTCTTTCACTTTTGAAGGATAATTTCATAGGGTACAGAATTCTGGGCTGGTGCTTTTTTTTTTCTCTCAGCACTTTAAATATTTTACTCCACTGTCTTCTTGCTTGCATGTTTCCTAAGGAGAAGTCAGATGTAATTCTTGTCTTTGCTCCTCTGTAGGTAAGGTGTTTTATTCCTCTGGCTTCTTTCCAGATTTTTTTTATCTTTGATTTTTTGCAATTTGAATATGATATGCCTACATGTAGTCTTTTTGGCATTTACCTTTCTTGGTGTTCTTTGAGCCTCCTGGCCCTATGGACTTGTGTCTGATATTAATTGGGGGGGAATTCTCAGTCATTATTGCTTGAAATACTTCTCTTCCTTTCTCTTTCTTCTTCTTCTGGTATTCCCACTACACTCAGGCCACACCTTTTGTAGTTGTCCCACAGTTCTTGGATGTTCTGTTTTTGTTTTGTTTTGTTTTGTTTTTTGTCCAGTCTTATTTTCTTTTTGATTTTTTATGTGGGAAGCTTCTGTTGACTTCTCCTCAGAGATTGCACTCTTCCCCCTTTTGTACTGTTTTTCCAATTCTGCAAAGTGCCAGAAAGCTCTTACACATACTGTCCCCACTGCCTTCCACCTAATGCTCTTAGCTACTCTTACTCTCTCTTTTTTTTTTTTAAAGATTTTATTTATTTATTTGAGACAGAGAGAATGAGAGAGAGAGAGCACATGAGAGGGGGGAGGGTCAGAGGGAGAAGCAGGCTCCCTGCCAAGCAGGGAGCCCGATGCGGGACTCGATCCAGGGACTCCAGGATCATGACCTGAGCCGAAGGCAGTCGCTTAACCAACTGAGCCACCCAGGTGCCCTACTCTTACTATCTTTATGATATCAGCTTAATATCACTTCCTTAAGAGGTCTTCTGGGATTATTCTACCTAAATTAGTCTTCCTGGTTATATTATACTACCTTTTAATTGCACTGATAGTATTTCATAATTACATATTTATTTGTGTGATAATTTGATTATGACATTCTCCCATACTGGAATGTAAGTTCTTTAAGGACAGGAATCACACATATTGCTCACTGCCATACCCCCAAATGCCTACCATGTCTGGCCCCATAGAGGGTCGTCAGTAAAAACTGGTTGAACAAATGAGTCTTATCCACTTGGAAATGCAGAGGTTATTCACATATTTTGGTCCCTCTTTTATTTCTCTCTCAGCCTCCAGTCCTGCATTTATTGCTCAGTTTGATGTCCATTCTGGGAGATTCCACAAATTTTGCCAATTCAGCATGCTCCTTCCTCTGCCTCAAATAAATTAGTATTGTTCTTCCCAGATCCATGAGTTATTCCAACTGCTATTCCTATTCATTTCTATTTATGGCACCAGAATTCTCAATGTTACCTTCCTGAATTCATACTGTCATCAGTGTATTTGCTCACATATGCTCTGTATCCTGCTACCTCCATCATATCGCTCATATTTTACTATTTTTCCCCTTTCACTTTCACCTTTTTACTCCAAGACTAGACTAGCCAATCTCCCTTCGTGGCCTAGCCAGTCTCTCTTCCTTTCTCTCCTACTCTTGAACCATCTTATTTGATACTTGCTATTGACTAGTCTTCCCAAAGGTCAAGGCTTACTACTTCATTCTTCCATTTCATTTGTTGCTAGTCGTTTCTCTTTATACCAGTTCACTTTTGGGCTCTTCCTCTAAATGATAATAAAAGCGAATCACTTGTCAGTGGAATCATGCTTTTTTGTTTTCCAAGTTTTTGACAAGGAGTATGTGTTGCTTGCATAATTAAAAAGAATTATTATTAAAACTAATTTATTTTGGGCTGAAGAAGAATACTCTGGACAAGGTAATGTTTTGACATTGAGGTTTTGAAAAGTTGAGTAGTAGTTACATAAACCAGGATGAGAAAGGGAATCACAAGCAGAGTGAATAGCACTGGTGAAGAGATGTAACAGTAGATATATTTAAGGATCTATGACTCATTCTGTAGAATTGAGGTGAAAAATACCTGTGGGATAATGCTAGAAGTTGAGGTTACAGGCATAGGTGGAAACCAATCATTAACATTCTGAAAGTTACAATAGGAGTCATTGAAGAATCTTACAAGGAATAGGTCAGTTGGGATTGTCTTTAGAAAGATCACTCAAGTGGCAACGTGGCAGATTATTTGGAGAGGACAGGGTCTGGCCAAACAGTAGAAGGTCAAGGGTGGGTTAACAAGAGCTTAGAGTATACAGGGTAGGCTGGATGGAGAAGGGATGACAAATTATAGAGATTAATGAAGAAGATCTTTTAGGACTGGATTGTTATTGGATGTGGGGAGTGAGAAAGAAGTTCAGAATGAAGCCTGGATTTCTGACATGATGACTAAGTGGATAATGAGGCGATTCCTCAAGACAGAAAATACTGGGTGAGGACCAAGTATATGGGGAAAAGATGGTGAGCTTGATGTACCTGTGAATATCGAAGTTGATACACACATTTAGAGCTTAGGAGAGAATTCTAAATGAGAAACACAGATCTGGGGGTCGTCACATGGTTAAAGCTAATAGATGGCCTTGGAGACTGAATAAGAAGAGCAGATTTCCAATGACAGAGTCCTGGCCCCACCATTTTAGGAGCAAGTTTTGGAAGGGGTGCACTTGATGGGGCAGAACTTCTGTAGAATAGCAAAGTAAGAGAAAACCAAGTTAAGTGTGGGTGAGTGTTTAAGAAGAAAAGTCAGCAGTGTCTGATACTTCGGAGGAATCAGGAGAGATAAGAAGGGAAATAGGCTTACTTCATTTGGCCCAAACAAATCCCATTGGCGATCTCAGCTTGAGCTGTCTCAGTGACATGGTTGGAGTGGACACTCATTTGTGACACTCATTTGTGTACATGGATGTACTCATTTCCTGTGGTATTCATTCCTACCATCTCTCAGCCTTGGTGTTTCCAGTAGGTAAAAAAAGGAGGTATTATTCTCCTGGTAGGTCCTATTTTAAACTTGTTCTTTCGCAAACGACATTCCATGAGTCCAGCCCAGTCGCTGTCACACCGGAGGCCTGCAGTCAGCGCTGGCTCCCTTTTCCTGGTTCCTCCTTGTGCTTGTGACCACAGCCCCCTCTTCATATTCATGATCTCAGATGCTGAGTTGGTTCCAGTAGTTTCCAAGGCTTGATGTGGCTTGCAGGGAAAATGTACTGAATTCGTTCACTTTAAAAGTGTGCTTCCTATCATGTTTTCATGATGCTGATGGGTAAGCCCACTCTTTGGGCGGTAACAGGTGATACCCTGGCTGCCGAAAGCTGAGTGCTCTTTCGGCAAGGCTATTTGGGTGAAAAGAATTGTATGCTGTTTCTTCAGAAATGACCGGGACACTCAGGAGAATTCAGATCTTTCCTTCAACAGGATAATGTTCACGCACATTCCCCGTCTTGTACAATGTGGCTGTGGCCATCAGTGGTCACTAGGATGGGAGAGAATAAACTGTGGGATTCTTGCTGCTTGCCTCCAGATGAGCGAACTGAGCCCTGATGTTCACTTGGCACAGACCACACAACATTTCTGCAAGTGTGTTTATGGACTGCTCACTTAAATGAGCAGTCAGCGTGCTCCTGGGGACAACTTTTTGTGAACCTGAGCACGGCAGACAGAATAAGACGATGACACTCACTGAATGAAATTTGCTTCTGCTTTGCAGGTCTGATTTTTATGAGAAACAGGGCCTGGTTGGAAGCATGTCCTCAGAGCAAAGTCTGATTTATCATTCATGTTTACTGAATTCCCTGACAGCGGGTTAGATGAAGAAGCCACTTTGTAGTTACAGTAAAACTAACAGCAACGAACATCCACTGAGTGTTTAGTAAGTGTCAGGCATTGTCTAAAGCACTTGGCTGTGTTAGCTACTCATATGTGTGAGGTAGGTACCGTCATCATCCCCACTTGGAAGTGAGTTTGGAAGAGGCTAAGGAATTTTCCTGCATTGCACAGCTAGAAAGGGGGATAGCTGGAATTTGGACCAGGCAACCTAACCCCAGAATCTGTTTTCTTATCCACTGCACTGTACTGATGATACTTGTACTTTCTATGTCGCCCGAAGTGTGGTTGAAGTTTGGAACAGGAAATGAGATGCGGTTCTGGTGAAGGACAGCCAGGGTGCTAGGTGGGTCGTGCACACAGCACAGTCATGCCCAGACAGACGCTCAGAGACAGAAAGTGCTCGGGCGTGGTCATGCTGAGCACGAGGGCTCTTGGGACCTGGAGAATATGTACCTGCTCATTGTGAAGGGGGCATCTACGCATAAACATACCAGAGTTTCTGTTTGTCAACAGAAGCTGGAAGTCTGGATTTTGACGTGAAATGTCCCATTGAAAATAACACCTTGCTGTTAATGACCTTGCCTTGTTCATGGGTTAAACTGTGCCCTTTCTGACACCGGCCAGCTTTCCTGCAGTAACTGACAACTGCCAAAGCTCAGTGGCTTAAAACAATTAAGGGTTACTTCTTGCTAATGCCACTTGCCCACCATTTGTCAGCAGGGGTCTCTGCTCTTTGAATATCAAGAGATCAGACTGAGGGAGGTTTTATTTGAACACATTTTACATAACAGTAGTAAGAAGGGGAGTGTGTGACTCATGCACTGATCCTTAAAGCTTCTTACCGGAAGCTTCTTACACCAGCAATTAGACTCCTATTTCACTGGCCCAAGACAGTCAAGACCACACTTAATTAGAAGGGGATGGGGACGTAGAGTCATTCCACAAGCTGAAAGGAGAAGCTCCGTATTTTAGGACATCTCTAATGACCACCAGAGCTCCATATACTCTGATTTTCAAGGCAGAAACCTAGAGTTTTTTCTATGGTAGAATCCAGTTTTCAAGAATCTCCAACACAAGTTGACTCAAAAAATTGGTTCTAGAAGGATTAAATTAGACTTACCTAGAAAGATATGTGGCTTAACATGGAGTGATGACACTTATTTATTTCTTTAAAGATTTTATTTATTTATTTGAGAGAGAGAAAGGGAGAGAGTGCATGAGCCAGGGGAGGGTCAGAGGGAGAGGGAGAGCAGACACCTGATGCGGGGCTTGATCCCAGGACCCCGGGATCATGACCTGAGCCAAAGGCAGATGCTTAACTGACTGAGCCACCCAGGCATCCCGATTCCACTTATTTAAATACTATGTTCTTTTAGCCAATTAGGAATTCGTATACAGAAGTGGTGAAATGGTCCTTAGCTGAAGTGATGATTTATGTAGTAGTATTTATTCCCAAAAGCACTGCTCATATATTTTAAATATTTGTTTAAGTCTGATATCTTGTGTGACTTGTCTCATTAACTGCACTGTAGGATATGAGCCTTGTCTTGTTAAATTATACCCCGTAGCACCTGCCTATATAAAAATTGGTTACTTAATAGTTGTTAATAAATTTATTGATATGTTCTATCGATCAGTGGTTTTTTAAATCATTACAGTTAGAGATCTTGACTATGGGAGATGTCACAGAGGTTGAAAACACCTCAGGCAGCTTTTCAAAAGTTGCTTATTATGAATTACGATGAGATCCGAGAGCCCAAATTCAGTAGTCCCTCAGTTTCAAGGGCAGTTCTGACTTAGACCCTATGAATCACAAGGCAACCAGAGCTTCTTCTCAGATACTGTTTTTCTGTGATGTTTTCACTGCTTTTGTTTGGCTGTAAGATTTGGACGAACTGTCACTTGAAACAAAATTCTGAAACAAATTAAGTACCGAGGGAGGTGTTTGCTTGCCTAATGTCTTACAAGGCCCTAAACGCTCTTCAAAACAAGCCCATCCTAGCTCCTAAGCCCACACCCTTTCTGGATGAGCAGATAGAGGGTGATTCTCATTCTCATGAAATGCAGAGCGCTCAGGGACATGAATTGTGAGGACAGAGTTTGGCTTGGGAACAGGGTTTCTATAACTTAATGGTAGAATTACTCCCCTTGGAGAAAGTTGCATGAACACAAGTTACTCATTGATTGAATCCCAACCATGCAAGTGTGTTTCCAAAATCAATCACTCTTAATTTGTTCCACATGTACTTGTAAATATTAATATAATTGCCTGTGTGACTCAGTTCTTTGTGGTCCGTCTGCTGCTACTAAAGGTGAGGAAGGTATAGCATGGTGTTAAGATTCTGGTGTCCGCCGACCTGGGTTTCCCCGCCATTACTGACACATTTACTAGCTGTGTGATGCTGGAGAGTCGTTTAACCTCACTGACATTCAAGTGCCTTATTTGTAAAATAGTTACAGAAGATATCACCTGTGTCCTCAGGTTGCTGTGAAGATTCAGTGAAGTGTGTGATGTGCTTGGCATAATGCCAGACACATGCCGGGCATTCAGTAAAAATCAACTATTATTAGTAGTATTTCATTATCACCTTTATAAAATTATATAATCAGGATGAAAGGATCTCAAAAGTCTTTGGATTTAGCTACTCCTCAGAGAATTTAATCCCTCTCCGGTTTTCCCGCCAAGAAGTCTCCCACCTAGCTCATGGTTGAATACTTGTTGTTGGATAACTCTGACTTTTCCAACTTTCTGATATTGAACTAAACTTATGCTTAAACCTGTAGCTTTCACCATTTGGAAATACAAGGAACAAATGTAAACCCTTTCTTCATGACAGCCCTTTGTGAATTTAAAAATATCTTTAATCACGGGCTTTTCCTTAAACTCCTTTGGAACTTTCCCTGCCTCTCCCTGAAACTTTTATTTGATCTTTCTCCTTCCCTTCAGCACCAAAACTTTGGAAAGAATAGCCTGTAGGTGTGGTTTCAACTGCCTCCAGTTTTATTCTGTCTTCAACACCTTGGATGCAGTGATTCTGCAGCAACCCATGCTGAGATGTAGGGGCTGTGCCCAGGAGTCAAAACAAAATGAAAAACAGAGATGATAGAAGGGGCCTTTTTTATTGAGCCCTTTATAATGTTCTAATCCCTGTACTAAGAGTCTTTACATACATTTTCTCATTTTATCCTTACTAGACCCTATGTGAAGTATGTATTATTATCGGTGTGTTAGTCTTGAGGAAGATGGGTCTCTGAGAGTTTGAACTCTTGGCCATCCGCCATCTTGAAAGCGTTGGAGGGGCCAAGCAGAGAGGCTGCCTGCCTCCAGAGTCCCCGCACTTAAACACCAGGTATAGAAATGCAAATAAAGTTGAGTGATACAGGGAGGTAGAGATAAACTCTCTCACCAGTTAATATGAGTGGGCACGCATTATATAGAAGACGTATTTGTACAGTAAAAAGAAATGTGCCTAGGCCTTGTCCTCATAGACGGAAGCTCACGATCTGATAAAGACACACACACGTATGCACACACAGGTAACTCACAAAAATAATAACTCACAAAGGACTGAATGGTAGCAGTGTAGGCGTATGCTATGAGACATCTCTCCCATTCATTCCTCTCCGCATTTAAGAAATGGTTTACAAAGAGCCCAGATGTCCATCGACAGATGAATGGATGAAGAAGAGGCAACACACACACACACACACACACACACACACAAACACACACACAGAAATATTACTCAGCCATCAAAAAGAATGAAATCTTGCCATTTGCAATGACATGGATGAACTAGAGTGTATTATGTGAAGCGAAATAAGTCAGTCAGAGAAAGACAAATACCATATGATTTCACTCATACGTGGAATTTAAGAAACAAAACAGATGAACATAGGGGAAAGCAAAGAAAAAATAAGAAAACAGAGAGGGAGGCAAACCGTAAGAGATCCTTTTTTTTTTTTTTTAAAGATTTTATTTATTTATTTGACAGAGACACAGCGAGAGAAGGAACACAAGCAGGGGGAGTGGGAGAGGGAGAAGCAGGCTTCCTGCTGAGCAGAGATCCTGACATGGGGCTTGATCCCAGGACCCCGGGATCATGACCTGAGCTGAAGGCAGACGCTTAATGACTGAGCCGCTCAGGCACCCCAAGACTCTTAACTCTAGGAAACAAACTGAGGGTTGCTGGAGGGGAGGAGGTGGGGGGATGGGGTAACGGGTGATGGGCATTAAGGAGGGCACGTGATGTGATGAGCACTGGGTGTCATATGCAACTGATGAATCACTATATTCTACCCCTGAAACTAATAATAAACTAAATGTTAACTAAGCTGTATTTAAATTTAAAAAATTAAAAAAAAGAAATGGTTTATAAAGGTACATATGTAGATCTCATGACAGAGGAAGACACACATAGGTATATGCATAAATAATGATAGACAGAAGGACATACAAAGATACAGAATATGAGATATGGATCTATAGAGATTTTTGAGATACAGGTATGTGGAGATTGAGATACAAACAGAGGGAAAAATGTTGAAGGTAAAACCGTGGCCCAGGATATTCCTCGACTCCAGCAGAGGGGCCCGAGGAGAGAGGAGGCGTGGGGAGCGAGGGGGCAGAGCAAAGAGTATCCGTAATGCTCTGTTCATTTCATATACACAAAAATATACGACTACAGATGAAAACAGAAATAAAAATGTAAAGGGAGGGACAGCTTCAGTTCCTCTGTTTTAAGGAGCCTGGGGCCGTGATGAGAGTCCTCTCAGCCGTGCACTGTGAGGCTTTCTGCCACTCACAGAGTGAAACTCTGTCCCCACGAAAGAGAGGCACGTGGTGAATCGGAGAAGGCTCACACGCTCCGGGGGGTGCGGGTGGGGGGCTGCCCCAGGGCCCTGCAGCCTGCAGCCTCGGCCCTTCCCGGCTCCTGACGCCCGCTTCTGTCCGCAGGTCGTGGGCTGTGACCGGCACCTGGGGAGCAGCGCCCGGGAGGACAACTGCGGTGTCTGTGCTGGTGACAGCTCCACCTGCAGGCTCGTGCGGGGACAATCGAAGTCGCACGTTTCTCCGGAGAAAAGTAGGTTTGAACCCCACTGCGATGTGACCCCCCAGCAGGCCGCGCTCCAGACCCGCTGGTCCCGGAGTACCGGCTTCCCGACGCTCAGCTTTTCCCGTGGCGAAGCGCCGTGGGCCGGTTTTCCAAAAGTCAGATTTCTTCCAAAGCGTGTCTGTCACATTTTTGGTTCCATTGTTTTTTCCAAGAGGACCTGTTTCTTTGAATCCTGACCGATGCAGAATATGACAAGTTTTTAAAAAATATTTGCCATTGTTTAAGGTAAAGCATGAAGTCATAACTTTTTATTTGCCTCCCTCGCTTGCTAACAAGGTAGAACATCTTGTCATGTAATTCTTGCCCGCCTCTACCTTCTCATCTTTCGGTCATCTACGGAAGTCACTTACTCGTTTTTCTGTGTGGACGTTGTTCTTTTCCCCACCGTTGCGAGCTTCTATTATATCCTGAGGGTTAACCTTTTGTCTGTTATACCTATTTTATTTTACTTTTACTTTTCAATTTTTTGGTGATACCTCTTTTAAACATGGGTCTCCGTTTGGTACTTGACTTTCAATATTGTTTGTGTTTTTAGGGTTGTTGGTTTCTAAGTTTCATATGCTCAGAAATTTTCATTTTTCTCTTTTAGTAGTATCTGCCTTTTTTAATCCTTTGATTTGGGGGTCAGTAAACATTCTGGGTAAAGGGCGAGAGAGTAAGTATTTTAGGGCTTTACAGGACATAAATTTCGGATCTCAACGATTCAGCCCTGCTCTTGCAGCACCAAGGCACCTACAGGTGACTTGAGAACAACGGGCATCGCTGTGTCGGAGCGAGTGTCTACCAGCTACCGTCAAGGAAAGCTGGCTGGGGAGGGCTGGGGACAGGACAGAAGTTCCAATAAAACTTTATGTGCAGGTGTATGCGTTCAAGCTAGGCTTGCTGTGGACGTCAGCCACGGAAACTGGGGAGTGGTGACAAGAGGCACCCCAAGGCCCAAAGGCGACCGTGGCAGCGAGCAGTCGTGATGGGAAGCGGCAGAGGTCGAGAGGCGTCTGTCACCTGTTACTGACTGAAGGAGGTGTGGCTGGTGACCCACGGGCGAGTCTGTTATGTCATCACTTCCTTAGTGAGCATCCCAGGGGAGAAGAGGTTCCGCCAGAGCAAGCTGACGCAGAAGCAAGTGAGAGCGTGGAGGGCGAAGGCCACGCCTGGGATGCTGTGAAGCAGGGCTGCATGGGTGGTGTGCATCTGAGGGACCTCAAACCTCAAAGTGATAGCAAGGACCCTTCCAAAAATACCTCATGCAAGCGTGGCTGGTCATACTGGACCTCCCCTGTCGTGGGTGCTGTTAGCCGAGGCTTCTTACTACGTGTCAGCAAGCAAATCCTCCCGAGGGGACCTGGCTGGGGTCTGGAGGGGCTCACCCACCCACTCGGGAGCCACAACTGTGGCTTTTCTGGAGGCTGCAGGATGCCCTCTTCTCAAATCCTGCCAGGGTGTTCTAACCCCCTTTGGTGCCCAGGTGGTCAGCTAGACATCGACCGCAGACCTGGGGCCACATCCTTCACCTCCTGGAGCCTTCCTCCCCAAGCACCTGCTCACTGCTCTGTGTCCTCGCCAGGACTTCCTCTCTCCGCTAGTTGCCACGAGCGCCTTTATGTTTCAAAGCCTTCTTTTATAATTACAGTCCATCTTACCGAGTGACATTGTCCTTTGGGAAGAAGGCTTGCTTTTCAGTACTTAGAATGCACATGAGACATTCATAACAAAACAGCACACTCTGGTTTTGAAGCTTTCCTTTTTCCATTTTTTTAAAAGTAAATATATATATATATATATATGTATTTTAATTCTGACAAAAAAACTAGACTTGTTATAAATTCAAGAGATTAACTGTGATCTGTATGGTATTTAAATAAGCAATATCTAAACATCTAAAAGAAGTATATAAATATATATCCAAAATATACAGAAAAAGAAATGAGAATGGAATCAAAAGGCTTATAAAAAGTGAGATAAACTCAAAAGAATGTAGTAATGGAGGGACAAAATATAAGGCATACAGAAATTAAAAAAAAAAAAACAACCCAGACTTTATTTACAAAAATAGGCAGTAGGCTGAATTTGACCCTCAGGTTGTAGTTGGAGGCCCCCTGCCTGAAAGGGAAAAAATTATTCCCGTGTGTTTTCTGCCAGCACTTTTATGGTTTTGTTTTCCTCCTTTAAAATCTGTTCATTTGAGATCATCTTCTTTTTTAAAAGATTTTATTTATTTATTTGACAGAGAGAGACACAGCGAGAGAGGGAACACAAGCAGGGGGAGTGGGAGAGGGAGGAGCAGGCTTCCCGCCGAGCAGGGAGCCCGATGCAGGGCTTGATCCCAGGACCCTGGGATCATGACCTGAGCCGAAGGCAGACGCTTAATGACTGAGCCACCCAGGCGCCCCCATTTGAATTTATCTTGACGTAACTTATGAAATAGGGATTTTACTTATTCTCTCCAAATGGGGAGAGCACCATGGGAGGGGTAGAGGGTGGGGAGCGTTTTCCAGGTGGAGGAAACACGAAGTTCATGGTGTGACACTAAAGGAAAGTCCTGGCATCCTTGAGAAACTATTAATATGTCATTCAGGCCTGAATCCTCTTCCACCCTGGACAGGGTGGAGGATGAGACAGACGGCATTCTGGAGGTAACCACGGAGGCCCTCATTGTTGTGCTGCACTCATCATGTTAAGTGGAGTCACTCGCGCAAGTCCAGGCAGAGGATTGACATGGTTCGATCTGTGTTTTAATAAAATAATTCTGGCAGCAGGTGGAGGCTGGACTCCCTGTGAGATGAGCCTGGAGGCAAGGAGTCCAAAGGGGAAGCTTTTTAAAAAAATACTCAAAGGTGTTTGAAATCGTGAGGCCCTAGTCTAGGGGGCATGGTGGGAGAGGTAGAGGAAGGAACAGACCAGAGAGATCTCTAGTGGGTAGAACCTGCAGAGTTTGATAATGCTTGGGATGAAGACCACAAGAGGATGATGCCAGCACTCCAACTTGAGCGGCAGAGTGGATATGTTTGCTGTTCCCTTGGGTGAGGGGTTCACGAAGAGGGGTCCCGTACCAAAGATCAGGGCTCAGCTCCTTGGATTTTTCCTTCTCTTGGGAAATTTGCCCCCGTAAGTATTAAATATCTCAGTACCTTTCTGATACCTTCAAACAGATGTTGATTATATTTTGTTTCTGGTTGAAGGTTGGATCTGAAATATGGCAGTCCATTGTTGGCTGGTGGCAAAATCCCCTTATTGGTGGTAAACTAAGTTAGGTAGGTCCACCCAAAGAGAGTGTGTAGAATATATCAGGAGGCCAAGAATTGCATCATGGGGAGCATCCAAAGTCAAGGCATTTAGCCAGTGGAGAAATTTAAGGGAATCTGAATGAGATGAAATGAAAAGAGTAGGTAAACGCAGAACTTAGCAAAAGCAGGGTCATGGAAGCCAGAGGAGTGAGTAATTCCAAAAAGGGGGTAATGGTCAACCATGCGAACTGCTGCTGTGATACGGATTGGAATAAGAGTCCAGAATGTACTCTTTGGCAATTTGAAGACCCATCTGTGACCTTAACATGAATTTCAGGCTGAAGCCAAAGCCTGATTGCAGTGGGTTGAGGAGGGAGCAGAAGGTAGAGGGAAAGATTTGCCCAGGACAGAAGGAGGCTACACACCCACACCGTGTCAGCAGCTGGATGACTAGACAGGCACCGTGGAGAACACGTGAGAAATGAGCAGTGTTCCAGCATATTGACTTTTTTTTTTGTACTATTCATTAAGAGGTAAGAGTCAGCTGCGTAAATGTGAGAGCTCTCATCAAAGTGTCCCCATCAAAGAAAGGAGGGGAAGGAATTCATCAAAGACAGGAAAAAGGTAGAGGAATCGCTGTGAGGGCTACCTGAGATTGGAAACCAGGAATTCATAGAGATTCGTTCATGACGGAGCTGGCCTTAAGCAGTGGTGCACCAGTGAGGGATGCATTCCACTACAAATCATGGAAAGTTCAACTTACAAATGCAGGACAGTCTGTAGGAGGCAGTCAAGGTTGGGGAAGCTGTTCTGCTATGTCTTTAAGGACCCAGGCTCCCCTCTCTCTCTCCTTGATCATCCTTAGAAGATGGCTTTCCTCTCTGCAGTCCCAAAGTCACTGTTAAACATTTGCACCCATCCACACCCAGACGATAAAGATGGTGGTGCAGAAGACATTCCTTGAATGCTCTACCCTTTATTCAGGAAGGGAAGTCCTCCCCGGGGAGTTCCGCCTCTTCACCCAGAACTGTGGCATGCACGTGCTGGCTTCTAAGGAGCTGGGGAAGCAAGTATACAGCATCCCACCCTCTCTGGCGTTACTAACATCGATGCAGTGCTTTACCAGTCCCAGAGCTCTCTTCAGGCACAGAGTATCACTTAATTCCACCAACCCCCTTCCATTGTAGTTTTGCTCTTGTCAAGCCCATTTGAGAGATGAGGAGACTAAGGACCAGAGATGTTAAGGAACATCTCTCATAACCCATTATGAAAGGCAATATAGGAAAGTGGCTAAGAAATTGGGCTCTGGGGCCAGGGTTGAAATCCGGGGTTTGTTGCTTACGACTGTGTAAGCAGAGCAAGTTCTTTTTTTTTTTAGATTTTGTTTATTTATTTGACAGAGAGCGTGAGAGGGAGCACAAGCAGGGGGAGTAGGAGAGGGAGAAGCGGGCTTCCCGCAGAGCAGGGAGCCCAATGCGGGACTCGATCCCAGGCCCCTGGGATCATGACCTGAGCCGAAGGCAGACGCTTAACTGACTGAGCCACCCAGGCGCCCCCTTTTTTTTTTTTTTTTTAACTTCTGTGTGTATTTTGGTTTCCTCATGGACGCTGGAAACAGCAATAGTACTGCCTTTGTAGAGGTGTTGTCAGGATTAATAAGACATATGGCTCCTTTGGGTACCGAAGGATGTCGCACCTTTTACATACATTCAATGTCAATGTGGGTATTTGTAAACAGAAGTCTAAGTCAACAGTCTGTCAATCTGGGTCTTGTTTTTAAGAGAGCTGCTGATGGGTGTGGAGGAAAACCTTGTCAGAGGTGTCAAGGAAGAGTAAATTAGGGGAGAAACTAACGGTGGAGGGAAGATGCAGCTCCGGGGAAGACCGTGAAGAGCCAGGCTGGACTGTGAAGAGTTAATTCAAGTCGGCTTTTGGACGAGAAGACCAGAAGGGGGAACGTAATCACCAGCTTGGGTGTTGGGGATGCGCCTAGAGTTAGCGTTGGCTTTAAAAAGCCTGGAAGTCTCATCAGAAATAAACGTCATCTTGTCAGGGTCCAACAGAGATTAGAAATGGAGATACTTCTAATTGAACCAGGGGAGAAGCCGAGTGAAATTGGGTCAAGAAACCAGTGTTTCTGGGGAAGTGTGCCGAGGAGGCCCTGAAATGGGAAGGGACGGATGGGGTGGCATGTTGGCTGGAAGGGGTCTGGTTGTATTTCACAGTTTTGTGCTCCTGGTAAGGTAGATCAGATTCTCTCTGTGTGTCTCTCTCTCACAGATGCATTGATTTTCACTTTTGGGATTATAGATCCTTTTGAGAATCTATTGAAAGTTTTGCATTTTCCCTCCATTTTCTTGGAAATGCATAGTACCCATAAGGCCCAAATTTGCCATTCTAATTTTTTTGAGGGCGTCTCAGACCCCTGTGCCAGTTCAGGACATTCCAGGTCACAAACACCTAAAAATCTAATCTTTTTGATTAATTTCCACAAAGAAATGGCAACGGCAGTGTCCGGCAGGTGAGGTGGCTTGGTGAGAGCGGGGCTGCTGGCCCGTCACCAGGCACCGTACATATGTGCTGGGGCTCCGGCAAATGTTAGCAGATCTCTGCCTGCGTGAAAACACGCTGCTTCTCGTCCTGGATTTTCAGTACAGCCCCTTCATGTCTGTTACTGCTCCGAAACTGGCCCGCCACAGCCGTTCTTGGCTGGGATTTTCCGTGGGCCATATGGAAGCACTTCCCTATAATCATGCTTTGTGTGAAAGAAATGTGGGAAACCAAGCCATGTCTCTCTCCCCGAGTGCGCATCACCGGGCCTGCAGAGTCCACGAAGCTCCTACGTCCTCACCTTGCCAAGCAATCATTCCTGCCTTCCTTGGGGCTCACGCTGAGGCAGGCCACGGCCGTGGGACACCATTGGCACAGCCTTGCTCTGGACAAAGTGCTCAGGGTTGCTCCCGGGATATCATTTCCACCAGGCAGCCAGGCAGGTTCAAGGTCCTAGTGCCGGGAGCCAAACATTTGCTATGAGAAAAATCTGAAATTAATCCAGATAGAACACACAAATTTCCTGTTCTGCAGGAGAAGGGGAGAGACTGAACCAACAATGGCATAAATAGCTTTGGGTGTTGGAACAGGGAAGTAGGGGCCACTCGATTTTTAAAGAGAGAAAACTCTAAACACAGCAACAAAGAAGCAAGCACATCTACGTGGAGTCTTGATTTGGCACTTAGGGACTCTATTGTGTTTCCAGGTTCGTCTGTTATGTACATATTTTTAAGTAGCTGCCACCCCCAGTGTGGAGCCCAGTGTGTGGCTTGAACTTACGACCCTGAGATCAAGACCTGAGCTGAGATCAAGAGTTGGACACTTAACCAACTGAGCCAGCCAGGTGCCCCCACTATTTTGGTCTTATCCACATAAGGGTGCACATGCATAAGGCAAATAAACAAGCTCAGCTGGTCTGCTCTGGGCTCTTTGTGCGTTTTTACCTGGTAGCAACTAAGCCTGTTCATACAGGGATGCCCAAGGCTGACCCGGAACCCCAGCATTTCACTGGACTTTGACATTTTAAGATGACCACACCCTCTTACCAAACATCCCTCGCTCAGTACTCCTGACAGAAATAGAATCCTGGGCCTGGAGGGTTATTATTATGACATTTTCTCTTCATACACAGGCCATTTTCCCTTTGACTGTCACTTCCAAAAATAGCCCGTACCCTGAACTCATTCCGTAACAGGGAAGACTGCATCAGCTGTAATGTGGTACATAGGCTGTCTGCTCACATCATCTCTCTCTGCCTCCCCATTCATCCTTCGAGGGCAGATCTCTGACCACTTATATTGCTGTACCAGAAGTCTGTGTGGCCAAGGAATATTCAAGTCCAACACCCTGTTAATTTTAATGAGATATTTCCCCCTGTTTAATTCAGTGAGAGAGAGCACAATGTAGAGGAAAGATCCTGATGCTGAATATCTAGGGCCCTGTGTTCCTTCTCTTCCTAGCTCGCTCACACTTGAGCAAAATGACGTGCTGGCTCCATTAAGAAGGAGTGCCGTGGAGTCTGTTTTTCACAGAGTAGCCAGACTGACCATTAACTCCCCAGCTTAAAACCTCTTCATGAATTGCCTTTATACTTATGCTAAAATCCATACCCTTTCCATGACCTTCAAAGTCTTGCATGGCTGGCTCTAGTTTTGTCATGTGCGCCATTTTGCCCCTCATGCACTAGGCTCCAGTCTTACTATCTGGAAGATTCTAGAGTGCCAAGTGCCCTTCTCCTTCCCCCCACCATGCGCTTTTGCACTGACCAATCCCTAGGCCTAGCATACACTGCCCTCAACTCTTAAACACGGTTGCGTCTTTCTCCACCTTGAGCTCAAGAGTCACCTCCTCAAGGAGGCTTTCTCCACCCAATCTACTAATCTAGAGTTGACTCTTCTCTTTTCTGTTTAATTCCTGCTTGGCCTTTATAGAGCATGTCACAGGAGCTCAGTAGATGCTGAACGAATGAATACAGGCCTTTGCTAGAGATGATTCTGCTTCCTATTATGGTTTCACTGGGACTAAATCATGTTGTGCAACAGAATTGCACTGGAAGCCAGAGACTGGGGTAATAACCTCAGCTTGGCCACTAACTATCTGTGATCTTAGGCAGGATCACAGGGGCCTTGGCTTTTTCATCTGTATACTAAGAGTGTTAGCGTGGATGATTTCCAAAACCTCTTCTAGCTCTGAAAGCTTATTAAGTATATCTGTAATTTATTTCTTGTTTTTAAAAACACAGATCTTGGGATTGAGTGGAGGTCAGAGAAATAAGACCAGGATCTTATATGAAGACCTTTTCTAATGCTTTAATGAAAATGCTCAACAGAGGTGGCTTACCTTTATTCTTAAAGGGCCTGGGAAATTTTTTATATGCAAGAAAAGTGTGTTGGTGTGAAGTCTCCTCTTATCTCCCATGAACCACTGCTTGGGTACCTTCTACATGCTACCATCACTACCTGCATGGGAGGGGTTTTGTTTGTGCGCTGACCCCCTCATGAGCATGTGAGCTCATCAAGGGCCTTTCACACCTGGCCCAGTACCTGACACCTGGTATGTTCTCTGTAAAGGTGTATTGGCTTGATTGGAACAGGACTGAAGAACCCACTTAGACCAGATGCCCACTTAGACCAGATGCCCATGTGAATTAAAAGCAGAAGCAGTCTATTGGCAGCCAAGCCCTGTCCCACCTGGAGTCACCCAGGAGACCTGACATCTACTAACCAGATGAGAGCTCGGGGATTCTTAACAATAATAATTATCAGGATGGTAATAACAGTGGCATCCCTAGGCCCTGTGCATACGTACCAGGCACTGCGCTGAGTGCTTTTATGTATGATGTGATTTACTCTTCACCATAACCCTACAGAGTAGGTCCTATTACAGCCTCCCCTTTGACAAACAGGACAGTGACAAAGGGGCTCCCTGAAATGAAATGCATCGTTCAAAGCCTTACAGCAAGTAAGTGCTCGAGCTGATCTGACTTCAGAGTCCATGTGCTGCACCACCCTCCTGAGCTGTCTTCCAAGATGAGCAAGAGGTGAAGTGTCCATAGAGGCCTAGAGAGATGGGGTCAGAACAAAGGAAGCAAAAAATGGAACCAGAAGTGGTGCAAAGGCTACCTCAACCCACCTGCCCATGGTTCCCCCTCTCAGAGCCTGGCCTCGTGGTCCCAAATCCAGCATGCACATCAGGACCACCTGGAGGGCTTGTTCCCTGTTCTAGTCCTCAAGCCCTACCCTAGAATTTTTGGGGGTAAATCTGTCACCAAATTTTCCAGGTGACTCTGATATGTGCCTTTGGTGAATACCTCTGCTTCTCAGCCTCTGATGGCCCTGGAGTGGAGGAAAGATCATTTTCCCTCTACCTTTCTAGGTTCTTGGCTGACAGCCCCCAGTAAGAAAAAGACAGATTAACAGGAGAAAAGAAATTGAATGGTGTACGTATGTATGGGAGCCCCGCGGAGATGAGACTCAAAGAAGTGGCCAAACCAGGAAGCTTTTATACCGTTTAAACAAAGGAATGATAAATTTGTGAAGAATTGACAAGACAAGGGGTTTGGGCTGTGGGTGGTAAATGGTGAAGTAGTAACAAGCTTTGTTCATGAAGACTTCTCGGCTCTAAATTCCTTGTGTCTGGTGATAAAGATGCCTTCTACGCTCCCTGGTATGGGGATTTATCTTCTGCTTTCAAGTGGACAAAGGAGGGACAGAGAGTCCTTGTTGCACCTGCTATTTCTCAAGTACTTTTAATTCAAAATAATCAATATGCCAAAGTGGCGTATCTGGGGTGACATATTCTGAACCCCTACTTCCCACTATAGAGTCAGAAGGCCAATGGACATTTAATCCTCACCGGGCTCTTGATTTTGGAGATGCAGTATAAAGGGCAGAGAAGCAAGTTACACTACAATGCTGGGGAACATCTGGACAGAAAGTTCTCGCTTGCTGCTTGTGTGTAACAAAGCCCCCCTATTGCATGCTGTTCAAAGCCAGTCCTGGAAATGAGCATGGAAGTGTACATTCTTAGGCACCCTGCCTATTCCCATGCTCTTTTGAGGTAAAGGCATTTTAGGCCAGTAAAGAAACAGAGCTCCAGGTTGGGAGCAGATGCTTCTGAATAGACCCAAGAGCTGATGGCCACGGATGCTCAGATGCGGATTCAGCAATAATTGATTTCCATGATATAGTGTGGAATTAGCTCAGGGCAGGACCGTGAGATGTCATAGCAGGGCAGGTGATGGAAATCAGTTTTCAGCTTGCAGCTGGTTGCTCTCACCAAATCAAATCCCTGGCATGTCCTTTCTCTACTTTTAAGAAGTGGTTGTCAGTTTCTGAGTTTGACTTTCCCTGTCTTTGCTCATTGGCGTGTGTCATTTGTCCCATCTCCGGCTACAAAAGGCAGCATGGACAGTCCTCCAGCTATGGGACGGGTGTCTCCATACACTGACTTTCCCTTCCTTCACCTCCCACAATCCCCTCCTCCATGCACAGAGCGACAGGTGAACTTGATCAAAACTGAGTACCCAACTTTGAAAAGCCGTCAGCCCCCACTCTGCACAGTGTCCCACAGACCACCTCCTTCTAGTGTAAATGACACGGGGCGGTGATGGGCACATGAGCACATTCACAAACACTGTTGTTTCTCAGCTTACAAAATGCTTTCACAGCCACTGTCTCGTTTTAAAGGAAAATCAGTGTTCTTTCCAGTGTTTCCATAAGGTTGTTATTATTGTTCACATTAGTATTTATTGAGATACCTTCCTTCCTTTTTAAAAACACTCCTTTGTTCCTTGGGAATGGAGAGTGGGGGGCAGGGAGTGTGTGTGTGTGTGTGTGTGTTTTCACCTAAAGAACAGAAAGGAAAAATAAATGCAGGGTCAAGAAAGTAATGTGGAAAATGCTTGACGGAAAGTTTTATTCAGCAAAAAAACCCAACCGACCAAATTTTAAAAATTGAAAAACAAAAACCAGTAATGGGAAAGTGGGAATGAGCCTGCCAAAGGGAGAGTAAAGCTTCTCTTTTCTTGTAATACCATGGAATGGATATATTTATGTTGGTGTAGTTCTAGTTGGACATCATAGTGAAAATAAACAATCTGATATAAATTACAGTCCTTCTGGGCTGAAACTGATGTTTATTGATTAGTTAATATTGTGTGGACAGTTTACTTCCTGTACATCTTGCTACTTAGCAAAACTATGATCTGCAGCAGGAAATGAGACATAGAAAAAATATGATGGAACAGCTGGATTTGAGCATTTATGTGTGGGAGGGAAGTCCGTGGAAGCAAACTTAATGGATCCTTATGTCAGCCCCATGATTGCAAAATCAAACAAGTGAAACCCATAAAATGGAAGTCTGTAATGAACGTTCTTCTGATGAGTGAGTTTGGGTTTACACAATTATGATCCAGTCTCACAGTAGAAGTTAAGGTTAAGAGTGTAGCTTTTGGTTCTAGCCTCAACTCTACTGCCTTAGAACTCTGTGATCTTGGGAAAGTCATTTAAACGTGAAAAAAAAAAATCCAGTTTTCTTACTTGTAGGAAAGGGTTTTTTATTAGAATAAAGGAGGTGTAATTTATCTGAAGTTACCTGGCATCATTCTTGGGGGCATAGCAGGTGCTCAGTGAGGTTTGAATAACTTACACTAACCCAGCCCTACTGGTGGTTAAGTTCCCGTCTAAGCCCTGTGCATATATTACCTCATTTGAACCCTCTCAAGACCCCCTCAAAACAAGTATACCTATTATCTTCATTTTATAGATGTAACTGAGGCTCAGAGAAGGTAAGAAACTTGCCCAAGGTCACACAGCAATTGTAAGGGGCATTGCTGGTATTCCAAGCCAGGTTGTCTGGCTCCAGCATCTATGATCTTAATCACCCATCCATATTGCCTTTTCAGGTAGTTTGTAGAGTAACAGTAATGCAGATGACATTTAACATGTGACAAGAAGAAGTCCCTGGAAAATGGCCCAGTGAGTAGCAGTATCAAAGATCTCTTACCCCAAATTTCAACTAAAAAGTTTTGGAATAGTTCAAACACTGAAAGTGTTCAGCTGGAACCAGTACCCACCACCACCACCACCAAATCTGTTTTCAAGGACAGGGACCTGTTGCCATCAACATTGTAGGATGGGACAGAGAAGGAGCCTTTCCTCCAGGTGCTATGTTCTCAGCCATTGGAGTCTACACCATTAGAAAGTATATCTTAAAGCAGCCTCGGAGTCAGATCTGATTGGTGGCCTCTTTTGCAAACTTGCGATAGGAGACTAAGTGGTCCATACTTAGCCTGTCCTGAAGCCCAAGTAGCACACTGCTTTCATGATATTGACAACTGGTTCCTCCCTCCATCAGGGTCTCTAGCTCTGGGTAGCTCCAGACTGAAGGGGAATTGACCAGGAGGCTATTTGTCTGGGATTTAAAAGTGGCCCATTGTAATAGACAAGACAGACAAAGCATGATAGCAGTATTTATATCAGAGCTAGTAGAATTTCAGGCAAAAAGAAAAAAACACCAAAAACAAAGATGAGTATTTTATATCCATCGATGATGAAAAAATCAGCCTTAAAAATTTGCATGCAAATACCATTACATCAAAATATATAAAGAAAAAAGTATAAGAAGAAATGGCAAGAAGTAAAACTGCTGTGAGAAACTTTGATACATTTAAGTCAGTAAAAATTACATGTAGGGTCTGCACAGTATAATTATTGTTACATTAACAGGTATTACTGAACATTGTATTTTGAGGGAATATACTGTCTTTTTAAGCAGCTATGGACCATTTATAAAAACTGATTCTATGCTAGACTCCAAAGAAGACTGTGAAAAAAATCTCAGTAAAACAGACACCACCAGAAGAGACCTCGCCCTGAAGCTGCTCGCAGCCATTCCCTGCTCCCTCCTGTTGCAGAGGCACGAGTGTGTGTCTTCCTTTCCAAGGCTAATTAATCTCCCCATCTGTGTCCTGGACTCCAGCCCCTCTGCTTCCTCAGAGATCCCACTCCACCCATCATCCCCTCTTCTCCATCTCTCCCTCTCTTCCTTTCCCATCAGGGTTAGAAGAGATCCCAGATTTCTTCCATCTTAAATACAAGTATAATTTTTTTTATCTAAGTGTAATTAACATACAGTGTTATATTAGCTACAGGTGTACCATATAGTGATTCAACAATTCTATACATTTCTCAGTGCTCATCACAATAAGTGTACTCTCCATCCCCTTCACCTCTTTCACCCACCCCCCACCTACCTCCCCTCTGATGACCACCAGTGTGTTCTCTGTATTTTAGAGTCTGAGTTGGTTGGTTGTTTGTCTTGGTCTCTTTTTTTTATTTGTTTGTTCATTTGTTTCTTAAATTCCACATATGAGTGAGATCATATAGTATTTGTCTTTCTCTGACTTATTTCGCTTAGCATAATACTCTCTAACTCCATCCATGTTGCGAATGGCAAGATTTCATTCTTTTTCATGGTGGAAATATATTCCAGTGCATGTGTGTATGTGTATGACACACATATGCATATATATATCACATCTTCTTTATCCTTCCATCAGCCAGTGGACACTTAGGTTGCTTCCATATCTTGGTTATTCTAAATAAAGCTGCAATAAACCTAGGAGTGTATATATCTTTTCGAATTAGTATTTTCATTTTCTTTGGGTAAATACCCAGTAGTGGAATTAGTGGATTATATGGTAGTTCTACTGTTAATTTTTTAAGGGATCTCCATACTGTTTTCCACAGTGGCTGCACCAGTTTGCATTCCCACCCACAGTGCACGAGGGTTCCCGTTTCTCCATGTCCTCACTAACCCTTGTTATTTCCTGTTTTTGATTTTAGCCATTCTGACAGGTGTGAGGTGATAGCTCACTGTGGTTTTAATTTGCACTTCCCTGATGATGAGTGATATCAAGCAAGTATAATTTTAAGACTTGTGTGTGAATTATATATTAAAATATATGTATTTTAAATTCTCCACATCTTTAGCTGCCACCCTAATCTTCCCCCTATCTTTACCGACAGAGTTTGGACAAACTGTATGTACTTCCTCTCTTTACTCCTTCAGCATCATTTTTTTTTTTTTTCAAACCATAGCCTTCTGTGCCTACTACTTAATTAAAATGCTTTTACAAAACCCAGTAACAGTTTTTACTGCTGTAGAGACTTTAGTACTGCTGGTCCCTCCCATCTCAAAATCCTCTCTCTTGCTAGAGTTCTCACTGCATTTCTGGTCAGAGGCAGAGCTCTGCCATTTCCTGCAGGGCAGTGAGGAAATGCTGACAAGTTTGTTGACTGTGGAGCCGTCCTCCCTTACTGTCATTATGACCCGGAGTTTTCCCTCCCTATGCCTGCCCAGAATCAGTGCTATGCAAAGCAGGACTCACAAGCACGCTGAATCAGCACCTCCAGGGAGGCTGCTAGATCGGCAGGTTCTTGGGGTCCACCCTAAACTTCTGGGTCAGGATTTCTGTGGGTGGGGCAGGAATCTGTGTTTTAACAAGTTCTCCAGGTGCTTGTGGGAGGTACTGCCCTATAAAAGTATCAGGGAGACTTGACATATCAAACTGTATGGGAGAGTTACAGAAACGGGAGGGGATTGCAGTTTAGGAGGAGAAGACACTTAACGCTGTGTCGTATAGATTTCTTTTCCCATAATTCTAAGGACATTAAATCCTTTACAGTGGTCCCTTATAGGTTGCCCCTCATTCCAGGCCTTGCCCAGCTGCCCTACAATGTGCATTTCTCTCCAAGGTTAATACTATGGACAGCTGGGAATTCGTTCCCTTTTACACAGAAGAACATTTGTTCCCAGATTTGAGCATTCTGTCTAAAATCAAATGCCAAGGGTTCTGGTCTGAGAGGTTTCACCTGAGTGTGTAACTGTCAATGGGTGATGGTTGAAACACACACACAGACACACACACACACAGCAAATATCTGTAATATAAGCAACTATTAATAATTATACTTCTAAAGAATGGAATTGGTTTGAAGTTTGTGAGGTCATAGGGGATAACTTTTACCTTCTACTTTCCATCCTTCTGTGCCTTTTTGTATTAAAAAAAAATCCTTAATTTTACCGTTATAAATTATTAATATATATTATACATACTCAACCATTTCCTCCACCCCAAGAAGAAAACACACTAATAGGATAACATACTGGCATTGTGATTCATTCATGACTTGCTTATTTTCTTTGCCTGGATATTCTAAATTTTCTGCAGTAAACACGTAGCATGTCATATACATAATACAAATTTGTTTTGAAAATGCATGTGCATCGGAATGCTTTCCTGAGCTGATGAAAACCTATTTGGGCACATCACTTGGGTTTAGCACTCTTCCAAAATCTTTACAAGCTTAGGCTGTAGTGTCTGTGTGTAATATAGCACAGACCTTCCACACATTTATGCATTTGAGGGCTGTACTGAATTGATAATTACATATAATTTTTGACACAACTTAATTTTATCACTGAGCTTTTTGGCCTCTTCATTCTCAAAAGTCTACTTTATCTTCTAAAAATGTTGACCTAGAAAAACATGCCATGATTTATTTAACCAGACCCATCTTAATGAACATTTAGTGTTTTTTCTTAGTTTTGCTATGCTTGTTCACATTTAAACAAGTTTATCTTTGATTATGTTTTTATTTTTCAAAGATACTGCTAATTTTTCCTCCAGTAACATTTACTGCTATCTTCACAAATTAAAATTTATGAGAGCATTTCATTTTTACTAATAGAATAAATGAACTATATCTTGTTTTCAACCTGCATTTCTGTGATTACCAGTGAGTTGGGCATCTTTTCATAAGCTTCTTGTCATTTTAATTCTTTTTCCTTTGGACTATTTTTCAAGCATTTGGCCAATTTTGTTGTTAATTTATGTTTCTTTTTTTTTCTTATTCACTTGTAAACACTCTTTGTATATTAAGGAAACTGTCTATAATTGTAATTTTTTCTGTCTTCAGCAATTTTATGTTTAAGTTTTATGTCAAATGAATTAATCTTTTCCTTTTCATTTTCTCAAGGCATTTTTATGTCTAGAAAGACATTTAAAGTTTTCTTTTTGTAGGTCATGCTCATTCTTAAAAAGTTTATTCCAAGGTATTCCATCTTTTTTTCTTGCTATTGCAAATGGGATATTTTCTTCCATTATGTTTTCTGATTATTGTTGGTATTTCTGAAAGCTACTAACTTTTGATCATAGGCACACCTAGGAGATATTGGAGGTTCAGCTCCAGATCACTGCAATAAAGTGAATATCACAATAAAGTGAGTCAAATGACTTTTCAGTTTCTCAGTGCATTTCAAAGTTATGTTTACACTATACTGTAGTTTATGAAGTATGCAATAGCATTATATCTAAAAAATGTATATACCTTAATATAAAAAATACTTTATTGCTAAAAAATGCTAACTGTTACTTGAGCCTTTAGTGAGTCATAATCATTGATCATAGATTACCATAACAAATATAATAATAATAATGAGAAAGTTTAAAATATTGTGAGAATTACCAAAATGTGACAAACAGATATAAAGTGAGCAAATACTGTTGGATAAATGGTGCCAGTAGACTTGCTGGATGCAGGGTGCCACAGACCTTTAATTTGGAAAGAAAGGAAGGAAGGAAGAAAAAAAAAAAGCAATATCCGCAAAGGGCAATAAAATGAGGTATGCATGTATTAATTTCCTCCTGATTTCTAATGCTTAGACTATTTTTTTTTTCTTGCCCAGTTACTTTGGTTAGTCTCCCTAAAGATCCTAAATCAAATGATGGTAATTAACATTCCATAATTTCCCTATTTAAGTAGCAGTATTTCTAATATTTAAGCATAAAGTATATTAATCATATTACTGGCATTCTTTTTTAAGTAGGCTCCACACTGGGCATGGAGCCTGACGCAGGGTTTGAACTCACAACCCCAAGGTTGACACCTGAGCTGAGATCAAGAGTCAGATGCTTTACTGACTGAGCCACCCAGGTGTCCCTTTACTGGCATTTTAAAATCATGTTACAAACATTTGTTTTATTTTATTTACAGAGAGTTTTGTTTTTTTTTTTTAAATCAGGAATAGCTAGTGAATTATACCAAGAGAATTTTTAGAATCTATTCTCTTAGCCACTTTTAAATGTACCATACAGCAGTGTTAACAATAGTCATCACCAGAATTTTATTAGAGAGTTCTGAACAAGGTTTTGGAAGCAAATTTTCGGATAATTACAATGTGCTACTTTGGTATTTATTATTAATTTTTTTAATTTAGTGTAGTTGACATACAATGTTATATTAGTTTTAGATGTACAGCATAGTGATTTGGTAAGTTTTTATTACTTTTAAATAGCAGTATTCCTTGACAGAGAAGTCAGATGCAAATAAAAAGTCAAAAAATTGTCTGTACTCTGTGTCATTCATCAATATAATATTTTTTACTCTTCTACCTTAAATAATACCAGTGAAGTGCATATTTTTGGTTATTGTCCTTAACGTTTTGGCCAGCCTCAGCTTATTAAGAATTGTAGTCACTCTGACTCTACTTGGAGATCCTTGTCACCCTCTAATATTATAAATGCTGTCTTAAAATCTGAAGCCATTGGACAATTAACTGAGCAATTTTAAAAAATAACATTGTAGAATAAAATCAATACATTTTTATTATATAAAATTTGGAAAATGCAGAAAATTCATAAGGAACAACACAAAAATCATTCATATTCCTAAACCTCAGAGAAGCATTAGTGACATGATGGTGTATGTGTCTATGGATATACATGCTATATTAACGATCCTTAATCGTTTTTGTCACCTCACACTATATTGTGGACCTACTTCTATATTGGTATATGTAGACTGCCTCAGTCTTTCTGATGGATATGTCAGCATATATTTAACAAGCCCTCCATTCATAAATGTTTATGTGGTTTCCAATGTCCATTATTATTTCAAAAATGCTGCAGTGAACACTGTAAAGAGTTGTGATTTTATATATGTAAAGTATGTTAAACATCTATCTGCACAATTATAAGATTTTTTTTCTGTAGGAAAAGTTCTGGGAAAGGCAGTTGCAGAATCAATTGGGATGCATAATAAAATTTTTGGTTGATATTGCCAAATTGCCTTTCACAAACATGTTGCCAATTACACTCCCACTCATAGTTTTAACAACTGTTTTCTCCAGTTTTTCCAATGTGGGATATTGTCAGTCTTTATAATTTGCTAAAAGGATAGATTAAAACTTTTAAGTGTATTTTTACTATATTAATTTTCCATGACTCTGAGCATTTTCTTATGTTTATGAGTTATTTTTAATTTTCTATGAAATACCTTCTCATATATTATATCCTTCAAGAATTGAAATGATATTATTATTATTGTCTTATTATTAATAGGCATTTTCTCCCATTTTTCCTTTCCCTCTGATAGTTTTGCTTCATGTATCTTAGTACCATTTATCTAAAGCATATATGAAGGTCATGATAGCTGAATTATTCTCTAGATTATTATGAAGTGATCTTCCTTTATTTAATGTATTTTTGCCTTGAGTTAAACTTTGCGTGGCAATCATACATGATTCCTGTTTTATTTTTGTATATATTTGCCTAGAGTGTAAGTTTAAATCTTAGACCTTTATTCTTCTAAATTAAGACTCTTTTTAAAAACATAATCACAAAGCCATTATTACATCTAAAAATTAACAATAATCCCTTAATATCATCAAATATCCAGTCTGTGTTCATTTTTCTGAGATCATCTCATAAATATTATCTTATAGTTTACTTGTTCAGATTAAATATGGTTTCCTTTAGTTCTTTGAGCATATTTAATATAGTTTATTTAAAGCTTTTGTCTAAAATTCCAACTCTGGACTTACTCAGAGACAGTTTCTGTTGGTTGCTTTTATTTTTCCTGCGTATGGGCCATACTTTCTTGTTCTTTTGTAGGTCTTTAACTTTTTGTTGAAAATTGGGCATTTTAAATATAATGTTGCATATCTGGAAATCAAATTCTCACCCCCCCACCAGAGTTTGTTATTGTTTGTTGCTCCTGTGTGTTAAATAATTTTTTTAACCAATTTTGTAAAGTCTGTATTCTTTGTCACGTGTAACTACTAAAGTCTCTGCTCAGTTGGTTTAGTGGTCAGCTAATGACTTAAAATGTCTAAAATCAGTAAGTCTTTACTAAGGGGCTCTGGGTGTGTGTTAAGGCACAGTTCAACACTCAACCAGGCAGTTGACAACTCTCTTATAGCCTTCACTTCCTGCTTGTTGCAGAGTCTCAAGGTCAGCCAGAGGTGAGAATTTAGGGCCTTCTCATGTCTTCTCTGAGTATGGACACAGCCCTGAGCATGCACACAGCCCTCCCCATATGTGTGGCCTTCTAGATTCCCAGGGGTGTGTTGGCACTTTTCAAAGCCCCCTGTGGACATCTCTATTCCCCAGCTTTTCCTTTTAAGCTTTTTGGATAGCTTGTTTTCTTCAACTGTTATCTACCACCTTGGGCAGCCTCAATGTTAAACAATTGCCTCTGATTGTTTTGGACAAGTGCCCCTTGGGAGAAGGCTGTTTGTACTGGGCAAGCTCCTAGGTAGGTAAAATAAAGACAGCTTTGTGAGTGAGGTCTTCCAAGGAACCATCATCCAGGTCAAATAATGACAGTTGAGAATTGGAGCTTTGAAGGAGCTCCAACCATAATCCACTCCTGCAGCATCTTCCAGGCTGCTGATTTTCACAATGACTATGGGATGTTGGTTTTCAAGGTTACAGCGGAGGCTGAGAATGGGGGATATGGGACTAGGCAATTTAAAATGCCATAAAATTTGTTGTTCTTACCGAGTGTTTTTCTTGAATAAATTCTGCCCAGATTGCTGCAAGCCTTAGTTAATTTCCAGAATTTTGAAAATGTTGATTCTGACCATTTTTTTGTACATGTTTTCATGAAGGAGTGGTTTTCAGAGTTCCTTACTCCATCATTTTTGCTTGCTTATTCAAGTTAGTCTCTAAATAAGATCCGTATGTTGCATTTGTATGTTATGTCTCTTAATTCTTTTTTTAAATTATAAGTACATCCTCCTCTCTTTTTATCCTTAATTAGGTTTCTTAATTTGTTTTTAATTTAAGTATGTCCTTTTTCCCCCTTGATATTTATTTGTTAAGGAAGCTGCTCATTTGTCTTACAGATTTTCCCATAATCTATATTTTTCTCATTACATTTCCATGATGTGATTTAGTATTTTCCTTTGTACCCTACATTTCCTATAAGTAGGTTGTTAGATATGAAAGCTTGATCATAATCAGATGTGTTTGTTTGTTTTGGTAAGAATACTTTAAAGTAGGTGTTATGTACTTCCTAATGCATCATATTAGGAGACACATAATGTATGGTTTTCTGTCTTACTGTGATGGATACTTAATGTTTAAATGATGATAATATATCAGGCCTTCATTTATCAGCTTGGGTACTTCTATAAAGAAAAACTTCACCTCATCAACTGTTTGGTTTCCCTGAAGTACAATTTGTGTAGAAAGGCATGGTAAATGCATTATTCTTTTGTCTTTATTTATCAGTTTTCAAAACAATGAGCTGGTTTGTAGCATCCTCAGAATGTGACCAGTGATTCTTTCCAGTGTTATTAAGGACTTAAGGATTTAAACATATTTCATGTGATTCACTTCTTTGCAGTTATTATTCTTATTAATGTTCAAATTGTCACATTTTTGCCCAATTGGATACTCTATGTTGACTCTGAAGTCCTTTCACATAACTTCAGTTCAGTTCACATGATTCATATCTTTGAGAGCTCCCTTACTTTTATTATTCCATAATAAAATTCTAGGATTAGCTAGTTCCTTTTCTGACCCAGACCTGGATTGAACCGTTTCTTTAAAGGAGCCCTGGTCCTTTTTAGTGGGAAATGGTATTTGGAGGCACCACATGGATGCAAGGATGTTCATTCTTATTGAGTTGGTTAATATCTTTTGGATTTTCAGGCGATAGACTAGGAATAAATATTAGAGTGTATGTATATGTATGTGGTATAGTATATTAATATATTAACATTTATGTAAGTGTAGTATATGTTAGTTATAAAATACAGTTAAAATATACAATTAAATATTAATTAGAATGCACGAAAGCAGTTTATTTAATATCAGAATACTTACTGAACTTTTTTTGGAGTTTGTAGTTTTTTTCCCTACTTTTATTGAAAAATAAATGACAAACATCACTGTATAGGTTTAAGGCATACAATATGATGGTTTGACTTACATATATTGTGAAATGAGTACCATAGTAGGTTCAGCTAACATCCATCGTCTCATATAGATACAATTAAAAGAAAAGAAAGAAGAAAAGGAATAAGGAAAAAAAATTATCCTTGTGATGAGAAAATTTCTCCTATATATTATACATCACTGTTAGCTGTAGTCATCCTGTTGTACGTTACATCCCTAGTCTTTTTGTCTTATAACTGGAAATTTGTACCTTTTAATCACTTGCTTCCAATATCTCCTTCCCCCACGCTCTGCCTCTGGTAACCACCAGTCTGATTTGTTTTTCTATGAGTTTGTTTTTGTTTTGTTTTGTTTTTGTATTCCACATATAAGTGAAATCATACAGTGTTCGTTTTTCTCCAGCTGACTTATTTTTCTTAGCATAATGCCTTTGAGGTCCATCCATGTTCTTGCAGATGGTAGGATTTTCTCAGTTTTTAATGGCTGAATAATATTCCATTATATACATATATACCACAACTTATATCTTTTCATTCATTGATGGACTTGTAGGTTGTTTCCATGTCTTGGCTATTGTAAATAATGCCTATGAACATGCAGGTGCAGACATCTTTTTGTTAGTATTTTCATTTCCTTTGGTTATATTCCCTGAAGTGGAATTGCTAGATCATAGAATTGCTCTAGTTTTCGTTTTTTGGAGATACTCCATACTGTTTTCCACAGTGGGTGTTCCAATTTATAATCCCACCAACAGTGCACAAAAGTTTCCTTTTATCCAAATCCATGTCAGCATTTGTTATCTCTTGTCTTTTTTATTATGGCCATTCTAACATGCATGAGGTGATATCTCATTGTACTTTTAATTTGCATTTCCCTAATGGCTTGTAATGTTGTGAATCTTTTCATGTATCTATTGGCCTTCGGTATATCTTCTTTGGCGATATGACTATTCAGGTCCTTTGCCCATTTTAAATTGGGGTTTTTGTTTGTTTTGCTATTGAGTTGTATGAGTTTGTTCTAAATTTTGGATATTAACCCCTTATCAGATATATGCTTTGCATATATTTTTTTCCATTCCATAAGTTGTCTTTTCACTTTGTTGATGGTTTCTTTTGCTGTGCAAAAAAACTTTTTAGTTTGATGTAGTCCCATTTGTTTATCTTTTATTTTGTTGCTTGAGCTTTAGGTGTTATATCAAAAAAATCATTACCAAGACCCATGTCAAGGAGCTTGTATTCCTATGTTTTCTTCTAGGAGTTACATGGTTTCAGATATTACATTTAAGTCTTTAAACTATTTCAAGTTAATTTTTGTGAGTGGTGTAAGATATGGGTCCAGTTTTATTTTTTTACATGTGAAAATCCAATTATTCCAGCATATTTATTGAAGAGACTGTTTTTTCTCCATTGAGTATTCTTGGCTCCCTTGTCAAATATTAGTTGACGGTATGTGCTTGGGTTTATTTCTGGGCTCTTGATACTTTTCCATTGGTCTGTGTTTTTGTTTTTGTTATGACATACTACACTTCAAAAAAAAAAGATTTAGTTATTTGAGAGAGAGGGAGTGAGTGAGCATGACGGGGGAGGGGCAGAGGGAAAGAGAGTCTTAAGCGAACTCTGTACTGAACACAGAGCCTGACGGGAAGGGGGGGGCTGGATCTCATGACCCTGAGATCACAACCTGAGTTGAAACTGCCAGTTGGACACTCAACTGACTGTGCCGCCCAGGTACCCCAACATTCCACATATTTTAATAACTGTAGCTTTTTAAGTATAGCTTGAAAGCAAGAAGTTTGATGCCTCCTGCTTTGTTATTCCTTCTCAGGATTTCTTTGTCTATTTGGAGTCTTTTGTAGTTCCATGTAAATTTTAAGAGTATTTTTCTACTTCTGTGAAAAATGTTATTAGAAACTTAACAGGGATTGCATCAAATCTATAGATGGCGTTCGGTAGTATTGGTATTTTAACAATATTAATTCTTCCAAACCATGAACATAAGATATCATAAGATATGTTTATATTTATATGTATCTTCTTCAATTTCCTTCATCACTGTCTTGGAGTTTTCAGAGTAGAGATCTTTCACCTCCTTCATTAAATTTGTCCCTAAGTATTGTTTTTGATGCTGTTGTAAATGGGATCAATTTCTTTTTTTTTTCCAAAAGATTTATTGTTAGTGTATAGAAATGCTGCTGATATTTGTATGTTAATCTTACGTTAACTCTTTAGGATTTTCTATACAGTTGACTCTTGAACAACAATGAGTTTGAACTGCATGGGTCTACTTATATGTGGATTTTTATTTTTGATAAATCCAGTCCAGTACTGTAAATGTATTTTCTCTTCCCTATGACTTTCTTGAAAACATTTTCTTTTCTTTAGCTTACCTTATTGTAAGAATACAGTGTATAATACATAAAACATATAAAATATGTATTCATCAGCTTACTTTATTGTAAGAATACAGTGTATAATACATATAACATATAAAATATGTATTCATTATGTTATCTGTAAGGCTTCTGGTCAATAGTTGGCTATTAGCAGTTAAGTTTTGGGGGAAGTTATGTGCAGATTTTTGATGGCATGAGTGGTTGATGCCCCTAACCTCTGCATTGTTCAAGGGTCAACTTTATAAAAAATCATGTGATTTGCAAATAGAGACATTTTTACTTCTTCTTTTCCAATTCTGGTATCTTTTATTTCTTTTTCTTGCCTTATTGCTCTAGATAGGACTTCCAGTACTGTGTTGAATAGAAGTGGTGAGAATGGGCATCTTTTTCTGTTCCTGATCTTAGAGGAAAACCTTTCAACCTTTCACCATTCACTATGATGCTGGCTGTGAGCTTGGTTTATATATTACCTTTAATATGTTGAGATACCTTTGTTCTATGCCTAATTTGCTAAGAGTTTTTATCATGAGTGGATGTTGAAGTTTGTCAAATGCTTTTTCTGCTTTTATAGAGATAATCATAGGATTCTTTTCTTTCATTCTATTAATGTGATGTATCACATTGATTGATTTGTATATGTTGAACCATTCTTGCATCCCAGGAAATAAATCCCACTTGATTATGGTGAATGATCATTTTAATGTGCTATTGAATTTGGTTTGCTAGTATTTTATTGAGAATTTTTGCGTCTATATTCATCAGGGATATTGGCCTGTAATAGATTTTTTCTTCTTGAAGTTTTACTTGACAATTTACAAATAATGGTACTTAAAATTTTTTCTTTCTAACATATATTCCTATAAGTTATTTATTTTCTAATTACATTGAATAGCATAAGGATCTCCAGAAGAGCATGGAAAAGATGGTGATGATAATCCTTGCTTTGTTACTATGATGGAAGTAATTCTAATGTTTCACCATGAAGTCTGCTCATGGCTTCTTACTCTTTACCAAATTGGGGCTGTTTCTTTCTATCCTTGGCTTTAATAGGAATCTTATCATAATGTATACTGAATTATATCAGACACCTTTTTATATTCATTTAAATGATCATAATGTTTACCTTCTTTGATCTGTTAATATAACCAGTTACATTAACAAGTTTTATGTTGTCAGTAATTCATTTTTAGAATATATTCTGTTTACTCATGATGTATAATTCTTATAGAATTCTGGAATTAATTTGCTGTATTTTATTTTTTTTATATATCCATAGTCATAATTAAGATGTGGTTCATCTGTTAATTATTGTGCTCTCTGTGTTTGGTTTGGGTATCTGAGTTATTTTAATTGTACATTTCTGAGAGCCTTTTAGTCTTCTTTTTATGTGCTTACCTGTTACTTAAGATTTTGCAAAACTCATCCAGTAAAACTTTTGGGCCCTGATCCTTTTTTTTTTTTTTTTTTTCCATTTTCTATCTTCTTTTGTAAAAAATGTTTTTAGCTTTTAAATATTGTATTTGAAAAGTAACTCATCAGTACATTGTCACTATACAAAACAAAAAATACAGAACTATGTTCTTCTTCACTCATTCCTAGAACTTTCATTTCTTTTCCAAGAGGTAACTGCTGTCAAAGATTTGGTGAAAACTCTTCCATGAATTTAAAGGATTAAATAATTAAAATCCCACTCTGTTATTTACTGATAGGTACTTGCACACTGCTATGCATTTTCATATTATTATGTGTATACAATGTTATTCAATGCATTTACACACAATATGAAGTATTATATACATGCATATATTGCTATAAATAACATACACATGAAAATGCAATATTAAACAATGTGCTTTACAATGAGTTTATGCCTCATGCATTTTTTTAATGTGGTAAAATATGCATAACATATAATTTACCATGTTAATCATTTTTAAGTGTATAGTTCAGCAGCATTAAATACATTCACGTTGATATACAACCATTACCACAGTCTATCTCCAGCTTTTTTCATCTTGCAAAACTGAAAGTCTGTACCCACTAAACATACAAGAATTCTCCATTGTCTCCTACCCCAAGCCCTGGCAACCACCACTCTACTTTCTGTCTCTATGAACTTGACTGTTCATACAAATGAAATTATACAGTATTTATCCTTTTGTGACTGACTTATTTCACTTAGCATAACGTCTTTGTGGTTCATCCATGTTGTATAGCATGTGTCAGAATTTCCCCTTTTTAAGGCTTAATAATGTTCCATTGTATATATGTACCACATGATAGCATCCCACTCATCTGTTGATGGACACTTGGGTTGTTTCCACCTTTTGACTATTGTAAATAATGCTATGAACATGGGTATACAAATATCTCTTTGAATCTCTGCTTTCAATTCCTTTGGGTATAAACCCAGATGTGGAATTGCTGAATCATATGGTAATTCTGTATATAATATTTTGAGGAATTGTTTTCCATAGTGGTTGAACTATTTTATATTCCCACCAGTGGTTCACAAGCATTCCAATTTCTTCTCATCCTGAGGATTATTTTTGTTTTGTTTTTTTGATAATGGCCATCCTAATAGATGTGAAGTGGGATTTCATTATGGTTTTATTTGCATTTCCCTAAAAACTAGTGATGTTGAGCATGTTTTTATGCACTTATTGACCATTTGTATATTCTGTTGAGAGAAATGTCTGTTCAAGTCCTTTGCTCATTTTTACTTTGGGTTGTTTGTTGCTGTTGTTGTTGAGTTATACAAATTCTTTATATGTTCTGGATATTAACCCTTTATCTGATATGTGATTTGTAAATATTTTCTCCCATTCCATGGGTTGCTTTTTTACTCTGTTGATAGTATCCTATGATGCACAAAAGTTTAATTATGATGTAGTCTAGTTTATTTTTTCATGTGTTGACTGTGCTTTTTGGTATCATATCCAAGAAATCATTGCCCATATATATTGCTTTTTAACTTCCTTTTTAATTCATCAGTATGTATGTTGGCTTTCTTTCCACATCAAGTCCTATAGCTTCTTATCATTACTTTTACCAGACGTAGAGTATTTTTTAGTACAGAAATATAATTGTTTGTTTCAGCTCTCCTATAATGGTGGACATTTAAATAGTATCCATTGTTTTGTTTTGTTTTTTTTGCATGTATGTATGCATGTATATATTTTGCATGTATGCATGTATTTTGCATGTATGTATGTTAGGAACAAACAGAAAATTTGGAAAGAATATTTATCCAAATGTTAGAAGTGATGATCTCTGGGTAGCAGGATTAGAAATAGTTTTATTTTATCTTCTTGCTTATTTGCATTTTTAATTTTCAATAATAAACATATTTTTATATAATAAAAACTTATAAACAAGTCAGCAAACATAGTAACATCCTTTGATCCAACAATTTTGCCCCAGAATTTATCCAAAAAGTTTGTTCTCTCTAAGTTAAACAAAAACAACATCTGCTTGAAGTAATTCATATCATTGATAATATGCTAATACCATTTAGTAACAGGCTTAATGTTCAAATCGGGGACTACTGGGGTAAAATTTTATATATGAGTCTAGATTATTATGCAGCCATGAAAACTAATTTCAGAATGCATAAAAGCAGGAAAGGAAAAACCTCTCTGAAGACTAGGATTGCCCCAAGATAATGATCTAGGCCAGGGATCTTCAAACATTTTTCTGTGTAGGACTAGATAGTAAATAGATTAGGCTTTCTGAGCCCTGTTGTCTTGGTTACAACTACTCAACTCTACCTTTGGGTAGGGTAAAGCAGCCTTAAGTGAATGGGTGTGGCCAGACTTGGCCCGGGGGCCCTAGTTTGAGGACCCCCCCAACTCCCCATCAAAGCACGTGGTTGAGGGCTGGGGGAGGAAGGCAATTGAGATGGTAGGCCAGGGAATTCATTTTAAACTTTCCTTTAATGTTTTTTTAAAAATGCTTTTAAGTGAAATTATGAGTAGTATGAATATGCCTTATACACACAGTAGGTGCTTTCCAGAGATTTCTTGACTCTGAGGCGAAGTGTAGTTAAAGAACCCTTTGCAAATGCTTCCATTTTGATTGACTTGCTTATCTTGATAGGCCTTTCGGGCATAAGTTTTACTACATTTGTCTTGCATTCTTTCCTAGGGGAAGAAAATGTAATTGCTGTCCCTCTGGGAAGTCGGAGTGTAAGAATTACAGTGAAAGGACCAGCGCATCTTTGTAAGTACAATTTAATCCTAACATGTTTTTATTTCCTGATAGTTTATTTAGCCAACAAAAAAAATCTTTCTTTGTGTTAATGGGTAGGTAGGAAAATATCTCAAGGATTTTGCCAACCACCGTGAAATCATCTGTATCACTACGGAATGATCAATACCCTGAATTTTTCTGTTCTCATGCCCCAGTGTTTGGAAATATACCAGTTTGGGATTAATCTCCCTGTGGGAGAGGAAATCAAGTTGTATGGGAAATAAACTATTTTTATGGGGAGAATAGAATAGTATTCAAGAGTTTTCTGGAGATTTCAAAAGTTTGGGACAAAAAATTTTTTTAAACACAGAACCGTATCAGTGATTATAGCTGAAAAGTATAAGCTTTGTTGCCAACACATCGCAACTTCAGGTCCAGGGGTAGCGAAAATAAACACTGGTTTCCCAGAATACGGAGTTTGAAATGATAGAAGATTGCCACTATATTGTTTCTTTGGCCAAAGTCAGATGGCATCTCCTCTTTGTTTTTTGGACTCTTAGGACCTAACAGAACAGGAAATAGCGGAGTTTGTCTGTTTCTTTCCCAAGGTCTCCTTGTGGCCAGAGATAGGACTTTCTTGGTCTCTTTCATAGGCAAATGCGTCTTTGCCAGGACTGGTTCCCTGGCCTTGAAGAACCTTACTGAGTTCAGCCATCTCTTTCCATAAAAGTGCAAAACAGTACTTATAACTATTTTAAATCTACACAAATCAAGGTCCAGTGGATCAAAGTGCTACACAGATTGCCCCCCTTTTTTTTCTGAGCCAGCATCCTAGATTTTTGACTTGTAAAATTTTCTCTGGGCCACAAGCATCATGTTTTTGGTAGCTTTTAAGTGTGTGTCTGTGTGTGTGTGTGTGTGTGTGTGTGTATTTGCACATTTTGAATTCAGTAGTAATATTCCAACCAGAAATGTTCTTTGAGAAAAGTTTATGTCAAAACATTTAAGTAAAAATGTTTAAGATTACCAATAATGTAGATTAAAATCTTGAAAAAACAAGAAATTCTGTAGTACGTTATGATCTCAATCAGAGAAGCAAGAGAATATCTTTGGGGCAGTAAGGGTGAACCATTGTTTGGGAGTCTTTTATTTTATTTTTTTTTACCCTTCACTTTATTTTATCAATTATGACTAAAAGGGTGTGATCAATTTTTTTTTTTAACTAAAATACTAAAATGTTTACAGTCCTGTGATGGTCACCATATTCAAGGCTTTCTCTGTAAGGAAACATCAAAACATTTTCTAAGCATTTTAAAATGGCTTAAACCTTCATCCTTATAAATGTGAACTTGATTTTTGAAAACAGGTAAAAAACATTGAGATCCAAATTTTGTGAATCATTTGAGGGAATCACATTGGAACATACAGTTTGGGATTCAAAAATACAAAGCCCTGAATCTTAATAGTAGCGTTACTCATGATAACCATACGGTGAAAAAAACCCAAATGCCATCAGCTGATGGACGGATAAATAAAATATGGCATATGTAGAATATTATTTAGCTAAAGCAGAGAATGGAGCACGACACACTCTACCACATGGTTGGTCCTTGAAAACATGATGCCGTGTGAAAGAAGCCAGATGCAAAAGGCCACATATGATTCCATTTATATGAAATGTCCAGAAAAAGCAAATCTATGGAGACAGAAAGTAGCTTGGTGGTTGCCTGGGGCTGGGGGAAGTCGGGTTGGTGGGGAGATGGGGGCATGACTGCTAGTGGGTATAGGGTTTCTTTTGGGGTTGACAAAATGTTCTAAACTTAGATCATGGTGATGTTTTCACAACTCTGTGAATATACTGAAATCGTTAAACTGGGTTATAAATGGGCGAATTTTATGGCACATGAATTTTATGGCATATCAAAAAGATGTTTAAAAAAATATTCAGTGACTGGGCCCAATTTTCTCAGGATGCTAAAGGCAGTTCCTGAAAATTCAGCTCCAAAATTAGGTTTGTAAGTTCCAAAACCAAAATATATAGACAGTAAACAGTATAAGCAAAGATGAATACTTGGAGGCAAAATATTCATTTACATGCAAATATGTTCTGGCATATTAAACATAACTTTATACTCAAAACTGGCACTGTTCCAAGAACAGGGCTCAAAAATGTTCCCATTTATCCAAAGGTGACAGAACTGTTGCTTGGAATATTTCTCCACTGAACCATCTTGCAATTGGCTCTGGAAGGGTTCCCGAAAGTTATCCTTCTCTGCTGATGAATAGAACCGGCTTCATTTATAAAGGGTTTAGTTAACATTTCTGAACATCTAAATATAGAAATGGTTTTATTTTCTTGATTTATACAACTGTTTTCTTAATTTTTTATTTGAAACAAAGATATATTCCTGAAATAAAGCTTACTTTGCTGTAATAAATCATTCTTTTGAGATCTGTATTAATTACAACCCTCCAAAAAGCTGCATAACAAAGAACTGAGAACACCCAGTAATGTTAATGTCACTCTCTTTGCCGTGGAATGGAATGTCTATCTTACCTATTGCCTAGAGGGGTGTAGATCCTAAATTTCCAGTCCTGTCCCATGCCTGGCCCCAGCATTATCCCAATTGCCTAGTCCCAAATTTCCCTAAAACTTCAAAAATGGAAGCCCTAAGAGGATTCCTGCAAAAGAGATTTTATTGTAGCAACACATCAGGATTAAATGGGTTTGATTGCAATAGACTTGAGAAGCCAAGACACCATTAACTGAAAACCTCCCTTATTGATAGGAAGAATCATTTTGTTGTTGTTCTGGGGTTTTTCCTGTCCTCTGAGGTCCTGTTGATGACCATATACAGACATATACGGTTGACCCTTGAACAATGTGGGGCTTAGGGGTGCTGACTCCTGCACAGCGGAGAATGTGTATAAAACTTTTGAATCCCCCAAAACCTTTTTTTCAATAGATTTTATTTATTTATTTGAGAGGGAGACCGTGCGTGCATGTGTGTGCAGGGGGAGGGGCAGAGGGGGAAGCAGACTCTCCGCTGAGCAGGGAGCCCAACATGCGGCTCGGTCCCAGGACCCTGGGATCATGACCTGAGCCGAAGGCAGACGCTTAACCAACTGAACCACCCAGGCGTCCTGACTCCACCCCAAAACTTAACTGCTAACAGCCTACTGTTGAGCAGAAGCCTTACTGACAATATAAACAGTCAATTGACACGTATGTTGTATGTTATTTGTATTATACACAATATTCTTACAATCAAATAAGCTAGAGAGAATAACATATGATAAGAAGGTCATTAAGGAAGAGAGAATACATTTACAAGACTGGACTGTGTTTAGGGGGAAAAAAAATCCCTCTAGCAGAGGACTTGCCCAGTTCAAACCCATGTTGTTCAAGGGTCAACTCTAAAAATATAAACATAGATGCCTACCACCCAAAGGATGTGGATGTTGGATCACATGTGCATGCACTGTTAAATATCACTCGACTCTAAGCCTCAGGTTGGTGTATTTATAAGTGACTTCACTGTGCTGAACGTCTGTTACGTGTTTACCTAGCGATACTTCTGTGGCCTTAGATTCTAAGGAGACCTTTACGGGATGGTTAACAGGAGGCTGCCTCTTCTGAAGGAAGCCTGGGCTGGTACTCCTCCTTCCACTAGAAGCACCAAGACACCTTCATCGTCTTTATAGTCATCATTTCTTTTATTAACAACTGGGATGGATCAGAATATTTAAAGGCACCATTATAGACTTGAGTTGTGAAGATTTGGGGGTAATTTAAGAGGGCCTGAGGAGGAGAAAGAAGTCAGCAGTGGACAGCAGGGATGAAGGCCCATACCCTCTGCTTTCCATAGGGTGGGTGTGTTTATGGGCTTCCGGGGGTCTCCACTCAGCAGGAGCTCTGTTGCTGCAGAAACCAGAGAGGGATCCGGGAAGGCTCTGAGAGCTCAAGGACCCTGTGTGCTGATCTCACGAGCCATGAATTATACTTTAACACAACATAGGGCTGCAGTCAAATACAGTAGAATGCTAGAAATTAATAAAACTTAAAAATGTATTTATAAGTCAGTGCATCATCTAAATTGTTGGTTTTCACCAACCCTGTCTGTCACTTATTTTAAGAGGCATAGGCACTAAAGAGAAGCAAATTTACCATCTGCAAAAAATGACAACTTTTGAAAAACTCCACTGGCCCCTGCCTCACCCGGAGATTCATCACACTGGCTTTGTCAGTCCAGTTGTCAGAATCATTTGTATCAATGAACTCCACCTTCATCAAATCACTCCCCCTGTCTTTATTCACCCACTTCTGACTCTGACACAATAGAGGTCAGAGCCCCTGCCTTCCACCTATTTTTGCAACCAGTGTTTGTGACCTACAGAGCTGGAAGCTTTTTTTGAAATCATTGCAACGAAGACATTTTATCATAAGCATATGGATAATTGGATATTGGACTTGGATAATTCTTACGCACTTGAAAACTGGTTTTCCTCCTTGAGTTCTCATGTCCTTGCCACTAAGGGTCTTGGATGCTGTCCAAGTAATGGAATAGACTTGACACCAAAACACAAAACACCAGGACCAGACTAACAGAAATGCTGGCCTTTGGTTTTAGAGGGTGGCTGTCCTACTGGTCTTCCCTTCCTCCCAGATTCTGACACCCCACCGTAGCTCTGCAGCCCAATGGCCCTCGGGACACTGTGGTCCAGAAGGCTAACGCCGTGCAATCACAACCCCAGCACAGAACACTATTTGAATTTAGTCAGCTCATTTCAGGCTGAACCTCAGGCTGGAAGCTCGGTGTTTTGCAAGCCTTCCATGAGGGTGGATTTTGTCCAGCTTCACTCTGTGTCATGATGTGGCTGGAATGCTCGCTGCATCTCCTCCTTTCCTTTAGAGGGATAATCCACCCAGGAAAGGGCCTTCTTACCATCTGCAGCTCCCCATCTCATTTTTACTGACAGCTCACTTTATAACACTCAGCTTTATATCTTCATTGGAACTAGGAGATGAATTTAATCTCACACTTTCCAAAAATCTACTGCGGTCATGGAGATCAGGGCCAACATGGTTGGGGTTTTGTGTGGCTGAGAGTAGCCAGCAGTATTCTTCGACCGCTAATGACTCCTGCAGATCAAGGAGCTCATGTCCAGCGTTTGAGTTTTCCCAGAAAAGTTCCCAGCCTGCCTGTCAGGCATGATCAGGGACGTCTCCTCATGCCTGTTATGTAGTCTGTCCAGGACGCTTGGATTCCTGCAGATGCTCCAGGGGCAGAGCGAAATCAAAGGAAAATAGCCAAGCATAGCTGCGTGCAGATGGCAGCCCCCAGGGCCAGACAGTTTTGTTGTGCTTTATCAGCTTTCCTGGGGTTCGGGTTCTGTTGTGTCCTTTGTTCAGGGTGGTCAAAGAACCATTGAATATCCATAAACCCAAGTGTAGGTTTCAGAGTAGAAGAGGACCCGTAGGATTGTCTGCTCTGAAATCACATTTTAGAAATGAGGCAGTGAAAACCCAAGGTTTAGAGATGGAGCTGGGGTCAGAAATGCAGGTGCCTCAACCCCTAGCCTTGTTTGTTTGTTTTTTACACAAAAATTGCCTCTCTCAACCTCAGATCAGGTCCACTAAGGATGGTGATATTTACAAAATGGAAGGGAAAAAAAGGGAGGAAAGGAAAATCATTTAAATAAAGTAGGGGTTAAACTGTGGACATTTTTCTGTAGGAGATCTAAAAGCCCTTCTGTTCATATAAAAGCAAATGTGAATAAAGCGATAACATGCGGGACGGAGATCTTTGCGGTGATATAGTATTTCTGTATCTTGATCGCGGTGATGTGTGATAGATGCTGTCGAACGTGGTGCGAATGCTCACATTGTACCAATGGCAATTTCCTGGCTTTGATATCGTACTCTAGTTACATAAGATGTAACCATTCCTTTGGGTAAAACTGGATAAACAGTATATAGGACCTCTCTACTATTTTGGCACCTTCCTGTGAATCTCTGATTATTTCAATGCAAAAAGTTTATTTTTAAAAAAGCAAATTCAAAATTCATGGTGATTTTGTCTAAATAAAGGACTGGGTTTAAGATCTTCTCAATGGATGATAAAATGAGTAACATATCTTTACCTTGAATAATAGCGGCATCATGAAAAAAATATGAAGAAAGAGACAGTTTCTCTTTCCCCTTATTGTAGAAAGGGCTCCAAAGAGTTGGATAGACCTAATTGGACCTAACCAATGAAGTTAGGACCTAACCAATTTAGCTGTGGACAACTAAAAAGCTTACATATGTATTCCACCAACCTGAGTCAATGTAAACTAAGTGGATATCTTGTTATCATGTTGATATCATACGCTGATATATGTAGTGAATTATATTTTGGAATAGAATGCTTTTAAGACAGCCCTCTCATTTAAATTCTCTTTTTAAATTTTAGTTATTGAATCAAAAACACTTCAAGGAAGCAAAAGAGAACACAGCTTTAACAGCCCAGGAGTTTTCATCATAGAAAACACCACAGTTGAATTTCAGAGGGGCTCAGAGAGGCAGACCTTTAAGATTCCAGGACCTCTGATGGCTGATTTCATCTTCAAGGTAGGATGAGCCTCTTCATCAGTATCCTGCCTCAACACATCTTGAATTTCCAAAACATTGAGTGTGTTCTGGAGAAAGTCATCAGTAATTATTCCTGCACAGAGCCTATATCACTGATATTTCCGATGTGGCAGTGGGTTCCTAAACATTGTTCATCTCTCTCCAGTGTCTGCTCCTCATACCCCACTAGTTAAGAAACAGACCTCACTTTTACAGGGGCGAGATTGTTTTCGCATTTGTAGACTTCAGTCGTGTTCAGTTTTATTTATTTATTTTTTAAAGATTTTTTATTTATTTTTTTCGACAGAGAGAGAGACAGTGAAAGAAGGAACACAAGCAGGGGGAGTGGGAGAGGGAGAAGCAGACTTCCCGCTGAGCAGGGAGCCCGATGCGAGACTCGATCCCAGGACCCTGGGATCATGACCTGAGCTGAAGGCAGACGCTTAACGACTGAGCCACCCAGGCGCCCCTTGGTTGTGTTCAGTTTTAAACCTCTAGACGGAGTTTGGTGAAAATGGTCCATTGTTAAATGCTCCCCATCGTAAGCCGGTGCCGTGCGCTGTGCGTGCTCTCTCTCTCCTTGCAGAGCACAGCAGAGAAGACGGAGGCCTGACCCTTCCCTTCCTTTTTCCTCAGTTGTGTCTCATCCCGTGCTCTTGTCGGCCACTGTCACAAGGGACCCTTCTAAGAACTCTTCTTGGGGGTCACCGTGAGCCTTTGTCCCCTCCCCGGGGAATCTCATCTTTTCCTCAGTCAGTGGACATGAAATGTAGTGGCCGATGTCTCCAAGGTGACACAGTGTGAAAGTTCTTCTGATAAAATTCAAAATACTTCAGACATAAGAAAAGGAAAAGGTGTTTCAGTGGGTCATTTTGTCCCATCCCTTTTTGGAAACTCCTTCCAAATGGAAATGGAGGAAAGCAAATAGCCCTCACTGCCAGGAATAGAGTTACCTACGCAAAGACCCAACACCTTCAAAAAGAACTGTCTGTGTGCCACATATTTTTTGTCAAAGGATGTTCCTGGTCCCATACCCCTGTCCCGTGCTCCCAATTCAGCCTGCAGCGTGGCCAGCCAAGTGATGAGCTGCACAGCATTGTTGGGTTGAAATTTTGAGTTTTAAATGGTCAACCTTTAAAAATCAAGGATTATAACATAAAAATGCCGGGATTTTTTTTCCTACTTCTCATTAAAAATGGGAAGATCTGACTACTAGCTTACCCATGGTCATAGCAGTAGTTGGCTACTTCCCATTGGGGCACACTGTCTCGTGTGCCGTGGTCCACACTGCTCCCTATTGTGTTCCTAACCTTGGAGGCATGAGAGTCAGCTCATAGATGTTGAGGTTGTCATTCAGACATTACCTGCCATTCGTAGACATTTAAGTGACTTCTGTGTCAGACCCTTAAAGCATCTACCTAGTGTTATTCTTGGACGATAGCATTGCGAAAGGCTTTGGGAAGCCAAAGTTGTCATCTGTCTTTCCTATTCTTTCTCTCTGGTGCATTGTTATGCATATGTTCTTCACTTGGTTTATTCCTTTTAGGGTTTTCCCATTTGATTTCCAAGTAGTAACACACACACACACACACACACACACACACACACACACACACAAACTGTATATTTCTGCAGGTGTGTGTGTACACATTTTTTTTTAAGATTTAGATATACCCCAAACTGAAAACATGAAAAAACAATGCTTCTCTTAGAGGGGTTTGGGGGAGTGATCTTAGCTTTACTTAGAATATTCCAATACTTAAAACAATTCTTAAAGAGAGGAATACAGTTTCCTATATCACTTGCATAATTAAAAATTATTGTACACCTTCTTGTCCAAATGACGTGTTCACCCCTGAACAGAACACATTCCAGGAGCACGTTGCCCAAGTCCGAATTAGTACTGTCTTCTATTTTCCACTCTGGGTTCTGGTTTCCTCAGATTTAATAAACAATCCTGGGCTTTCACTTCAACCCCCGGGAAGCTTTTGATCTCTCTTGACTGAAAGGTTTTTAAACATATATATCCATCAAAGAAGGTGTTACATACGACTGTCTGACTCAAGCAGGACTAGAGCCCGATTCTCGTGCCTACAGCCGTTTGCTTTCATAAATGTACTGTGCACTTGGTGGGAGAGAATTTGGCAAAATCAGACACTGTGATGAAGCAAGAATGACTCTGATGCTGTTTTTTCCCTGACTTATAAGCTTGTCCAAATAATGTGGGTTTCTAGGAAATATACTTTTCCATCGGTTATTTTTCTTTCTCTCTCTCTCTTTTTTTTTTTTTTTTTGCTGGGAGCTCTGTAGTATGACCCAGCCTGTGTTGTTGCTAAGGTGGGGAGCTTCACTTCCACTCACGTCCTCGTGGCTCATCACACAATCAAGTCACGGCCGTACTTTGAGCGGGAGGTTAAAAGTGCCGGTCGGGTCACCGATGATGGTCAGCCATGTGTCTTGCTGTATCTCTTTCCATTTTCATCAACAAAGAGCAGTTGGTCTAAAAATGGGACACCTGCCTTCAGCCCGGGCTGCAGAGTGGAGCCTGGGTCTGCCTGCTCAGTGCTAACGTAGCCCAGTCATGGTGCCCCGAGGGGTACTGAGGCACACTCTTTCATTCGGTCATAGATTAGACCTTACTTCATGGACTTTTAATAAACAGACTGTTGAAAACCACTGTCTTCCGACATCGTGAGCGACTTCTGAAGACACCAGTGGGATGTTAGATTCATTTGTGGTGATTGTTCAGATTGTACCAGCCTAGCAATTCACTGCACCAGTGAGACAAAAATTTTTCTCCGACTTTTTCAGAAGCTATATTTTCATGATTGGACCATTCTTGAAAATGGCATTTTTTTTTCTTCCCAGTGGGTTTCTCATGATAGATTCTTGTTTTCCCGAATGATCTGTTTCTCCTGGATGACCTTTGTCACAGCATTATGGAGTCATGGTATTTTGCGTGAGAGCCCCTGAAGTATTCTTATTTCTCTTTTTAAATGTGTGTATGCTGCCACCAGGTAGCAGTAGAGAGTCTTGATCAAGTCCCTCATGCCGTATGTCCTGTTGATTGGAGGGTATGATAGGCACTGTCTGTTCAGTGAGAATTTACTGAACATCTGCATCTGCAAGTAGATGCTTGTGAATATCAATTTTAAGTATATGCCTATGAGAATAAAATGAAATGGTTTTGGTAAAGACATCTCTTTCCATGGTTCACTATTTTTACTTATGCTGGTAGCTTTCCCTCTCTTTCACAACATATCCATCTTCAGGGAGAGAAAAAAGTTCCTCTTCCTCACGGTCTGAAATCGTGCTTTGTGTTCCAGATGTCTCTCATCTTTCTCCCGGTCAGCTTTCTCCCGGTCGGATATTTTGTGTGTCTGTAGGAAACTGTTTTCTGATTGCTCTTCCCACTCGTGTTCAGCGAGGCAAGCCTCTGCCTTCCGTTTCCCCCAGCCTCAGCTCTAGGTACATGTTATGTTCTCCCCTCACACAATCTCTCTTTTCTTTCTGGGCGGTTACCATAGCGCATCTCACTGATCCAGGGATGCGAGGGTTTGAAACTGCCTGTTTTCCTTAATCTCAAAGAACGGGCTGTAGCCTTGCCAGGTGGTTCAGATGGTGACTGAACTTACACCTTCACAGGAACACAGCAAGACATGGTTTTTAGGGTCGGTGCCTGTGTCAGTTTCCCGAGGCCACTGTAAAAGCACCCTCAGCTGGGTGACTTCAACGACAGACAGTAGACAGTCACTGACTCATCGCTCTGGAGGCTGCAAGTCCAAGGTCAAGGTGTCGGCAGGACTGGTTCCTTCTGAGGCTGAGGGAGAGTCTGTTTCATGCCTCGCCCCCCAGCTGCTTGTGTCCTCAGGCGTTCTGCCTCAGCCTTGACACCAGCTTCTGTCTGTGCACGTCTGCCTCTGCACCAAATTCCCCTTTTTTCTAAGGACACCAGTCCTATTAGATTGGACCCACCCTAAGGACCTCACCTTACCTTGACTGGATCTGCGAAGACCCTATTTCTAACTAAGATTATATTCTGAGGGACCGTGGGTTAAAATGTAAGCATTTCTTTTGGAGGGGGGGCACAATTCAAACCGTAAGAGTGCCTAACAGAAAAGCAAATTTACCTATTTCATCGTGCCTCTCAGTCAGAATTCCCTTCAGCCTGAATGTTTGCCGCTAAGCACAGAGGCAGAGATTTTTGAAATCTCACTTGGTATTTGCTGTCGTGTGGGCTGTTGAGGGGAGTTTCTTGGTGAAAGCAGTTCAAATACTGTTCTAGTAGTTAACCAGAATTCACAGCTAAATTATATGTGTAAACCGGATATACACATTTATGTTCAACTTTTGATTATTAAGGTAGGATCTTCTTCTCCTTCTTTTCCTTCTTCTCCTTATTCTCCTCCTCCTTCTTCTTCTCCTTCTTCTTGTCCTTCTCCTCCTCTTCCTCCTCCTTCTTCTTCTCCATCTTCATCTTCTTCAACTTCTCCTCCATCTCCTTCTCCTCCTTCTCCTTCTCCTCCTTCTCCTCCTTTTCCTTCTCCTCCTTCTCCTTCTCCTCCTTCTCCTTCTCCTCCTTCTCCTCCTCCTCCTCCTCCTTCTTCTTCTTCTTCCCTTCTTCTTCCTCCTCCTCCTTCTCCTCTTCATCTTTAGTTTAGACTTTTGTCTTGAGAATCAGACTGATGGAGAGAAATAAGGCTTTTTCTAACTTGATTCAGCTCCCATCAATGTCAAGGGCCAAGCTCGGAGACTAAGTCTAAGTGTTTCTTCTTCGGTATAGAGGGGATGCCCATTCCCCCATAAGGCTGAGCCGTGGACTTCGTGTCTTCAGCACCTTGTGTTCAGGAGGAGCGTACCCTGTAGTGAGGGAGCTCAGCAAGGATGTGCGAGGAGATAGGCAGGAGGAGGCAAGGCAGTGAGACACATGTCATGACAGTGGTCACTCTCCAGAGCAGGGAAGCATATTAACTAGGTTTGCCAAAGCAAAGGCAAAAAAGGAGCTTTTGCTCCACTTTTCATCTAGAACCCCAAGAGGAAAATGCCCCGTATGGTATCTACTTCCATAGGCAACAACCTGGGGAAGCCACCTCAGAATGAAATTGGCTTTAATGTCCTGAAATATTTAGCCATGGGTTGAATGTGAGTTCAGCTCCCTGGAGGCTCCCTCAACCCCCATGCGGCATGGAAGGTATCTGGAAAATTCCCTGTGCTCTTTGCTGGCCAAGCTTGGAGGGGCTGACACGGGGGGCAAAATGACCCTGTAGTGGAGAGGTAAAGGTAGAATTTCCATACGTCTTAGTTTGTTCACAAAAGACCCATTTTATGCTTGTGGCCCTGGCTTAATTCTTTCCTTTCACTCTCAAAATCATCCTGGCTTGGACAGGAAAGCATATGGTCTCCCTGGGGAAGGGGCTCTAAGTCAGGCCAGGGAGCGGGCAGGAGTCACAGGCACACCACAGAGAACCTGCAGCACAAGCAGAATGTGGAATGGGCCGGTCACCAGAGGAATCCACCCTCCACTGGCCAGCAAAGAACACGGCTGAGTTCACTGGTTCTGAAGCTCCCTGTGGTCCTCCCAGTGGCTAGAGGGACAAGGAACACAGCTGTGGGCCCAAGGACAGGATGAAGACCTTCACACTCGGATCCAAGCCACAGCCCCTTTCTGGACTCTGATGTCCTAGGTGGGAAACCACCGTGGAGGAGATCGGTCTGAAGGACAGGACAGCTGAAAGACTGGCCGTTTCCCCACCTGATAGAGCATTACCCAAAGAGATGCAATGTTATATGTCAACTTCTAAAAAGGCAAATTGGCTTGTCATTGCCCTGCATTTGGAGTAGAAGGCTAACATGCAGAGAAGACAATGTCCAGAAGCCCATTAGGATTTTTTATTTCTTGTGAACCTTCCCAGCCAGGAAAATTTTTTCTCAAGAGCTCCACAACAGACCTTTTATCACCTCTCGTTGACAAGACTTGGGTCACGTGCTCGCTCTAGACCATTCCCTGGGCATTAGTCCTTCTGGGTGCTTCAAGAAGCAGATGCCAAGACAGGATTAGATATGTGAGACATTTAGGAGCGGGATGCCCTCGAGGAAGAGGCAAGATGGAGCTGAGAGGCCTGGAGAGCCGTCTATCTGCAGGGAAGATCTGACCACAAGTGGAGGAGAGAGGGACGGAAGGACAGTTGGGTTGGGAGCATCTTAGATTGGAGAGCGGTTCTAGAGAATTCAGCAAGCCTGCAGGGGAGGCTCTGAGCCAGAGTCATCCATCATATGACACAGTGTGTCTGAGGAAATGGCCTGCTTCAGACCCCCTGGGCAGGAGCAGCCCACAGAGAGCTGGACCTGGGATGGGCACTGCCGATCAGGTACACTCTATGCGGTTGTATGAGCGAGAGGTGCATTCTCATTCTCTTGGGGCACACACCTGGTGAGGTAGCTGTGCCTGCCATGATCACATGGGACAGTCAGGCGTTATCGAAGACACATGGGGAAAGAATGAACACTGGAATAAAAGTGAGCCTTTGGCAGGATGGGAAAGGGAAGTGGATATTGGTCAGCAATTAAATGCATCTGCTCCAGTAAGTTCATCCTTTATGGAAAACATCTGGGTTTAATGCCTTTTCTTTCTCTTCCTCTTTTTTTAAATCTTTTTTTCTTTCTTTTTTTTTTTTGTGATAATGGGTGGGACTCAGCAAACCATTTCAGTCCCTCTTAGGCTTATTGATTTATTTAGGGCTTTACTTTTGAACCAGTTTTGAAATTTATATTTTGCTAGAGAAGTATGCACTTCATCTAATTCTTTCAGACTTTTCAAATGTAATCATAGTATTGCCTTATCATTAAAAAAAGATCTCATTTTACCTGTAACTGTGTCTCTTCCATTGGTTCCTTGTCTAATATTTGTTTTGTTCAAACCATTCAAAGATTTGTCTCTGAGGCATCTAAGAACCAGATTTTCGTCTGATTAACTCAGAGTTTAAAAACTATTCATTTATATAAATTTTTATTTTTGTTTCTTTCCTTTATCTTCACATGGACTTATTTTGGTTTTGTATTTTTAGCTTCTAGAGCTCAATTCTTAATTCATTTTATTTTCAATCTTTTTTTCCTCTGTTATATGTTTTCAGTTTTCCCATACAGAAGCTCTTAATGTTGTTGTAGTGTAAGCTAATCAATTTTTAACTTTATGCTTAGACTATTTGTATTTGTATGCTAGGAAATCTGCCCCATTCAGGGTCATGAAACTATTCTTCTCTGTTTGCTTCTGGAAGACTTATTGTTTTACCTGTCATATTAGGAGCTACAATCCACCTGGAGTTGATTTTTGCACATGTTGTGAGGTAGAATCATTATCTTTTTCCACATGACTATCCAGTTGACCCAGCACCATTAGGTGAAAAGACAGTCCTTTCCCCATTTGTCTTAAAGCCCAAACTCTATGTGTGTGGGTCTGTTCCTGGGCTCTATTCTGTTTTATTGATCTGTCTGTGCAGTATCCTTGTGACTTAGTTACTGCAGCATTAAAACGAGTCTTGATATTTACTTCTGTAAGTTTCCCCACTTTGTTCTTGAAGATGATCTTTGATATTCTTGACTCCTTGCATTTTCATATCAAACTTTTTATAAAATTCTTTTGGATTTTGATTGGAATTGTATTGAATCTCTATATCAGTTTGGAGAGAACTGAAAACTTTCCAATACTAATTTTTCCAATCCATAATTATGGTATATCCATCATCATTCAGTTAAATTGTGTTGTAATTTTCATAGTGATATAGTCTTTGATTTATGGAATATTTAGAAGTGTTTTATCCAAATATGTAGAAATTTTCCAGTAATCTTATTATTATTTTATAGCTTAATTCCACTGTAGTCAGAGAACATACTCTATATTATATCAATTTTTTTGAAATCTGTTAAAACTTAATGGGTGGCTCAGAACATAGCAAATATTAGAAGATATGATGCATCATCTTTTGTTGATGGGCACTGTTCATATGTCACATTGATCATGTTATTATTAATGGTTTTATTAAAAATAATAGCCTACTGGTTTTTGTCTGCTCATTCTAGTAGTTACCATAGGAGAGATGGTAAAACTGTCACTGTGACTGTACTTTCGGCTAATTTTTTTCTATTCTTGTCAATTTTGAATTATTTATCTTTGAGGCTAGGTTGTTAGGTACATTAACATTTAGAGTCATTACCTCTTCTAGTGACGTGACTGTTTTACCATTATGAAACTATTTTCTTTCAGCATTTCCAAGATAGCTCTCCATTGTCTTCTGGCTTCCATTAATTCTGTAGAGAAGTTAGCTGTCAGTCTTATTTTTATGCCTTCGATGGTAATGTGTGTTTTTCTTTGTCTGCTTTTAAGTGTTTTCTCTTTGGTTTTGGTTTCAGTCAATTTGATTGTGATGTAATTAGCGGCTTTCTTCTTCTTGAGGTTCGTGATGCTTCACAACTCTGGCTTGATATCCACCATCAATTTTGGATGATTCTCATTTATTGCCTCTGCAGATACAGTTTCTATCCCATTCTCTGTGTTCTCTTTTTCTGGGACTATGTTTATACCTTTATCTCTCATGTCTACTTTCTACTTCCTTCTTTTCTGTCCATTTACTGATTCTCTCTTCAAGTGTGTGTAATCCAGGGGCCAGCAGATCCTGGCCAGCAAGCTAATGACCTGTTTTTTGTAAGTGGAGTTTTACTGGGACACAGCCACAACCATTTGTTTACAGATTGTGGCTGCTTTTGCACTATGTTAGACACATTGAAGAACTGCCATGGGGACAACATGGCCTGAAAACTATAATGTTTGCTGTCTGGTTCTTTATGAAAATATTTGCTGAACTCCCGTCTAGTCCACTGTCAAGTCTTTCCATTGAGATACTGATTTAAATTATTGTGCTTCATACTTCTAGAATTGCCATGTTATTTATTTATTTATTTATTAAAGATTTTATTTATTTTATTATTTGAGAGAGAGAGAGCAAATGCACATGAGCAGGGGGGAGGGAAGAGGGAGAGGGGCAGGGAGCCCGACTCAGGGCTAGATCCCAGGACCCTGGCATCATGACTTGACCCGAAGGCAGACGCTTAACCAACTGAACCACCCAGGTGCCCTGCCACTTTATTTTTATTGTAGCTTCGTTTCTAGTGAAATTCTCTGTCTTGTCATTTAGTTTCTTAGCATTTTAACCATCGTATCTTAGCCCAGGCTCTCTAAAACACAGAACCCTGGGTGTGAGCCGTGTGCTAACATTGATGTTTTAAGACCCTGGGACTGGTATGGAGTTTCGTGAAACACCATCTGAAGCCCAAGCTAGAGCTGCAGGGGTAGTGGCGGTATGCCCAGGGGTTTAAATTTCTGTCAGGTGGTGCTGATACCTGGATGTTCTGTAATTCCATTTATAGTCTAGTGCTCCACCTTTTTTGGTTGTTATTAAATTTTATCTTTTTTGTGTGCCTGGTTATTTTTAAGTTTTGCTATATATAGTAGATGAAAGATTATAAATATAATTTGAGACTGGATTAATTTCTGCTTCTGGAAGACAGGTTAGCAGCCAGTTACCTTCAGCCAACAGGGAATTGAAATGATTTGAACCTGGCCTTCATTCCCTTTGAAAATTGGTCAACTTCCAGTTCACACTTTTTCCTAGGATAGAGCTTTTTGGGGTCTCAGGTGGGCGCCTGGGGCATTTACCGGTACCGCCTCCGCTTTGGTGGATCTCGAGCTCCAGGGTTTGCTCTCGGCCACACGAGTCTGATGACAGGTCTGCTCAGCTTCTCAGCCACTCAGTCACCACTTGCATGATGGAAAATGCCTCAAGTAGCAACGTGGCGCCAAAGGTGTTGCCAAATGTTATGCTCACCTCTCTAGGCTTCCTTTGTGTCTGGGATCTCGGCCCTGCAAATACTCACTAGTATGGTAGTTCTCTGGTGCCTTCACATACATTAAAAAACTATTTTAGGCAGTGTTTTCACTTATTCTCACCGGCAGGATTCATCAGGGACATTCTTCCATAGCCAGAGAAAAACGCTTTGCAAGTTTCCGTGCCTCGGTGACGGCTTTGCTCCTACCCTCCCACCCGTCCCTGCTTCTCCTCTCCGACACATCTCGTGCTGGGGTTTTTATACTGGTTTATGATCAGATACGTCAAAATATTTTTCAGTCAACTCATATTTACATTTATGAATAAGCTTTACTGAGTGATTTCATCGTTACTGCTTCTTGCATCCACTACCTTCTTCTGCTTTTATATTAGTTCTTGTTCGGTACCTTTTAGTAGTTTTTCTCTCTCTCTCTCTCTTTTTTTTTTTCCAGTGAGCATCTCAAATGGTCAAGTTTCAGTCATATTGTGTCTGAAAATATCTTTATTTCACTGACTCTGATGATAATTTGATCATAGATCATTCATAGATTGATAATTGATCTTTGGTTGTTGGTTAATAACTTATGGAATTCTAGATAAAAAGTTATTGTTCCTCATCACTTTGCAGGTATGATTTTGCTTTTTTGCATCCAGTGTTTCCTGAGAGAAATCTGATGCCAATCTGATTCTCACTGCTTTGTAGGTTAATCATATTTTTTTCCTTTCCAATAACTTAAGATTTTTCTTTATCCCAGCTGTTGTACTTTTTTAAAATGTCTGCTCCGAACTTGCTGAACATTTTTGAATTGAGTACTCCTGTCTTTCTCAAGGTCTAGGAAATTCTCAGCAATTATATCATCAAATATCGCCTCCTTATTATTTCCTCTGTGTCTCCAGCTTGAACTCCGTATGTGTGTTGGCATTTCTGGATCGATCCTGCATGAACTCAACTTCTTTTCCTCTTTCTTTTTCTCTTTTCGTTGCATTCTGGGAGTTTCCCTCAGGTCATTCATTTGTTCGATCAGGAGGGAAGAAAAGAGAAAAGTGGGGGGAGAACTTGCTGCTTGAGTGTGGTTCCTCAGGGGTACGTTCCCTCTTCCCTCTGCTTGCTCACGCGCAGTGGTGCCCCTCCTCCTCTTTAGTTCCTTGCTGGAGCACTCCTGTGTAAACACCACGTATTTGTGTATGTTTGAGTTTCTGCAGTTGTGCTTTCAGACCTTTTTGGAAGGATTTCCTTCAAGATGTTATTATTGAAAGTGTAAGAATCCCAATTATGTGCTATGTTGCCAACAAACCCAGACTGGCTCAGTCCCGGGTCCCATGGAAATTAAAATCAGATGTATCAGGTAGAAAAAAGAAGTTACACAAACAAACAAGTCCACCTGACACATTTGAGAACTCACTCCCAGGCATGGAATCATCTGGAAAGATGACTCCAGGGAGGCTGGTTGAAGATCTTCTGTGCTCCCATGTATGACAAACCTTAATGAAATGTTATCACATGTTACAATTTTTGGAATCTTCATGTGCCACAGTTTGTTGTGATCGGTATGTGATCGTTAGCATCAGTGAAATAGATTCATTGCATTTGGAAAGGTGCGGGAAGCGCTGGCTCGTTGTACGCAGACACATGATTGCAGTTCTCTCTGTCCAGACCAGGTACACAGTGGCCAAGGACAGTGTGGTCCAGTTCTTCTTCTACCAGCCGATCAGTCATCAGTGGAGACAAACTGACTTCTTTCCCTGCACTGTAACATGTGGAGGAGGTGAGGAACATATTGCGTGTATGCTTCGGGCTCAGAGTTAGAAATGACATACTTGTGTTTTTTGAAGCTGACTTTACAATTGGCATGGTAGTTGGGGATGTGTAATCACACAGCATCTTATTCAGTGGCTGGAATGCGGTGGTGTTCCCGAATGCGTGTTTGCCTTTATTCCTGAAGACAGATGAAAACGGGATTTGGAAAATACCTTTTACTTCTAGCAAACAGCTGGATACATGTTTACATGAGTTCTGGCCTTTCTTGTTTTGTCTTTAAAGCATGTATTATGTTTAATTTTCCATGGAGAACCTGAAAAACAGAGGGACCACGTCACTTGCCCAGTCTGACTGAGTTCATGGATGTGTTGGTTCTAATGTTTAGATTTCCCCTGTCCTCCCTCAGGTGCCAGAGCAGAACTTACCAGAGAGAGAAAGGGTAGCTGCTAAGTGGTGAGGGGGATGTCCTGCTTACTGTTAGCTTCGTTCAAGGATTTCACAGATGGTTCAGGAAGGCTCTGGGCCAAGTGTAACCCAGGGCTCCACACACGTGCTACACATATTTGCAGGCTCAGGTGGAGGATCATTGTCTGTTTAATATGGAGAGAGTATCTGCCTGGGGGAAATGAGGAGGCTACCAGAGCCTCCATGGAGATAATTCTCTTTTAATGAACTGAAGTTTTAAACTGAAGGTAAATGGTTCTATAAGTGCCAGCCCAAGAACCACAGTTACTAGAATTGCTAGAGAGACTTAATGCTGATACTTCCCCTAAAAACACCAGACAACAGTGGTGGGCATTTACATGTATCAAGCCATGGGCTGGGGCACTCATCTTCATGTTTATTCTTCCAAACAACCTTAGGAAAGATCTCTTTTCATGCCTGTTTTTATGTATGAGCAATGGAAACGTAGAAAGGGTAAACAATGGACTCCCGTGTGCTCAGCGAGCGAACAGCATGGCTAGGATCTGGCTCCAGGTCCATCTGATGCCAGAGCCCCATGCTCTAGATGGCTTTGCCCTTGTGTCTCCCAAGAACCGTCTACCACCCCTGGGAGCAGGTCAGGGCACGCAGGCTCAGGTAGGGTTGTGTTTGAAGGACTACAATAAATCCCCCTCCTGCAGCCCAGCCCAAGTCAGTCCAGCCCCAAACCATTTCCTCCCTGCAGGACTATTGAATATGAGCTTGTTCAGAGAGCCACAAACTGAGTGTGGATTCTGCCCTTTCTCCTCTAAACCACAGGCTTATCAAGGAGGGCTCCTCAGCTTTATCCTCAGCCAGGGTCAGGTTCCCATGCATACGTATGTCAGACCTCTCTCTTCTGCGATTTCGGTTCCCAATGAAAGCAGGAGGCAGGTGCTTTCGTGGAGAGCACCGAGTAGCCTAGACCCCAGAAGGAGCTTGTGTTGCTGGGAATGGAAGAGAAATAGTCTGGGGGTTGAATGGGGCTCTAGAAACAAGGTAAAAGTTAACCTTCCCGGTTTGTCCTTCTTGGACCAGGCGTGGGCAATAGACCACGAGATTATGATCCTACAGCAGTGGTTCTCAAAGTGGGTTCCCTGGACCAGCAGCAGCATCACGTGGGAACTTGCTGGAGATGCAGATTCTTGGGCCCCACCCTGGACGTACTGAATCCAAAACTCTGGGAGTGGGGCCGGTCCCTCCAGGAGATCATGGTTCACATTCAAGCTTAAGAACCACTGCTCCCTAAAGCAATGTCTTTGGGTAACAGCTGTAGCTGTTTTAACCTCGCTGCTTTTGCCATATCTGTTACCCCTACACTATTATTTACTTCCAGTTTTTTCTTTAAATGGACCTTTTAAAAAATTAAACATATTCACAAAAAAAGATCTAATACGAGCACCTCAAAGTGGTAAACTATGATCTTTGCCATAAATTGAACATAGTCACAAAAATAAATACGATGGAAACAAAATGCTGGAGATCATCTCTAAGTCCCTGCCAGGCCTCAGTCTATTCTTGATTCTCCCTGAAAGTGAGAACGTGTTTTGTTGAACATGATAAGCATTGCTCCCAGGCAGAAACTCCTTCAGAGCTTTGGGTCACTGATCTTGCAACAGTGACTGCAAGGCAATTCTTACAACACATTTGATCTCGTTGAACGCTGACTGAGGTCAAACAGCATTTGGAATCAAGACCGTGATCTGCGTCAATTCCATGAGTCTCTCCAGACCTGGGCCTCAGGCTCATTTTGGTCAAAAGTGTTCTCTAAAAATTGCATGACGACGTTTACATCAAGAGGCGGTGTGGTCCCAGAGCTCAGGTTCCGGGGCCTGGACTCCCTTCTTGGCTTTGCCACTACTTGGCTCTGAGCCTCAGTCTGCTCATCCGTAAAACAGGACGATCCCCGCCTGCAGCATTGTTGGGGGACAAAATGACAGGACACGCCAAGGAACCTAGTACGGTTCCTGGCATTAGTGGGTGCTCGGGAAACACCTGTTATGTCGGAGTCTAGGCAAACCTGAATTTTGTTAAAAATGCCTCTGCATAATCTACAGAGTTCTGGCCGTCCCCCCTTCTGGCATTCCCTGGGGATGTGTTATGAGATACAGACATGACTCAGTGCTAATAGTAGAAAGCTCTCAGGGGTGAGTGGGACATACCTAGAGCTCCTTACATATACATTTTATATCCAGAAGCAGAATCCCACCACCTTAAAGTCAGGTGGGCCATGGCTCCAGGGCAGACGGAGTCTCTCATGGACCCCAACATAAAAGCAAAGAGCCAGTGGGGCTCTTTTTATTTTTACTCAGCAGGAAAGCAAACATCTCTTTCTTTTTAGTGTATTCGCTCTCACACCGCATTATTCAGAGAGACGTTCCCATGTAGACACATAAGAGAAAAGAGAAGCTTTCCACTCTGGGAGGGACATTCGTAACGGGATTCGGCTTAGTTCAGTTGGTTAAATTCTTGGGAGGAACACAGGTGTGTCTCATACTAGGGTGCTGAAGGAAAGACACATTCAGCCCGGCTGGAACCGTAAATGGGAGCACCTAGTGGCCAGACTGCCCGCCAAAGAGAGCGGTTGTCAGAACAGAAGGGAGACTTCACGCTGCTTGTGGGGTACCCCTTGCAGCCTGCCATTTTGTGCCCGCTGGCAGAATTTCAACACATTTGTTCATAGTATAGGAAGGCAATCTGCCTTATTTTCGCTTTTAGTTATCTCGGTACTGCCATAAAATTAAAGAGGAAAATTAATTGTCTCTCCTTAAATTATAAACACCTGTATGCTTTTTTTTTGGTCTAGAAGTATGTTTCCATTTAGAACAAAGGTTTTTCTTTGATTCAAGGAGCTGTAATCTCATTCTCTACTTGTGTTGGAAGAAATAAAAAGACATAAAAACCCACAAGGAAAGCATTACCAGAATTTAATTATATTAGTAATCGAGTGTACATGATTTGTGTAAATGCCATTTCTGAGTTTTTGGATAATCAGGCGAGTTCCCTGCTCCCTAAGGTACTTGGATGGACTTTCCTTGTCTTGCCTGCAATCATCTACGTGGGACTCTTAAGATCAGTCTGGAGAGAGTTCCGGGATCGCCACTGCCATCTGATATTGTAGACTCTCTGGCAGATATTGGCACCCGAGTAACATTTTATTGACTCCATTTGGATTTTCGTTCTTGCGGCTTCAACCTTGCTTTTTATAACGCATACCAGTCTGTCCTTCTGCACTCAGCTCACATCCAAGCCGTGGCTTGCAGAAAGCTGTCTAGCGGTTTATAAAATCAGATTCCTCTTGACAATCAGGCCCTTAAATGTATTTTTAGACCTTTAGACCAATTGGCTGAGGCTGAGAGCTTAGCTTTGGGCTTTTTTTTTTTCCCTGAAGAACTCATTCTGGTTTTGAAAAATTGCCTTTTTTTTTTTTTAACTTAACATGACACTTATGTAGTGACAGGAAACCTGGAATCAGGTCTTTCAGGAAATAGAAGCATCATTTTGTGCATTTTAAAAAATTTACAGCACTCTCCCATTTGGAATGTACACTTCTCCTCAGCGACGGCAATTTGAATTTAATAGAATCGGAAGTGAGTCTTCATCACTTTCGCTCTGAAGGCTTTTGAGGCAGGGGCCGGTAGAGGGGACGGATTTTGTTCCTCCCTGTAGAGACAGTGCTTACTTCCCCAGTTAAGGAAGTTCGTTGGCCTCAGAGGCGCCCCGGGTTTCCCAGGACAGCAAGAGAGTAAAACGAGGCATATGCTTGCAGCGGGAGATTATGCGGTGGGAGCAAGCACCGACCCGGCACATGGGTTGCTCTCAATAATGTAATGTTGAGTGAGAGAAGCAGAAAATAGAACAAGATTTTAAATACCTATTTGGTTAAAACAGATACACACAAACAATGTTACATGAGGCAGATGCATATTTAAGAACATATAACCGATGAACAGGTTATCGGGGGAACCGGGATGGGGGAAGGGACAGGCAAAGAGGGGAAGCGTGAGGAAAGAAGAGGGGGTCTGGCTCGGTGCCAGGGGGACAGTCAGGACATGGGCCAGTGAGTGACCTTCTGCCCCAAGGATTAGGCGTTCTGTAGAAGGAGGCTGCTGTAACTTTCTCGTTAAAAGTGCTAAGACCTCCACAATCAGTTCAAGTAATCATTCCCGATCTTGGCCACACGTTTTAGTCATCTTAGAAGAACCTGAAGATCATTAGAAAAAAAAAAAAGACAAAGCCAATTTCCTGGACCTAGCCACAGCATTTCTGGCTTAACTGGATCACAAAGGGACCCAGGCATTGGTGTGTGCCAGGAGCTCCCAGGGGTTCCATTGAGTAGCCAGGGATGAGAACCACTGAGTTAAGTTTCTTAAGGGGGGAAAAAAGGGCGTGGCAGGGTGAAAACACCACCGTGCAATATTCAGACTTGCCTTTTCTTTTTCCGTTAGGTTATCAGCTCAACTCAGCTGAATGTGTGGATATCCGCTTGAAGAGGGTGGTTCCTGACCATTACTGCCATTACTACCCCGAAAACGTGAAACCAAAACCCAAACTGAAGGAATGCAGCATGGACCCTTGCCCATCGAGGTTTGCATCATCACCCATAGTTTTTACTCTAAAAAGAAACAAATCAAGTGTGGCCCAGACCCATCAGTCTTTGCAGAGTGACATTTGCACCACGTGACCTTGAACACACGCTGGTGGCCGTTACCTGCATTTGTCACCCACTCACGCGGTCCAGCGCTCTCCTGTCTGGCGGCGTGTGCCTGCGCTCGGAGATTTGCTCCTCGTCATGACCCTCCTTGAGTGTATCCTGCACACCCAATAGGAGAGGTCTCCTCGTCCAAGTACGAGGTCTTGTCCATCTGCTAGTCATAAATATCTTGAACTCACCATTTTCACCTTTAAACTGGGTCACCCATGACCACGTTTTGACTTTCGAAGTGTTCACGTTAAATTCGGTATAAATAATGCATTGTGCAAGGAAGTGAAAAGTTTTAATGCCAAAGCAGAAAAGCTATGCATAAACGATCCCGTTGCATAATTTAGTACCTGCTGACTTGGATTGCCTGGGGAAGTTTCCTGGCTTTACTACAGTATCTTAAAATAACAGCACAATATCAAGTCCCAGAATCCCCCAGACATCTGCCAGCTGGCTGCAGCAGAAGTGTGCGAGTGGAAAAGGAAGTGCTCTCAGTAGATTTCATTTCCTATCACTGAGCTGCCCATTTCCTGTAATCCCAGGTGAACGTAATTATTCATAGAGACCTTTTTAAAGGACAAACTCTGTAAAATAAAATGTTTCTCTGAAGATTCTACTGATATGATAGTGTGTTAATATCATTAATATATCAAAAAAAATTTTAGATGATAAAAACATAGATTTATCTAAATTAAGAGACACTCTTTCCTTCGGCTAATACATACCACTAGTTTCTGAATTTTCATAGACCTGGGGATGGCGTGTGCCAGAGATGTTCCTGAAAACCAAAAAGATGGTGGCTGAGTTTTTGGGAAGAGTTTACAACCCTACGCGTATTTAGTTTTCAGTGTGAAAGAGCTCTGTCTTTGGGGACGTCAAATCCATAGTGGTCGAATTAATAAATATGTTAATTGATTGAGAAATGACATTGTCACAATGATTTCATTTGTAGCGACGGATTTAAAGAGATCATGCCCTACGACCACTTCCAACCTCTCCCTCGGTGAGTCACGTGTTTGCCTTTTCCATTCCGCAGTTTGCTCTAAGTAGTTTGCAAGGAAGTGTATCCTATCTGTAGCAATAGTCTAAAATGTAAGAGTGGTAGATATTAGATCCTTTGCAGAGAGCTAAGTTTCCCTTAGCAGACTTCAACTCCATAATAAAGGAGATCTGTCTAAGAATTAGGTGGAATGCGCCCCCTCAAACAGCGACATCTCCCGTCACTGGGCATATCAAGCGCCCCTTGGATGACTGGCCATGAGAAAGGGAGCTCAGTCAGAGATTTGAATCCCCTCTGATGCCCGGATGACTACTTTCTGACCTTCAGTTTCTTTGTTTTCTCTAATAGTACCGTCTGTTAGTATTTATAGTGGAGAGACGGTTTAAAGAATGCTTTCACACTCTATATGTTAACCGATGAGATTCTCAGAATGGCCCTGTGCAGGGGCACGAGGGAAGATGTCGCATTCCCTCCTGACAGTAGCCTCAGGGACAGAGGCGTGAAGCACCCTGTGACTATAGATTGTGTGTGGCAGTCACGACGGAAGTCTCATGACTCCATGGCCTGCGTGCTTTCTGCTGAACCACAGCTGGCCTCTCTCCCCTTTGTAAGCCTGAAACAGACAGGCAAATGACACATAAATAATGTGTTTTTATTTGTTTGCTTTTGAGCTGGGAACATAATCCTTGGACTGCGTGCTCGGTGTCTTGCGGAGGTGGGATTCAGAGACGGAGCTTCGTGTGTGTGGAGGAGTCCATGCACGCGGAGATTCTGCAGGTGGAGGAGTGGAAGTGCATGTATGCCCCCAAACCCAAGGTCATGCAGACCTGCAACCTGTTCGATTGCCCCAAGTGGATCGCCATGGAGTGGTCTCAGGTAAGATTTGAGGACAGGACACTTGTCATTAAATCTCAGATTTTAATGAACGCTGGCTGGGTGTTATCAATCCTTTTTTCACATACCTCCTAAAAGATGTTTGCAAAGTTATATACCCCTTCCCATATATTTGGGTTGACATCTAAAATTTTTTTAAAGATTTTATTTATTCATTTATTTGAGAGGAGCGGGGAGGAGCAGAGGGAGAGGGAGAAGCAGACTCCGGGCTGAGTGGAGAGCCCGCCGTGGGGTTCGATCCCACGACTCTGAGATCATGACCTGAGCCACCCAGGCACCCCAACATCTAAAATTTTTGTATAAGTTTAAATAAAAAGTATCAAAGAAAGTCATTTCTAACATGTTGTGAATGCAGGCATTTTTTAAAATAAGAGTGTTACGGCATTTAAAAAAAATGGGTCCAGCAGAATGTAAATGGCATGTTGATTTCTACCCTTGCCATCTTTCCCTTAAAAAATACATAGAGAAGCTCTTCTTGAACAATTTGGATAGTTTGCATTTTTTCCCCTTGAACTTGAACTTTCAATCCACTCTCCCCGTAGAAGTTTATCCTAATACAATGTACCGTTGTGCTTTATAGTCTTTTATTGATTACGCTATTCTACTTTTCTCCAAGAAAATATGTATAGTGATTGAAATTAGTTAATTTTATTTTATTTGAAATGAATTTATTTTAATTTTCTGTCGCCATAAGGCTCTAAGTATTAGAAATATTCCCCTGGGTTGTTATTATCAAAACAACAAAGATTTTAAATTTTGTTAAACAGTTTTACACATATAAAGTAAATTTTCAATTGAAATCAATCTTTCTAGAAAATGAGGGGGGCTTGAAAAAATAGTCCATTGCCAGAATAAGACATGGGTTCAGCAGTAATTTTATTCTTAATTTTTACTGCAGATTTCTTGGTTTGTTTTGTTTTGCATGTACACACCGGGAAAACTTGTTCACATAAATAAGTAGACTGAGATGGGGGGATTTTATTATAGCAAGATTATTCAGGGGGCGCCTGGGGGGCTCAGTTGGTCAAGCATCTGCCTTCAGCTCAGGTCATGATCTCAGGGTCCTGGGATCGAGTCCTGCATCGGGCTCCTTCCTCAGCAGGGAGTCTGCTTCTCTCTCTTCCTCTGCTGCTCCCCCTGCTTCTGCTCTCTCTCTCTCTCTCAAATAAATAAATAAAATCTTTAAAAGAGGATTATTCAGTTCTTGAACTCCTGAGTTACGTGACAAAAATCGGGTCGTGATCTATCATCAGAAATCAACATTTTTACTTCTCTAACCTGCAGAGCTCATTTTCGGCTCTTAGAAGTCTCATCTATATGTTTTGTGTTGGCTTTAGAGCTTTCTTTTTTTTTCTTTTTTTATTATTATTTTTAATTTTATTATGTTAGTCACCATTAGTTTTTTAATTAGTCATTAGTTTTTGACGTGGTGATCCACGATCCATTGTTTTCACATAACACCCAGTGCTCCATGCAGTACGTGCCCTCCTTAATACCCATCACCGGGCTAACCAATCCCCCCTCCCCCCTCCTCTCTAAAACCCTGTTTGTTTCTCAGAGTCCATAGTCTCTCATGGTTCATCTCTCCCTCCGATTTCCCCCCCTTCATTTTTCCCTTCCTTCTCCTAATCCACCACCCCACACCCTCTTCAATATCATGACTTTATTGTCACTCATAATTTCAAAATAGAGGGTTGTTACCCAAATCATCTCATTTACCTTTCTTGGCTCTTGATACTTCTCATTTCTTTTCAAAAATCAAATACATTCTCAGTAACGAGAATAAGCTATCATTAAGGATATATTCAGTTCCAGAGTGGAGTTCTGGAAATATAAATACTGACCACATTGTTGTGGTAAATGTCCAGCTTCCTGGGGAGGCTACGAAGGAAGAGACAATACTCCTTTGGACTGACCAATTCTGATATAGTTATACCTTGTAATCACACCATCTTCTTTCCCTTTGGGCAGAAGTTTTATTTCTTTCTTGACCGATATGCAACAACCTCTCAGTGTCATATATATTTCAAGTCGATAAATCTTGGGGTTGGCAAGTTAGTTTCCCAGAAATAGGGTCTAATCTCACACCTCACTCAGTTCATTAGAATATTTGTTTGGTGGTCCAGTGGCAAGATGAAATCATATGTTTCCTGATACTCTTTTTTTTTAATCCTTATTTTTTTAAATTCCAGTATAGTTAACATACAGCACTGTATTAGTTTCAGGAGTACAGTATAGTGATTCAACACTTCCGTACCTCACTCAGTGCCCATTATGAGTTCCCTCCTTCATCCCCATCCCCTAGTCCCCTCATCCCCCATCCACCTCCCCTCTGGTAACCACCTCTTTGCTGTCTACTGATATTCCTTTTTTGGAGACGTGAATTTGTTGAAAAGGCCCCTGCATCCTGTGAAACGTGTCTGAGACCATGTAGAAAACATCTACAGGCTTAAGAAAGAATAACTTTGAGTTTGATGAATCAGTGGCAAAGTTATGGTTTTGGCAACAGGAGGCTCTGGGCTGGAATACCACTCTGCCTCTCGGGGATTCTGTGACCTTGAGCAAGGTCCTTTGGTGGTGCGCTGTTTGCTCCTCTGTCAAATGGGACGGATGCTAGTGAGCTGCAGGTATGTGGGGCAGTTAGTGAGGTAACACCAGCGGGGCAGTGCCTGTCCCTTAGTGGATGTCCAGGGGTTCTTAGTGCCTCTCACGATGGATCCAGAATTGGTGAGGCCTCAAGTTTATACACTTTGGGGATGACTCTTGAAGAAGAAAGAATGCAAAATATTGGGTATCAAAGTGAATTTTTGTTTAGAATAATCAAAGAAATTGCAAGAAATCACAAATTTTTAAGAAATTGACAATGACCCTAATGTGAACTCTGGACTTCAGTTAATAATAATGCATCAGTATTGGTTTGTCAATTGTAATAATGTACCACACTAATGCAAGATGTAAGTAACAGGGGGAGCTGTAGGGAGGGGTGGGGGCATATCAGGACTCTGTACTATCTGCTTAATTTTCCTGTAAATATAAAATGGTCCTAAAAATAAAGTCTATTAATAAGAAAAACCCACATACATATTCACATATATACTCACCAACATATGTAGATAAATTGAAAAGATATCCTAGATTTTCATGACATGAAAAGACTCCATTCATTGGCAAAAGTGCCTTCTAAATCATAATAAATAATGCAAGAAAAAAAATACAACACAAACATCACATGAAAATTCATAAAAAGACAGGAAAATATTTTATTAATTCTAACTGCTTGACATTTCTATAGTATTTTTTTCCTAACCATTTAGGCTGAATACTCTTTGGTGACCTCTTCATATGATCACAGTTTTGTAAGATAGATTTCTATAGACAGAATAGAAAGATAATCCTCTAGAGTGATTGATCAGAATTTGATTTTTTAATTGACAGTTTAAAAAAGTTTTTTTTTTCATTCTCACAAGTTGTTTTGGATAATGTCATAAAAATTTTTAATCAAATTTGAAAACTTATATCAAGTTTCTTTCATATTTGAGCAGAAAGATTTCAGGGCATTTCAGTTTTTCTTGTGCTGTGACCTCAACTGAAATACTTTTCAAATTGAGAATTGGAAGGAGGCCTTGCAAGGGAGGGGCCCTGAAACATAAGAATCACAGGAAATCAACTTCTACCCCCTTCTTTACGTGGTTGTCTGGTGGTCTTTTGTGTTTAGTATTCATTTCAATGAGTGGCTCTCCTTCGCATGAGTCATTAATACCTTTGTGGGTCTGTTCATGAGCAAGAATTTCACTGGTTTCTCATTTCTTCTTTGAAGTGCACAGTGACTTGCGGCCGAGGGTTACGTTACCGTGTCGTTCTGTGTATCAACCACCGCGGACAGCACGTTGGGGGCTGCAACCCGCAGCTGAAGTTACACATCAAAGAAGAGTGTGTCATTCCCATCCCATGTTATAAACCAAAAGGTAAGTTTGTGGTGCATGTTGAAGTGAAATCAAATGGTGTTTTCCAGCTCTCATTTGAGTATTATAGCATTTCCATTCAACTTACTTTCTTAAAAATTGGTTTCACCCACAGATGGCAATAGACCCGTCCACCTGGGTAAAGAAGCTAGACCGATGTGATTAAGTGATGGGGGTGGGGTGAGCTGAGCTCCTGTTGACTCAATGCATGTAGAGTGGCTCCTATCCGTCCAGGCTTATACTAACATTTCTTGATGGACATAGAATAATTTGATCTAATCCCTGATTTGTAGGGTGAACAGGAAGAGAAAAAGGTGACATGGGGGTAGAAAAGGAGAAGAAGGATAAAGAGAAAGAGGAGCAGGAGATTTCCCCCAGGGTTCTCGTTCTTTGTTCCGACAGTATTTTATACATATTCTTCATCGTGTGTTCTGTTGCCTACTATGGAATGAATAAAGACTTTCAGCTCCCAATCTAGACCGATAGATGCTTTTAGAGTTTTTGTTGTTGTTGTTCCTATTTGTTCCACATGAATTAGCAGAAATGGGTAGCATCCATGAACAGGAAGTCTTGACATCATCTCTCAGATATACATTCCTCTCTATACAGGATTATTGCCATCTAGTTTAGTGAAGTATTTCCAACCCTTATGACAAGTTATTTCCTGTCTGGAAATGAAAGAGTGATTATTCCCACCTGTTAGTGTCAAGAAGTCTTCTCATATCTTAGAAAGTATAGTAAAATTCTCCTTCATTATTTCTGGGTTCATTGTCCATACAAATAGCCTTACAATGAACCACTGAACAAATATTTATTTACTGTGTCTGCCTTCCAGAAAAATCACTGGTTGCCATGGAAGGGACAAATCCCAGTTCTAGAACTTTCACCAGTGAAGTCTTTTCTCCTTCCTGGTGCGCTTGATGGTGCTCTCATAGCCATGTTCTCGGTGTCTGCAATTTCCCTGCAGCAGTACAAAAATGATTTCCTTTCTTATTTCATAACTAGTGTTTCTTTCTTCATATCTTAGGAGGCTTAAAAGGACAGAAAGGGGCATGCATCTTGCTCCTGCATGATGGTTGTAATTGGTAATGAGCTCCCTCAGCAACTACAACAATAAAAATTTAAGTAAATCAGAGCACAGATTCCGCTCCTCCCAACTTTCCAAACATTTTTGTTATTTGATTTTCTCTAGTGATTTCTTTATTCATGGGCAGCAAGAATTTGTGGCAAAAGAGAGCAAGCTGATATGGTTAAGTAAGAGCTTTAATATGTAAACAACAGACATTGGTTTTGGTTTATAAAAGGCATTTTTTAAAATAAAAGGCATTTTTATGTTCGCTTGGAGAACGTGTTCAACTGTGCTATGGGATCATCTGGTTGCATTTGGATAATGTGTTAATTAAAAAAATATATGACAGAAATGTCTGGTTCACCCCAGAAGCTGCTTCATGTGCTAAAAGACTCAGCTTGCATTTGCAAAGTATGACTGCTTTATTGATGAAACCTTCAGCAAACAATGATCATGTATCCAACTCCCTTAAGCTTGTTGTTTATGTTCCTTTTTTCTTAGAAAAAAGTCCAGTGGAAGCTAAGTTACCTTGGCTGAAACAAGCACAAGAACTAGAAGAGACCAGAATAGCAACAGAAGAACCAACGTGAGTCCAGGGCCTTTTATGGGAGTAATCAGGGCATAGCCAGTTAACATGATATATGTAATTTTTGTACTCATTGGAGTACAGTGATACATTTCAAATCCAAATGACCTGAATTCTCAGACTCTAGAGAGCTTGAGCTGGCTAGAATTCTTCTCTCTTTCGCAATTTAGCAGTCCCACTTTGGCACTATTTGTGAGAAGCACATAAAAGAACAATGTTTGTTAACTCAAAGCAGACCCAGTGGTCTGTTACAATTAAGAGATTGGGGATAATTCCTAGATCTATATTAACACATATGATTTGACCAAGGACCATGACAATATTATATAAATCAGTCAATCAATCATTCTGTGGTTAAGACATGGCCAATCTCTATAAAACCAGTTTCGTTGAAATGCATCAGGGTGGCCTGAGTAATTATAAGGAGAAATCCCAGAGCTGCTATGGCATGAGCAATAGAAAGAATATGGCGCTACGTATCTTGGAGCCTAGAACCACCACTTTTAATTATGTGACCTTAGACAAGTCTTTAATTTTTCTGTGTCTCATCCTATAAATGAAGCACGTTGGACTTGACCTCTCCAGGGTCCATTCCAACTCAAAAATCCAGTGACTTCTATCCACATGTGATTTGGCAAATCCAGAGTGTAATGGTGTCAGTGGAAATTGAGAATCAAGAGCAAATCAAAGAAACCTCTGGATGCAGAGGGATAGGGACCTAAAGAGAGCAAGGAATCAAAGGTGCTCTGAGATTTTTCATCCAGGAGTCTAGAAGAATGACAGCACCAATGACAGACTCAAGTAATTGGACAGGACAGCCGATTCCCTGTCAGACACGTCAAGTCTGTGGTGCTGACAGGCTATTTACCAAGAGAGCATTCACAGAGTGTTGTAGGAAAAGGGATCTCAAAAGTAATAAGGTAATATGGCCAGTCTCCCACTCAGAGCAGGCATTTCTTTGTCAACACCTTCAGTGACATGCAGAGCTCCCTGCATCGAGGCAGCTCATTCTTCTGTTGAACAACCTGAGTTATATGCAGGATTTTTCTCTGGTTAAGCTAAATACACCTCCTTCAAATTTCTGCTGTCTGAAAGAGAAAAAAACAAAAAACCCATGTCTATGCCTCATCCCATGTGACAGGTTTTCACAAATTTAAAGAAAGCTGGTCCCAAGAGTGTGGTCTTTCCCAAGCTCATCACTCTTAGCCTTTTCCAGTGGTTTTCATGTGTTGTTTTTAGATCCCTTACCAACCTCATTGCTGGTTTCAGAACATGCTCATTTGTCAATGTCCCTTCCAACTGGAGTCCAGCCCAGTGAGCCCCAGGGGAATGTGAATTACTCCTCTTTGAGAAGGCACCATGCCTCTGGTGATACAGGCCAAGAGAATTGGCATACCCCCCCTTAGGACATGTGCAGAACTTTTCCACATGCACTAGTGGTAGGCTTGGAAGTGAACCCAGAAGAAACTGTAGATGCTGTGAGGTGAATGACCCCAGAGTAACTGACTAAAGAGAGAGGGGTTCTGGGCTCATGACAGTAGCTTGGTGATCTAGAGGAGGGGGGGATGTTGCAAGAAGTGGGTGATGCAGGAGAAGGAGTAGTGAGCCGAGGGAGGAGGAGACCCAAGGAAGGACCATGGTTGGAAAGACCAAGGCAGTAAAGAGTTTAAGGAGGGGTGCAGATCTCTTAGAAAGTCAAGGAAAAACGACGCAGACGGAGAAAACGCTATCTAGATGGGCAAGAGAGTCTTTTCCAGTTAATTGTAGAGTAGTATCATTCCAAGGGTAGAGATGTAAACATCAGAGATTTAAGACATGAATTCCCAATTAGAAGGAGGTGGGTATTTGAGTACTGAAAAAGGAGTACAGATTAGTAGGGAAGTTGATGGAAAGAAGTGGTTTTATGGATGTTTGATTTTTGTTATTGTTTTTTATATGAAGTTAGGATGGCCTTAAATATATACATATTTTTTTTTAAAGATTTTATTTATTTATTTGAGAGAGAGAATGAGAGAGAGAGAGAGAGAGAGAGCACATGAGAGGGGGGAGGGTCAGAGGGAGAAGCAGACTCCCTGCTGAGCAGGGAGCCCGATGTGGGACTCGATCCTGGGACTCCAGGATCATGACCTGAGCCGAAGGCAGTCGCCTAACCAACTGAGCCACCCAGGCGCCCCGATATACATATTTTTAAAAAGATTTTATTTATTTATTTGGCAGAGAGAGAGCAGGAGAGTGGCAGAGGGTGAGGGAGAAACAGGTCCCCTGCTGAGCAGGGAGCCCAAAGTGGGGCCCAATCTCAGGACCTTGGGATCATGACCTGAGCCCAAGGCAGTCGCTTAACCAAGTGAGCCACCCAGGTGCCCCAGGATGGCCTTAAATATATTAAAAAATAATAAGAGTTATAGACAAGTCAGTTAACATGTCTATACCTCCCAACTGTACAGGAAGGGTGTTAAGCTCAATACTGCCAGAAACTTCTCCCCGCTCTGATCTCCTGTGATTCTGTAAGGGAAGGAACCCGTGGAAAGAAGGAGATTTGAGACAGCTGAAGGGAGTGTGTAGTTGTCATGCAAGGAAGGTTATAGAGTTCTCAGTCTAGAACGATGCATCCTACTTGGATCTTCTGTCCCCAGAACACAACTAGATTATAACTGCAACTCCCCCCGTATGTCCTCTCTTGGTTAATGGGGTTGCTGTCCAGTTCCCCAAACCACAAGTCTGGGGTCATTCTTGCCTCTCTCTCATTCTTCCCTTATATGTAGTTAACTACTGGTCATGCCAATCATATCCACTAAAATCTGTCTCCATTCCAGCCCCTTTGCTCTGTTCCTACTACCATCCTGTCCAGGTCCTGAGCTCACTTCCCGGGATACTAGAAACAGCCTTCGGATTCGCTTCCCACTCAGTCCCCTCCAACCCACCCATCCCACAGCTCCTGGACAAGTCTAGCTAAGGCACAAATCTGGGTCTTTCTTTCCAACATTGAGAATATGGTTCCCCATCACCCAGAGATTTGCACTCATCCCCAAGGCCAACCAGACTTCACGGGGGGCATCACCCTTCAGGGCTCCCAGCGTCCTCCCTGAGCACTTCCTTGCTTTGCCTTGAGTGGGACGCTGCAGCTGCAGTAAACTGCTGGTTGTGTCTTACCGACAGGAGGCTGCCACTCACCCCCACGCCCCCCATTAATAATGTTTTTATCCGAGGAGTGCTGACGCAATGTCACTTTGGTTGCAGGTGTACGACACAGTGATTCTACAAGTTTCTACACTGTGCTGTGCTCAGCGCGTGCAGCTGCCGCGTGTCCCCACACAAGGCTGTTGCCATACCCCCGGCGGTGCTCCTTATGCTCTGCCCTTCCGCCCCGAGCCTTGCTCGTCCCACCAGCCTTTCGGTCACGCTCCCTTCTCTGTTGGGAAGGGGGGCCACCTGGCGAAGGCTTTTTTTTTTTTTTTTAAAAGCTTTTTTTGTTACAGAAAATTTCAAGCTTATATAAAAGGGGAGAGGACAGTATAATGAACCCCCATGTGTCCATCATCCGGCTTCAGTAGTCGTCAGTTAGCAGGTCGCTCGCGTTCCGTCTCTGCCACCAACACGGAAGCCAGACTCCAGACAGCGTAGCATTTCATCTGTAAACCTTGCAGGATGTGTCTCTAAAGAAGAAGGACTACTTCTTCTATTTTTCTTCTTCTTCTTCTTCTTCTTCTTCTTCTTCTTCTTCTTCTTCTTCTTCTTCTTCTTCTTCTTCTTCTTCTTCTTCTCCTCCTCCTCCTCCTCCTCCGTCCTTCCCTCCGTCCTTCCTCCTCCTCCCTCCTCCCCTCCCTCCTTCCTCCTCCTCCTCCTTCTTCTTTAATAACCACAATACCATTTTAAAGTCTGGTCTTCAAATCACTTCCATCAGAATCACCTGCGGCCCTCCTGAAATGCAGATCTCTGGGCCCCACGGGGCAGACTCTGGGTGGATGGGGGAGGGGGTGCTTTGTCTGTAGCATTTTTTTTTTTTTTTGGCTCTGCCGGATACCTTTTATTTGTTTATTGTTTTGTGGTAAAATATCCATAACAGAATAGGTGAAGGGGGATGAAGAGGTACAGGCTTCCAGTTATAAAATAAATAAATCCGGGATGAAAAGTGCAGCGTAGGGACTACCGTCAGTATTTCATCACTTTGCGTGGTGACAGATGGTGACGACACACCTGGTGGGGATCATTTCGTAATGTCTAGAACTGCCGGCTTGCCCTGGCGTGCACCCGAGACTGATAGACTGTCGTACGTCCGCTGTGCTGCACTTTCAAAAATGACCGTTTTAACCATCTTTAACCATTTTTACGGTTTCGTGGCATTAAGTGCACTGACCTGGTTGTGCAGTCAGCACCGCCCCCCTCCGGAGCTGCTTCATCTTCCCCAGCAGAGACTCTGTCCCCACGAAGCACTAGCTCCCCAGTGCCCCTGCCCCTCCCCCAGCCCCCTGCCCCCCCTTCTGCTTTCCATCTCTAGGAATTTGTCACCAGCATTTTTAGCAAGTACCCCAGGTGACTTGGGAAGGTGCATCCAAGTTTGGGAACCACTGGATCGGGCCGTCTGTAGGGTCCCTTTCACAGTCTGAAAATCCTGTTCATTGTATTGAATTGGAAGGGGCAGTATCATGTGAGCTGCAGTGGGTTCAGGCCCTGTATTCATTCCAAACCTGCTCTTTCTGTCAGCCCACCTCCCTTTGCTGATGGTTTCCTCCTCCCCTTAATCCCCGAGCAAAGCCAATACGCCCTTTCCTCCTGGAAGACACCACCCCTTTCTCTCCAGCATGGGAGACTGAGCCCCCTGCACCTGTTCCCGGCCCTTGGGGCTGCCTCCTCCCTGCTTCTTCCCTCCCCCTCTCCCTCTGTGGTCTCTATGCAATTTTCCTTTATAATTCACGCTGCTGGCGGATGCTGGCCTGTTCCTGGCTGCCTAGTGTGAAGTTTATAGTTTCCTCCCACCACTTCTGACTCTATTCATTCCCTCGATTTCCAAACAAAACCGCAACATACCTCAGCTTCCAGTTCATCCTTCTATAACCGCTGTCTTTTGTGGTTTGGGGATGCTTGCTTGTTGACAATGACGGACAAGGGGGAACGTAGCTATATTTCAGATCCCTCGAGGAAAGCCTGCCAAACCTGCCTGGAGAAGATAAATATTTCTGCCTCTGCGGTTTACCATGGCCTGAGCTCTGAATTTACACAGGGAGTGGATGTTCAAAAGCTTTTTTTTTTTTTTAATTAGGAAAATAAAAATTATAGCTTATAAAGCTATGCCAAGAGAACTGCAATGTTGACCTTTCAAAGCTTCCAGCTGTGGAATGTGTTGACGGTTGATACGGTGCATCGTTGTTTTAAAAGATCTTCCCTGGAGACGTCCTCGATTCTTTGGGGTGCGAGATCTTTCTACAGCTGTGTTGCCCTTTTCCCATTTTTCATATGTGAAAACCAAGGAAACAGGACAGGGTTAGAGCACTTTGGATGTTTTCTTCCCTGCTATTTTAGCTTCTCCATTTTTGGAAGCTGTATTTGCTAAAACCAAATCATGTCTTCTTCTAGACATCTGTTTTTCTCACGATGGTCCTAACAGCTAATATTGAGGATTTCATTTGTGCCGGGGTCTATGTGGATTGACTCATTTAATTCCAACAATTTGATTCCAACACCCCATGAGGAGGTGTTATCATCAACCTCACTTTAGAGGTGAGGACACCAAGGCACAGAAAGATTAGGGCATTGTCCAGCATTTCAGAGCTGTTAAGTGGTGGACAGTGATTCTCTGGCATGTGATTCTAGAAGGAGCTCCAGTTTAATGTTAAGTGACTTAAATTCAAGCTTTGCCCATCCTTAGGTTGGTCTAATAAGGTAGACAGAGAATTTAGTGGTTATATTACTGTACTGTGAGGTTTAGGGGTCAGGGATAGCTTCTTGGGAGAGATGGTGCATGAACTAAGGTCCTGAGATGTACACGGGTGTCAGGCGAGCAACATGTCAAGTATTTGGGATTGCATGCCAGCCAACTGGTCCACGGGGCCATGCCTGGCTGCTGATGTACTGAGTGCGGAGAGGGGCCTGGAGGCTAGAGCTCGAGGCAGCAAGGATGTAGCTGGAAACAAAAGCACGTCTTGGAGGTCTTCATAGTTCACTAAGGAGCTTGGACTTCATGTGGAGGCAGTGGGAGGGTTTTAACAAGTGATGTCATCATGATTACATTTTAGAAAGATCTTTCTGGCTCTCTGCAACTTGTTGCTGATCATTCACTATGATAAAAAAAAAACAAAACAAAAACTGCAGCCAATCTCAAATTGCACATCTCTCTCTAGATAGGACATATCTGCTGGGGTGGAATTTCTGGGACAGAAGATAAGCACATCAAAGGCATTGAATTTCTGTGGTCAAATTTCATTCCAGAAAGTCAGTATGTGTTTGCCTGTCCATGGCAGTCCTGGAGCCCACCCTCTTTCCCACACATTCATCAAAATGGGGAAATGACCTTTTTTTTAAAAAAAAAATGCTGTTTTCTAATACAGTTGACTCTTGAGCAACACGGGTTTGACCTGCGGTGGGTCCAGTTACACGTGGATTTTTGCAGTGTGGCACCATAAATGTATTCTCTCTTCCTTATGATTTTCTTAGTAACATTTCTTCTCTCCAGCTTACTTTATTGTAAGAACACAGTATGTCATAGGTATAACATATAAAACAGGTGTGAAGACTGCGTACGTCATGGGTAAGGCAACAGTAGGCTGTTGGTTATGAGTTTGGGGAGTCAGAAGTTATACGTGGATTTCTGACCGTGGGCAGGGAGTGAGGAGGGGGTCAGTGCCCCAAAACCCCGAGCGGTTCAAGGGTCAACTGTAAGTATACTATACTTTTCATGTTTTCATGGGGTACATGTAACTTTGATCCATGGGGAATGTGATATGTGGTGTCTCTCCCCAATAATTGACGAATTGCCCAGCACTATCCGACAATAATTTGTCCTGCCCACTCTGATTTCACAGGGCCTTCACTGTTCAAACGGGGTACCCCATTGCCAGTCCCATAGTATTGGAGTTACTGTAACTTTTTAGTCCTTTTTTCTCTCAGGCTGTGCATGGGCAGTGTAATTGTTAATTCCTTTTAAACATGCTCCTGACTGTCCTCACCTAACCTCCCATAACAACTTGAGAGTTGTCTTGTCTGTTTCCAGCCTCCCCAAAATTGGATCAGAACCGCATTCATTTGCTAAAATAATTAAGGGGGCGGAGAAACAAACATTTTACAACTTGGAGTCTTTCCATTCGGAGGCATGTGCTGTTCTCGCCGGTTATTCCAGTCTCTGCGGTTAGAACCTCCTTCCGTATTTTGTGGTTTTAATCAAGTGGCCTGCACTTTCTTACAGAGTTTTTATTCACCAACTCAATTTTCTTACGTGTTTTAAGCTTCAGTTCTTTTTTCATCTGTAAAGTTGGGAAAAAACAGTACTTGTTCAAAAGGTTGTGAAAATTATATTCAAATAATACATGTACTGTTCTTAGCATGGCAAGTGTTGGCTGAATTCTGGGAAACGTGGTAATTTTAGGATAGATAGGTAGGGACTATTTTATTGAACTCTGATTTTTTTTTTCTAAAAATCTTCAATTGACTTTACTGTTTCCCATAGTTATCAAGTCATCATCAAAGAATAACTTCATCTCTTCTTTCCAAAAATTTATACCGGTCTTTTACCTTTTCCTACCCTATTTTGTTATTCCTTATACTTCAGATTTCATTTATTTATAATATATTAAAGATATATAAAGATATATTAAAGATATATAAGAGAGAGAGAGAGAGAGACTGTGAGCACAACCAGGGGGAAGGGGAGAGAGAGAGAGAGAGAAGCAGACTCCCCGATGAGCTGAGAGCCCAATGTGGGGCTTGATCCCAGGACCCCGGGACCATGACCTGAGCTGAAGGCAGACAGTTAACTGACTGAGCCACTCAGGTGTCCCTAAACATCCCATTTCTATTGATGTCTCCATCTTTAAAATGAGTGTGTTGACATAGCTTGCTTTATTACCAACCTATTTCAAAGTTCCTGATTTTTTTAAAAAAAGTTTTAGCCAGGTTAGAAAATTCAAACCTTTTAAATTGCTTTGGCTGCTGTGAAAATTCACTGCAAACCGAGTGGTTTAATACATATTTGCCAGCTCGGTTCAGGAGGTGAGGAGCCCAACAGATTGTGCCGGTTGCCCTGCACTGGGTCCCGCCAAGCCAAAATCAAGAGCCTGAGCGCCTCTCTGGGGCCCCTGGGGGAGGATGTGCTTCCAGGCTCACTCGGGTAGTTGGCAGAATTCAGTTCCGTGCAGTCGTGGAATTGAAACCTCCACTTCCTTGCTGGCTCCGGGAGTTGTTCGCAACTTCCAGAGGCAGCCTGCGTTCCTTGGCTCCTGGCCCCTTCCATTTCTGAGCCAGCAATGGCGGGTTGAGTGCCCTTCACGCTCTGAATCTCTCTTGCTCTTTTCCTGCATCTCTCAGACTCCAGCCAGAGAGGCTTCTCTGTTTTTAAGGCCTCGTGTGATTAGATTATCCTGCTAGGACAGTCTCCTTATCTTGAGGTCCATAACCTTAACCACATCTGCAAAATTTCTTTTGTCATGCAATACAACATATTGATAAATTCTGGGGACTAGGGTGTGAGCGTCTTTGGGGTGGCCATTATTCTGCCTAAAATTCTAGGTTTTTATGTTAATCATTCTTTTTTTTTAAATTTTTTATTGTTATGTTAATCCCCATACATTACATCATACATTACATCATTAGGTTTAGATGTGTTCCATGATTCATTGTTTGTGCATAACACCCAGTGTTCCATGCAGAACGTGCCCTCCTCAATACCCATCACCAGGCTAACCCATCCTCCCACCCCCCTCCCCTCTAGAACCCTCAGTTTGTTTTTCAGAGTCCATCATCTCTCATGGTTCTTCTCCCCCTCCGATTTCCCCCCCTTCATTCTTCCCCTCCTGCTACATTCTTATGTTAATCATTCTTTATCACTTTTTTCCTGGAAGACAGTGTGCCTTTCCAAGCTGTGTTTTAGGCAGTTTTTAATCTCTTTTTACATATTTTATTTCTGAACACTTTTTCTGTTTCTCATGGGTTGGAACCTCTACTTGAAGAATCCAGGTAACTTTAGTTATCAGATTCTTTTTTTTTTTTTTTTTAAAGATTTTATTTATTTATTTGACAGAGAGATAGACAGAAGAGCACAAGCAGAGGGAGTGGCAGAGGGAGAGGGAGAGGGAGAAGCAGGCTCTGCACTGAGCAGGGAACCTGATGCGGGACTCGATCCCAGGACCCTGAGATCATGACCTGAGCCGAAGGCAGACGCTTAACCATCTGAGCCACCCAGGCGCCCAGTATCAGATTCTTTAGATTCTCTCTCATTTTGTCTCTAAAAACTGCCATTTTGAAAAGTCCATTTTGGGGGCATCTGGGTGGCTCAGTCGGTTAAGTGTCTGACTCTTGATTTTGGCTCAGGTCATGATCTCAGGGTTGTGAGATCGAGTCCCAAGTCCTGCTCCACACTCAGTGCAGAGTCTGCTTGAGATTCTCTCCCTCTCCTTCTGCCCCTTTCCGCGCTCATGCTCTCTCTCTCTCAAATAAATAAATAAATCTTTAAAAAAATAAAAACTAAAAAATTAAAAAGTCCGTTTTGGAGAGGTGTGATTTACATACAGCAAACTGGGTCTATTTAAAGGATGAGCTTTAAAAGGTGGAAACAGCGCTACAGCCACAGCCTTGGGCGTGACACTGAACACTTCCATCACCCCAGACAGTCCTCTTTGCAGCCTGTCCTTCCCCTCCACCCCTCCGATTGCTCCAGAAGCTTCTCTCTCTCTCTCTCTCTCTCAGCACTGTCAAGTCCTGCCTGTGTCATCAATCTGATCGTCAGCCTTGATTCTTCTGTGTTTTCCAGGTTCTGAATTCCTGATGAGACTTGGAACCATGTCCTTAAGCTTCACAGTTTATATCTTCAGCTCCATAGTTTCCCATTTTATTCTGTCGTTTTATCATCTCGTGTCTAAACTCTCATGGTAGGGAAGTGCTATTCTAAGTTCTGCTGCCGAGCGCAGACGTAGGGAACGTGCTCTGTTTCTCTGGTTGTGTTTTGTGCAGACGTGATGCTTCAGATGTTTTCATGCGGCTCTGTTCCTTTTTTTATCCTTAAACATTTTTTTCTGTGACGGAAAAACAAAACAAGACTCAGAACTGTATGAACACTGTAATATCTTTTGTTTAAACAATAATAGGAGCCCCTGGGTGGCTCAGTCAGTTAAGCATCTGATTTCGGCTCAGGTCGTGTTCTCAGGGTCCTGGGATGAGCCCCTGCTCACCGGGGAGCCTGCTTCTCCCTCTTCTGCTGCCCCTTACCCTGCTTGTGTTCTCTCTCTCTCTATCAAGTAAACAAATCAAATCTTTAAGAATAAATAAATAAATAAACAATAATAAATTAAAAAAATTTTTTAAATCCACAGAAGAAAATCATGCTAGTTTATGCCTAAAGTTTGAGTTACCATAGCTTTTTTTTTTTCCCCTCTGAAATCACTCATGGCTAATCTGGACAGCTCTCAGATCTGATTTTTAAGAGGACCCTTAAAAGGACCTCTGAAAACCAACTTGAAACATCCCAGTTGCCTTAAGAAAGCACTGAACGCAACCACCTTTTGCCTTGTTGGGAAATGAGGTGAGCCCTCTCTGCTGCCCCGTATTCTGTCAGGGTTCTGGATCCCAGGAGACCCAGGAGTCCAGCCTGAATGAAAAAAACCTACTTCTCATTAAAGCAAAATCCCAAATTTTAAGTTTTTATTTCTAAGGAGAAAGGAGAGGAGAAAAGTAGTGACCATAAAAGCACAGTACACACAAGGTTAGAAAATTCAAACCTTTCAAGCTACAAATAAGAAGTGGAAGCCCCCCCTTTACACTCTAGACCCTGACATGTGGAATCGCTTCCAGAAAAGAGGAATCATACAGGAAATCAACATATGTAGACGTATGTGTTATAGATATACAATTATATAATATATACACTACATATGCATATGTATACCTGTGTGTATTTAGACAAAAGATCATAGTATATGAACTACCCCATACTTACTTCATTTAACTGTCTCTAAGAGGAGCTATTCCTGCTCAATTAATATAGACCCACACCCTTAAAAAAATACTTTATGTTAGAGAGAGAGAGAGAGTGGAGAGAGAGCACAAGCAGGCTTGTAGGGACAGAGGGAGAGGGAGAGAGAGAATCTCAAGCAGACTCCCTGTTGAGTGTGGAGCCCGATGCGGGCCTTGATCTCACGACCCTGAGATCATGACCTGAGCTGAGACCAAGAGTCGGACGCTCAACCGACTAAGCCATCCAGGTGCCCCATACCCACCTCCTTCTTTTAATTGACCTCATATTATTACATTGTATGGATTCCTTGTCTTAAATTTTTTTTAAAGATTTATTTATTTATTTTAGGGGAAGGGCAGAGGGAGAGGGAGAATCTTAAGCAGGCTCCACACCCCGCACAGAGCCCAACTCGGGGCTTGATCCCACAACCCTGAGATCATGACCTGAGCTGAAATCAAGAGTTGGATGCTTTCTAGTCTACTGGGGAAAACATCAAGGGAAGAAAAGAGCATTGTGCAAATATTATTTCAGTAACTCCTCCATCCTGGGAAGTCGGGCAAGCCCCCTCCTGGCCTAGGAGGGCTAAGAGAGGGGGGAGAGAAGGAGTTTTCTGCTAACAGTTTTCAACACAATAAACAAAATTTGGGGGGTTTACTGGTAGTTCTTTCCTGGGCTCATGCATAGCAACGGTGTTTCATTCTGCTGAGTGGAATGTACTGTTTTGGACAACTGTGATGATGTCTTGTCCGTGGAGAGAAGGTTGGAGGACTTGGAGAGACCCTTATTATCCTATCTTTCTGAGATTTTGAACATTAAGCCTTGGAACTACATCTTAATCATTTTCTGAAGTGACTTAGTACATTACCCTGTGCATAGGGGTCTGTGTCCATGTAAGCGTAGGAAATGATGCACACCATATTCCCTCATAGCATTCCTGGTATGCGTTCATATATCATAGTCTTCGGGAGAGTTTTGCAGTAAATTAACCCACTTAACGGGACTGCAGCCACAGTCCCCAGACTTATTCTATTACTGAGCTCTTCCTTGTCTAGCGCTTGGGAGTGTCTCATTATCTAAGTGTTGCTTCAGGATATCTTAAATACCTGTGTCCCTCCTGAATCTATGCTTTTAAATTCAGGGCAGGAATCAGCAAACATCTTCTGCAAAGGCCCGGACATTAAATATTTTAGGCTTTGCTGGCCAAACAGTCTCTGTTGCAGATACCCAGCCCCACCATGTAACACAAAAGCAAGCAGAATTTGTGCCATTCACAAAAATGTTATCCTTCTTTCCCACCCCACACCATCCATTTAAAACCATCAAAATCATTCTTAGCTAGTAGGCTGTAGAGAAATAGATGGGCTAGAATTGACCTGTAGGCTGTAGGTGGACAACCTCTGATTCAGTGGATAATAATTCAGGATCAGAAATAAACACTTTATTCAGCTAGATTGTGGAATACCTAAGGTATTTTCAAGAAGATGTTCAGTGTATTTATGTAAATAGAAAAGAATACGTAAGCTTCATCTACTCTGCCGAAAACATTTGTTGTTCTGTAGCTTAGCTCCTAAATATTGAGGGTTGAATAAAACCCTGCCAGTTAAGGGATAAGCCTGATAAAGATTAGATGAATAAATATTGGTGAAAAATCTCCATATTATAAAAGAAATCAGATTAGAAATTTTCACTGTGGAATTTCTTTATTACCAAATTTAAAAAAGTCTAATTATATATGTTTTTAAAGATTTATTTATTTGAGAGAGAGAGAGAAAGACAGTGTGCCAGGAGGGGCAGAGGGAGAGATAGAGAGAGAGAAGTAGACTAAGCTAAGTCTGCAGCCAGATGCGGGACTCGATCTCATGACCCTGAGATCATGACCTGAGCCGAAATCAAGAGTCAGACACTTAACCAGCTGAGCCACCCAGGCGCCCCCTAGTTTTAATGATATTATGCAAAGGTCACAGCACAGAACTTGAGTTATAAAATGGATGCAAACGTTCAGTATATCTCGAGGGAAAATTCTGTTGTTAATAAGATTTGAAAATTTGTTGATGACATAATTGAGCATCAGTAAAAATATGGCATTTCCAATGTTCTGAATTCCCTCTGAATAAATATGTTACTTTCTCGCTTCAGAGAATGCGTGTTGCTCCTCTGTGGCCCAGATGTAACGGTTACGTGTCCCCCTCCCCGCCCCCCTCCCGGTTTCTCATAGGTTCATTCCGGAGCCCTGGTCAGCTTGCAGCACCACGTGCGGGCCGGGCGTCCAGGTCCGAGAGGTGAAGTGTCGCGTGCTCCTCACGTTCACGCAGACGGAGACCGAGCTGCCTGAGGAAGAGTGTGAAGGCCCCGAGCTGCCCACCGAGCGGCCTTGCCTCCTCAAGCCGTGCGGCGAGGGCCCTGCCTCCCGAGAGCTGGACGTCTCTCTCCAGGAGGACAGCAGGATGACTTACCACTGGGAGTACGCTGGGTTCACCCCTTGCACGGCCACATGCTTGGGAGGTACTTGATTCTCGCTCGGGGGACGGTCTCATCTTGTGCTGCTAATGGTTTGAGAAATCGCTAAATCATTCAAGCCAAATACACAAGTTAGAAAAGTCTAAAGGAGATGACATCATTTGGATAACTGAAAACATTGCCATTTCTTTCTTTATTTTCCATTATGATTATTTTCTAGGAAGATAAAGGATAGTGGGATAATATCGTGGCCAAAAAAATTAGTACATTCCTTTGGCCTAAGCATCTGAATAAATGAGATGGGGAAAGAGGCCACTGAGTAATATGGAATAAATAGGAAAACGCAGAACGGGTAAATCGAGGCAGTCTTGCCCATAAATCAGTGTTACAAAGTGAGATTATCTGATGGCACTCTGTCAAGAGTCATCCTCAGATTATAGTCAGGCTCATACCCGCACGTTGGGCCAGAACATACTGACGACTACAGTTTACATGTATACACGTGGAGTCACGTGCATAGGCAGTGGACCTGTTAGGATTAGGAAGTGCTAATATGGTCAGGGGGCCTCAGTAGGGTAGAAGTTGGCCCCAGGATTATTATTAAGCATTCCGGAATCCAAAATGGAGTGGATGAGTAGAGAGCTGGAGTCCAAATAGTCATTCTCCGGGGCTCTCTTTTATGGAAGGAAATAGAAATAATTGGAAAGCTAAATCTTCTACTGATGTGAAGGGGGCTCATCCGATCAGGAATCCAGGGCTCCTGACACCCTACCCATGGACTCCGGTGGTTATGGCAAAACTTGGTGACTAAATGTGTGCTGACTTCAGTCCCAGCCAACGGTGGGAAGAATACAAGGAGCTGCTGCCTTAGAAGGCAGTTGGGTCAAGTGCATGCTCCACTCCTCCTGGTGGTCCTGAGCCCAGTACTTGGACCTCCCTATCAGGTCTTGGAGCTCAAGGTCCCGTCACTGTGCCTGAGCCCCTCACCCTTTGTCCCCCAGGCTCTTAAGTAAATTCCCAGTCCTTCCCATCTGGTCTCCAAGACCTGATGGTATTTGTCTTTCTCCTGTCCTAATTCAACCTTGAGACTCACCTGTCGTGACACAGGCACCTGTTCTCTGACATTGCCGGCCTGCAGTTGACCCAGGTGGAGTGACATATGCTTTACCCCAGGCTTCAGCAAAGCAACTGCTGCCTTTCATATGGACTTACGCACCTAGAATTTAAGCAAAGAACCTTTACCTACTCCCGCATTCTCTCTGCTCTCTTACTTGCTTCGCCCTGGTTTTTAGAAGCCTACCCAGCTAGCCAGGAATTTAGATTTTCTTATTCCCCAGGACCCTGATTCGCTGCCAGGGCGCATAATCTCAGCCGCACCTGTGCTGCGGCCTGGAACTTCACTCCTGCGCCCTCTGAGTTCAGGACCCTGGACACTGCCCTTGTTGTAGCTTGGAAACCTGCACTTTTTTTTTTTTTTTTAATTAAAATTCAATTAATGGATGGGGTAGCCGGGTGGGTGATGGGTATTAAGGAGGGCACGTGTTGTGTTGAGCACTGGGTGTTATACACAACTAATGAATCGTTGAACACTACATCAAAAACTAATGATGTACTATATGGTGGCTAGCTGAACATAATAAAAATAAATAAATAAAATTCAATTAATTAGCATATATTGTATTATTAGTTTCAGAGGTGGAGTTCAGGGATTCATCAGTTACATATAACACCCAGTGCTCATTCCATCACGGGCCCTCCTTAATGCCCATCCCCCAGTTACCCCATCCCTCCCACTCCCCTCCCCCCTCCAGCAACCCTCAGTTTGTTTCCTAGAGTTAAGAGTCTCTTATGGTTTGTCTCCCTCTCTGATTTCATCTGGTTTTATTTTTCCCTCCCTTCCCCTTTTGACATGCCCTTGGCGATAAGAGAAACTGGTACTTTCTTGATGATTCTGGAGAATCCCTCTAGAGCTAGTTGCTGTGATGAAAAATGGTCCCCTATTCAACGGCGGTTATAGATGTCTGGAACTTTCTTTTACATTACTGCGAAATGTCAGCTGTCTGTACCACTTCTGAGCTACCGCATTCCTGCAGTTTCACAGAAGCCTGGAGCTTTGTCTTTTATTATGAGAGCAGAAAAAATCCTACTATTGCTCGTACATCCTCAAAAGTGTTAATCTCAAGCTTTTTTTTTTTAAAGATTTTTTATTTATTTTAGAGAGGGTGAGAGAGAGATCATGGGAGAGGGAGAGAATCTCAAGCAGACTCTGAACTGAGCACAGAGCCCAGTGCAGACCTTGACCTCCCATCCCTAAGATCACGACCTGAGCCAAAATCAAGAGTCAGACACTTAACCAACTGAGCCACCCAGGGTCAAGCTTTTGAATGTTGACTTTAGTAGAATTGCTATTTTGTCTAGTACTCTGTCATCCTTGATTTTAGTTCTTTCTCTGATTGGAAAATTCCCCCTCGATTTGGGAAAGCATGCCATGTTGGGTCCTTGGAACTAACAGAGCAGTTGGATTTGCCCAAGGAAAGATGCCCAGGTTAATTCTGAGTCAGTTGGCAGAGCCTAATGGACCTCGTCTTTGAAGCTTGATGTCAAAATATTAGAATCTGCTCTTGTATTGTGTACCAAGGTGGCCCTAGAGTCCGCCTCCAGGATGGCTGAACCCATGGGAATGACTTTCTTTTTCTTTTTTTTTGGTAATAGCTTTATTGAAATGTAATTCACATACCATACAATTTATGTATTTGAACTATACAATTTGGTGGATTTTAGTATATTCACAAAGTTGTACAGCCATCATCACAATCAGTGTTAGAACACTTACCCCCCAAAGAATCCTGTACCCTTAAGCAGTCATTCCCCGTTTTTCCTCAAACCCCCATTTTCCCGACCAGGGGCAGCCCCTGGCAGCCCACTAATCTACTTTCTGTCTATTCTGCCATTTCATATAAATGCAATCACATAATAGGTGGTCCTTTGTCACTGTCTTCTTTCACTTAGTGTAATGTTTCCAGTTGAAGTTCATCCATGGTGTAGCATGAATCAGTACTTCATTCCTTTTTATGATGAATACTATTCCATTGTATGGATATACCCCATTTTATTTATCCATTCATCAGTTGGAAATTTGGATTATTTGCATGTGTTAGGTGTTGTGAAGAGTACTGCTATGATCATTCAGGTACATATTTTTATATGGACATATTTTTTCATTTCTCTTGGGTATCTACCTCAGAGTAGTAGAATGAGTTTTTAATCCATTTAAAACATACAAGTTTTGTGAAACTTGGCTAATTGAGTTTATTCTTATTGGCGTTGTGGCCCTTTGGGTGTGCTGTGAGAAGGGTAACTGCCTTGAACATGTCAGAAGAGCAGTTCACCATTCAGATGGTTGATGAGAAGGTGCCCATTTATTTCCTGACATCCTCTTGTCAATCTGGAACCCATTTTACAAATTTTAACAGAGATCAACTTGGAAATCTTTCAATACCCAGTTAAACAGCAATTTAGCATTGTGAAGGTGTATTATTATATTGTTTAATCCTAGAATAATATCATTTAAATGAACCTTGGATATCCATGAACCCAAATTTTACAGTTAGGGAAACTGAGGCTCAGAGACCGTCATGCAGTCCAAAACAGAAAATAATTCTCATTCTTTAGAGAGGGTTGGTTGAAGTGCATACAATAAGCTCTCTAACTTGGCAAAAAATAATGTTTTTAACTTTGTGGGTTCAAGCTTAAATTTTCCTTTTAAATAGATCACTAAATTCTATAAAACTGAAGGCCTAATGCTTGAAACCAAAATCCTCTGTAAAGGCAGGGAACTGCATGTCTGCTCTGTGCTAGACTCCATGGCCCTGGATTCTGGGCTCAGTATCAGGATATAAAATGAGTAGGACACCACCCTTGACTTGGTGGACCACAGCTTTGGTTATTCACCTTTACTGTCTTGACGGTACTACTTACACACAGGGGTACTTGCCTCTCTGATCCATTTCAATATGCTTTTGGAGGCTCAGCCTCTACGAGTCCACTTATGTGTAGTTACGAACGTTGGTTTTAACCCTCACCCTGGTCTGCTGTAACTGAATACCACAGGAAAATAGAACTTCCCCAGGCACCTAGCTATTTCCCCAACATTCCTGTTTCTGATAGAAAAATAATATATACAAATTACAGATTTCTGAAAAGATAAACCTTTGGTCACGTCCTGGTAATCTGTGTACTTGTATCTTCTAACTTATCTTCACATCATACAGAAAATCAAAATAAATCTATTCGTTGTAATGGCTGATACTTGAGAACCTTTCCTAGGTCTGCTTTCATACTGGAGTGGCAACAGAGAATTCTTTTTTAATTCCCGAAAGCATGAAGAATGCAGACACATTGAATTTCCAGCTTCCAGGGGGCACGAGTGTGCAAGTGCGTGTGTGCGCCTGTACACACAGACATCCTGGAAGATATCCTTACCTTTCCAAGACCCCCTGCTAAGGTTCTGTAATTTACTGCATCCTAAACATTCCTCACCAGTGTTTCTTTGTATTTTATGTTATTTGTTGCACTTACGACCTTTCATTTTTACCTTGGTATTTTCTAGTAGCACAAGCTAGTAGCAGATGCACGGATTTTGAAGCCTGACCGCACTTTGAACCCTAGCTCTTCCGCTCTCTTCACTCTCTTCGGGCCCTTTATATAAGTTTGTAGGGGCTCATTTTTGTAAAATGAGAAGAGCCATCCCTACTTCATGAGGGTCAATGAAAGGATTGAATGTGCTTATTTAACAAGATGATGTAGGAGAAGTGCTTAATCGCAGTGCTTGGCATGCGGTCTGTAATAAGTGTTAGTGGGATGATTATTTTATCATAGAATAATAATAGGGCATTCTTCTTATAATGCTCCCATTTTCTCTCTTTTAAAAAATCAGATTTTCTGAGCCCCTTAAAACATCTACTCATTTTTAAGTCCATTCTTACGAATTCTCTAAGTAAAATAATCATCTATAATTAATGATGGTTTCATTTTTCCCTTTCACATATTTATTTATCTTATGTAAGTTTTATATCTCATTGCATCATCTAGAATCACAAAAACAATAATAAGGAATGTGGGCAATGCCAACCTTGCCTTTGTCCTGACAGTAGCAGGAATCTCTCTGTTGTTTCATTCAAAAACAACATTCTACAAATTTGTTTCATGTTTCTTTGCGGTAGGCACTGGGCTGAGTGACAGTGACTCACACTTGGCGGGGGAAATGCGCCGATCTTATAATCACACACATATATGTAAATCACAGCTGGTTATAGCAAAAGAGATACATGGTGCTCTCAAGGCATATAATAGGAGGAAATTGACCTAGTTAGGGAAGTAAGGGGAAGCTTCCCTAAAAATGATTACTCTTGAACTTAAATCTGAAAGATGAGGAATTAATTCAGCAAAGGAGGGGCTGGGGGGGTGGTCACAGAGAGAATTCCCAGCAGAAGGAAGAGCAGGTAGAAAGTCCTTGGGTAGCAGGTGCATGGTCCATCTCGCGAATGAAGAAGGCAGGTGCAGCTGGAATACTCAGGAAGATGGTGAGCTGATGCTAGAGAGGAAGGCAGGGGCCGACTAATGCCTTACAGGCAAAGCTGACTTGGTTCTTTATCCCAAGACCCGGGGGGAAGCCATTTAAAGAATCAAAGTGGGAGTTACATGATCAAACTTTTATTTATTTCAAAAAGGTGAGCCCAGCTGTATTGTAAAAAAAAGGGTTTGGAAGGGATAAGAACAGATGTAAGGGAGGACGTCTTAAGAAGTCGTTGTCTCATCCAGGCAAAGGCTGGGCCTTCAGTGGTAAGGATGCTAGAGATGGAGTACAGCAGATGACTCGGAGAAATGTGTAGAAGGTGAAAGTCTATGGGTGGAGGGGGTGAGCGGGAGTGAGGTGGCCAGTCTGAGTCCTGGATTCTATCCTGAGATGATGAGTGTTCACTGGAGGTCCAGCTGGGCACAAGGAAATCACGAGTTCAGTTCTGGTTGTAATAACTTTAACATGCCTTTGGACTTCCAAATAGAGATGATAAGTAGGCCATTGCACGTGTGAATCTGAGGCAAAGTGCAAAGATCTAGGCTGGAAATATACATTTATGAATCATCTGTGTATGGAGAGAATTGAAGCCGGGGCATGGATGGATGAGAATCTCCAGGAAGAGAATGGGTGGCCACTGATGACTTGAAGAGTCCATCCATTGGAGTGTTGGATATGGATGTCAGATTTGAAAGGATGGAGGAAGGAGTGACAGGTGACAACATGGAGATGAAAAGAATAGATATTTTTGTGGCAAAATTTGTCTGTGATAAAGAAGACAGAGAGAGGGAAGAGGCTAGAAGGTATTGTGGGTTGTGTGTGTGTGTTGTGTTATTCAATGACTGAGTGGCTTGGGTACATTTACAAGGAAGTGAGAAAGCTCCAGAATGAAATCAAAAGCTAAAGTAATCAACAGATTTCCTGGGAAGGTGGAAAGGAGTGAAAGCCAACACACAGTGGTAGAGATTGGTCTTCAGCTGTGGAAGAGGCAGCTCCTAATAGAAATAGGCCAGGAAAAGGCCAGTGTGTGTGAGTGATTTGGGGAGTGAATGCAGAGATGTTTGAGGTCACGGTGTAATATTCTCTTCTTACACAGCTGACTACAATATGCTAGTATTGGATTTAGTGACATGTGTGAATGATATTGCTGCATGTGGGCATCTTCCATTTCACATGGCGGACTCCAAGCATGCCTTCCTACAAAGGGGATAGTGGGACCGAAACCGAGGTCCACCGCAGGATCATGTTAGCATACTCCCCACGGAGATGTGTTCCCGACACGGAAGGTTAGCCATCGCTGTTTTGTTCTCTTCAGATCTCTCCGAGTCATGACAGGCCTCTGGCTGTAATTTCTTCTAACCACTCTTGATATAATTGGTCACTTCCTCTCAGGCTCCAGCAATGTTTATGATGCCCTTCATGCAGCCAAATGGTTTCAACAGTCCTTAATCTTTACCAGCTGTGTCCTCAACTGGTTGCTAAAAAGAACTCACCTATTTGCAGTGCTGTAACACTTGCATTTGAACCCCAAGAATGATGCTGTTCCTTGGCACTTCTCCTGACCCAGAGCATATCATGCTTTCCCTCTTTTTCATGACCTGGGAGTTGAGAGTAGCATCCTCTCATTCACAGTGGCTTATCAGCTGAGAGAAAGGAAAATGGATTAACTGTTCTTTTCAATATGCCCCTGGGCTTGTATCTGTAATATAGCATTGTACAAGGCAACACTGTATGAAGTAGATATGGTTGTTTTTTTCTTTTATAGATGTCATTATCAGGGTTATAGTAGTTTTGTAACATGAATTGGAGTTTTCCATACCTTTCAATAGTCTTAAATAGTTTATATCATGGGGCGCCTGGATGGCTCAGTCGGTTAAGCGTCTGACTCTTGATTTAAGCTCAGGTCATGATGTTAGGGTCCTGAGACCAAGCCCTGTGTTGGGCTCTGCTCAGCGGGGAGCCTGCTTCTCTCTTCCCTTCTCCCTCAGCACCCCCCCCCCACTCGTGCATGCTCTCTCTCTCAAATCAATAAATAACATATTTTAAGAAATAGTTTATATCATGGATATTATCTTTTTAAAAAGTTTGAAAGCACTGGTTCCTGCCCATTCTTGTTTTCCCCTTTTGGGGGCAGGATTTAGGGGAGAGCATCATGGCTGGATCTTTGACATCATTTTCAAGCCCCACCCCTCCTGCTTATTGTTGTATTCAAGATCTTAATTTCCAAGTAATTTCCCTAATTTAGGTTTTCTTGGAAAAAAAACCCATCCACTTCATGACAGTATTGATATTATTATTACGAGTTGTTCATCTGATCTTGGGTTGCTTTAAGCCTCTCTCTTCTCTTTTTTTCTGGCCACAAATAATGTGGGATCCATTCACTCTTTCTGACCAAGCAGTTATACAGGGAATGACTTATGGAAAATTCTAATGGTTGGACTTCGGGGTTTAATTGTTTATTATTTGTTTACAGTTGGACTCTGTTGTGGTCAGAGAATGTGACCTGCGTGATTTCTGGCTTTTGGAACTTATTGCAGTTTACTTTATAGACTAATAGAGGATCAGTTTTTGTTAATGTTCCATTGGTGCTCCAAGAGCATATTAATGTCTCTTTCTAGGGCCCAAGGCTCTTCGGTTATTAAATCAACATACTTGTCTTATTCAATTTATTTTTTCATATTTATTTTACAACTTCATGTATTAAATACTGGACAGAGCACTTTAAAGGCTCTGGCTAGATGTTCTTCATTGCTCCAGGTATGTCTTACTGAGTGTGTGTGTGCGTGTGTGTGTGTGTATGAGATGTTATTTGGCATGTTGAATTACTCAGGACTTGCATGCAAGAAACCCAACTCACGCCAACCTTAAACCAACAAAAGGAAATGTGTTAAATGGCTCTGCTTCCCTTTTTTGAGTCCTTGCACCCTCCTCTAATCATTAATTCATTTCTTGATGAAGGCTTTGAATATTATTTCTGCCCCCCAAAAGACCCTCTTATTATGACATTGTAGAAGTCAAATGTGGATTGAGAGATGTTGCCTCATGCTACCAAAGGAATTGATTAGAAAAATTATACTGAAATTTTAACGCATCATTTATTTTATAGCTCCTAAATGCATCACAATTATCACCCAAATTTTGCTAAGTATAAGATGAAGTAAACTTATATTTTTTACTTCTACTTTTGAAGATAAAGGTTTTGTCAAGCCTCTTGAAGTGAAAAGTGTTAAATTGTTCTCATAGGTTGAGTATGTGGGGTGGAAGATATTGTTGTGGCCATCTTTAGAAAATACATTTTACCCCAATAAGTATCCTAAGCCATCTATTAATTTTTTACATTCCTTTGAGTATGCTTACTTTAAGACAGAGAAATTTCTCACGAGTGTTCTAGCACTCCATCCGAATGGTTAAATGAGATCACTTTAGACCTTTAAGACCCACCCACTGTGTCTCCAGAAAACATTCCAGAATAGTCTCTGTGTATATTTTCTACAGAATTTTGATTACAAATTAAAATATATGTGAAAGGTAACTGGATTTTGATGAAAAAGAAATGCAGCCGTGCTAGAACATGAGCATCTGCGCCCCTATGAAGTCCGTAAGGAAGCCTGACATTTGCAAATGGGAACTGGTAATTCAACTTTAGCTGTGTCCCATTGGTATCTCAAATTAGCCAGTATTTATTTAAAAAAAAAAAAAGTTCATGGGAGATCCATGGAGATTGAAGACTGCATCCCACCATGGCCACGGACATAAGAATTCAACTGAAGAAAGCAGGAGAAAATTTAGTGGAAAGAACTGAACATCACCAATGTATATTTTATATATCCTTTTGGCCTATTCTGCATTCTGTAAAATATCATAAAACGGATGAATTGAAACATGGCATTTGGAAAAAGAACCACAGTCTTCTAACATAATGGAACACACATTCTTGCATGAAACTGAATACATTTGCATATTTCAAATAGCAGAGTCAAGTTGCTGTTACAATTTTTATGTGATTTTTTTCATCCAGGGTTTGATTTATATTTTGTTCAGTTCTGATTTTCCAATAATTCTTTTTGTCTCAATAGACGAAGAATAGTGGTTGAGACGTGGGCTTTGGGGCCAGACAAAGGAAAGATTAGCCCATGGAAGTGTTCCTATTTGCCCAAGAAGCAGTCCCTGCTTTGGGAAGCTGGTTGACTGTATTGCATTTTGGGATCCCTGCAGGACAAAGACAGAGCTCTGGCTTAGGAGATAGGAAACCTAATTTTTAGTTTTGAATCTACCCCTTTTCTTGCTGTCTTAATTTCTCTCTAAACCTCAGTGTCCTCATTATTCAATTAATAAAATGGAGATGATGGTACCATTCTTCGGACCTCACAAGGTTATGGTGGGCCCAAATGGTACAGTTGAAAGCACTTTGTACATGCCAGGGCCCTCTCCCAATGGGAGGTATTGCTGTTGTTTTTGCTGGCAATGGAAATATTACTAATTATAGTAATAGTGAAGAGCAACTCACACCATAATGAAAATTTTAATGAGGGTTCCACATCAAAGTTAACACATGTGCGGTGACATAGAAAAAATGTTATTCTTTAGCAGCTGATAGGAAAATTCCTCTTGGGAAACTATGGTATATGTTTGGGAGGAACACTTTGATGGTTCAGCTGAGGGGACTTTGAGTGCATTTGGAATGTAGGTACGCCTGAAAGTAGATGGGGAGTCGGGGTACTTTTTCATGTTTCAGTGTGAGTGTATTTGGGCGGGGAGGGCAGTGGGGAGAATATTAAAAACAGGAAGACTTTGAAAAATGCAAAGCGGTTTGCTCCCATGTGCACCCTGACATCAGCCTGTGGCCAAGCAGTAGAGTCAAAGGGCAGTGGCTGAAGAAGTCCCAAGACCCTATTCTTTCCCCCACAGTAAGTTATTCTAAGTCATTTGCATTTTTTTCCTCTCTCCAACCTCCAGGACATCAAGAAGCCATAGCAGTGTGCTTGCACACCCAGACCCAGCAGACAGTCAGTGATACCCTGTGTGATATGGTCCACCGTCCTCCGGCAATGAGCCAGGCTTGCAACACGGAGCCCTGCCCACCCAGGTACGTGCCGTCCCGCGCTCGCAGGACGCTGTGTCGAATGGTAGCACCCTCTCCTGCAGAGAGGCCCACATGTGCATAAAGCCTTGTGCCTCTACCCAAGGTAACCCACCTGGCTTAGGTCGGCGTTCTCTCTTCTCCATTCACATTATGCTCCAGCCAGATTCCTGCTGGGTGCACAGAAACTGCGTGTTGGGAAGGAATCCCCTTTACCCTGGCTCTTGTGAATGAACATCAGCTGGTCTGTGCTTGCAGAACCACGGGGTCTGCAGTTCTGTTCTCTTTCTCCTATCTCCTCAAGGGCCCTTCTTTGCCTCAGGCCACATCAGAGAGCACAGGATCTGAGGTAGAGTTAGCACGAGTACGCAGTTGGTGCTCAGTCCATACTTGTTGAATGATTGAGCGGATCTCCTACTTGTGACCTCCACACCGTGCATTATCACCCTTACCACTGACTTGCCTTAGGTCTCAGACTGGGGTGCAGTGTTACGGGCCCGCATGAATAGATGAGGCCGACTTATTTTTGGTCTTCTTGGTCTGAAAGGTTGACCCTAAAAGTTAATCAGCTTCCTTGCTTAAGTCCTTTTAAGATCCTGGGAATTTTTTTTTTTTTAGATTTTATTTATTTGACAGAGAGAGACACAGCGAGAGAGGGAACACAAGCAGGGGGAGTGGGAGAGGGAGAAGCAGGCTCCCCGCCAAGCAGGGAGCCCGATGCGGGGCTCGATCCCAGGACCCTGGGATCATGACCTGAGCCGAAGACAGACGATTAACGACTGAGCCACCCAGGCACCCCTAGGACAGGTGTATTTTATGTTTATTCAGGAAATAAGTTTGGTTCTGGAATTCTCTCGACCCTTCTGATTTTGATTCCGTGAAATGTGTTGGCCGTGATGTAAAAAGTCCTGCCCTGGTGGTCTGAGGGAGGTGGGGTGGGTATGGAATAAGCTCATCCACCCTCGGAATCCACCCTCCCCGTCCTGCAGATGGGCCCTTTTCTTCCGAGTCTGCTTCTCCAACCGGCACAGCCTCTGATGGAGACCGGCTCCAATGTGCGCTTCACCTTGGTGAGGGCACCCCTCCAGTGAGGCAGGCACAGTGTTTTATATCCGCGACCATATTGCTGACTTCAGTTATAGGCTCAGGAAATCCCAGGGACTTCTTGACTTGCGTTGGAGCCACCTTGCTGGGCTCCGCTGAGAAGCAGGTAGGACCTAGGCCCAGGAACAGCACAGGGAAATCTGCTTCCCTCCCTGCCCCGCCCCCCACACATGCTCACTGCATTCCAGAATGATCCAAGATTACAGAAGAGACATACAGGAGGGGTTTTTAGGGAGGTCTGATCTAACCTCGGCTTAGGCTGCCCGCTTTGTCAAGTGTGTCCAGAACTTTCCAAAAGCATCAATCGTACGGGTGTAATGCTGAGTGTACAGCTACTTGGTGTGTCCCTTTTATCTTTGGAGAAATGGCACTTCTGTTAAGTGTACAAGCAAGCCCTCGTAATCTAAATACTTATCTGGGTTTCTCAGTTGTTTCTTATTCTAACACTAGAACCACTGACTCAGATATTTTTGGAAAAGCCAGGGTTTCTGTTTTTCTTCCCTGACACACCCTGCCCTTGAGGCTTTGTAGATGGGAGCAGATGGCGACCTGTCTGAACCGGGGTGAGGGACAAGGGGAAACACAGCGACGGGAAACATAGTTTACTCTCCCAACATGTTTTCCCATGAAGTTGGAATCATGCACCACCTCCCCTTTCTCAACACCAACCGGCACTCTCTTTCTGGAAAGAGGACTATAAACGGAATGGTTTGGAATTTATTCAAACTCTAAATGGTGACTGCAGTTTAGCTAAGCATGTAGTTCTGTAGCCATAAACAAGGAGAAGTGAAAAGAAGAAACTGTCACCCCTAAATTGGGAGCGTGCTTTATTTCTAGTTTCAAATCTTATTCCCTATCAACAGAAAGCTAGTCTTCACCCAGTTGTGTCTTTTCTTTCTAGCCCAAGTCATTGACAAATGAGGACATGGGCACAAGTGGCCAATTAAACGGAAAATGGACCAGGTGCCAACACAAAGTGTGCTCCAAGTGAGAGGAATTTGCCCAGCAGGGGACTGAGGGGGCCGAGGACGGTGGAGAAACTCGGCTTTGCTTTTGCAAAAACAAGCCTGTTCTGATCTAGCTCTGAAAGTGAAGATAGCCGTAGTGGGTCATCATATAATTTTTTCAGAAAAAAAAAGAGAGAGAGAGAAAATACAAAACAATCCATTCTTTCTTCACTCCAAGAATGAGCACACCCAGTCGCCATTACCACCTACATTATGTTCAGTGTAAGGTAAATAACTCGATTTCATCATTTTTAGTTTAATTTTTTAAGGCATTCTTTTTTTTTTTTTTAAGATTATATTTATTTATTTGAGAGAGAGAATGAGAGAGAGAGCATGAGAGGGGGGAGGGCCAGAGGGAGAAGCAGACTCTCTGCTGAGCAGGGAGCCTGATGCGGAACTCCATCCTGGGACTCCAGGATCACGACCTGAGCAGAAGGCAGTTGCTTAACCAACTGAGCCACCCAGGCGCCCTTTAATTTTTTAAGATGAAGTCCAAATCATACATTTCTCCACTATTTATTCTATTCATAATAGAATCTGAGTGCCTTCTTCGAGTGGCTTTGCATTGTGGCTTTTTCTGGTTTCATTTCTCTTCTGATGACATGGACGCGATTCGTGATGCTTTGTCTCTCAACCTCTTAACAATGTGCCCCAGCCATTCCTAACTGCTGCTACCTTAATGCAGAGGTATTTTGCATGAACTGTTTCGACAGTTGCTAAATAAACGCCCACCCCTTGTGTTTCCTTGCTCTGATCCATATGCATAGGTATGACCTTCAGAGAGCTTTCTAAATTGCGGTGACTATGTGAAGCTCCCACATAAAGCCTTCCAGTAACTTTCCTTACCTGTGGATCACGATCCATGTTCTTTACTTTAGCACGTGTGTGAGTTTCCTGGGCCTGCTGTCACAAAGTACCATAGACCAGGTGGCTTAAACAATAGAAGTTTATTGTCTCTGTTCTGGAGGCTGGAAGTCTGAGGTCAAGGGGCGGGGAAGGGTTGGCTCCTTCTGAGACTGGGAGCGAGAACCTGGTCCAGGTCTCTTTCCCAGCTGTTGGTAGCGTTCCATGGCTTGTGGATGCTGTTCTCCCCATGTTTGCATGTTGTCTTCCTTCTGTTCATCCCTTTGTCCAAATGTTCCCTTTTTGTAAGGATACCACTTATATTGGATTGGGGCCCTTTCTAATGACCTCATCTAAATTGATCATCTGCAAAGACTCTGTTTCCAAATAAGATCACATTTATAGGTACTAGGAGTCAGGGCTTCAACAATTTTTGTGGGGAAATAGTTCAGACTGTAACAGCCTATAAAGTCCTTTGTGACCCTGCTTTTAGGCTCCTGAACCACATCTCCTGTCACTACGACCCTCAGCACGGGCACACGCACACGCATATGCATGCACCTGCATGCACGCATGTGCCGTGAGGAACGTGCCCTGCAGCCACGGTAAATTTTCACTGTGACCCACTCTCATGTTCGTTCATGCCTTTGGGACTTTGCACATACCATGCCTGCTGTCTGGAGCCCTTTTCCACCGTAAAACAAGTTAAATCTCTCCCGAGATCACTTCTTAAGAAGCGATCACTTCTTACTGGTATAATGAAGTCCAACAGAATGTGAAATAGGACCCTATGCTGAGACCCTTGATAGAGGGGAACTCTTTGTAGTTGAGAGAGGACTGGAGTGGGTCAGGGGCATGGGGTGGTGCCCCAGCTCTGACCCCTCCAGGAATTTCAGGCAGGTGCCTTAGTCCTCTGGGTCTCTTCATCTGAGTAATGACTGAAAATGCTGGACTTTGTGGCCAGCAAGTTCCTAACAACTCCAACCTTTTGCTGTTTAAGGGTGCTCTCAAGGGTGCATTTTTTACTCACGTCTTCAGAACTATGCCCAGTCTTTCTGCGGGGATCCTCCTGTCTACTCATGAGTAGTTACAAATGCTCAGGGTCGTTTCAGTTCTGAGAACAACAGCCTTCCCTTGACCTGCCCAGGAGGCCATGGCAGGGTTGAGTTCAGTCTGCAGTGCTGCTCTTCCTTTGCTCACCAAACCGGAGCAAGATTTAGGAGCAAGTCTGAACCCTGTTTCTTAAGGCTGCTGAGGGAAGCGTGCTGACCTGTCCTGGGTGCAGCATTATCCCTGTCCCCTCATCGCTGGGCCTCAGCAAGAATGATTGCACGTTATCGTCTCCAACACTGTCCTGCCCACAGAGCTTCCTTCCAAGCTAGGAATAATAGAGCATGCACTATGTCTTGGCCACTTTGCAAAATTAAGAGTCTGTTTTTATGTGAAGGGAAATACTCTTCCTCGTTTCAAAATTGCAAATTTAATAAACTCTTCGAAGGTTGAGAGTGATATTGGAAAAAACCCAGCCGAGACAAAGGGTTGGTGCCAAAGTAAAGGTAAGTTTACAAAAATGTTTTAGGTTCTAGAAACCAGTGGTGTAGGAATAACAGGGACAGGGTGTTGCATAATAGTTTCCACACAAATATTTACTGACTCCAAGGGCAATAGCAGTAAAATATCACCCCAGGGTGAAACTTACCACTGAGATTGGGTTGGACAGTCAGTTGATCTTTATTTACCCAAAGGCAAATGCATTTGATGTATTAGCCTGGACTCTCCAAGGTGGGGTGTTGTATGTTTATTTGCTCTTATGGGGTTACTCCCCCCTGGTCTATGCTATAACTGCTGAGTGTCTGCTATTTATGGAGTTTGCTTTTTCCAGGAGAGAGCCAGCAGCTTGTAGAAACATGCAGGGTTACATAATGGCCCCACTCGTCTGAGGAGAGCTTTCTTCTCTGACAGTAGTCAGCACTGCTAGGGAGGGAAGTCAGAGAGCAAGAGGCAAGAGTGATGTGTTTCTCTACCTACTTATTACCCAGTTCTTGAATTTTAAAAAATTCTGTAGTCTTTTGTCTGTTAAGAAGAAACAGTTCCCCATTTCTTGAATAACAGTGGTTTCATTTCCAGTCCCTTGTGCCTCTGATGGATTCTTCTAGCTGTATACTTTCTTGAAAGATGATTATCCAGAAGTCACTCCAAATAAGTTATATATTTAAGCTGAATTGATAGTGAAACAGCATCCTTTTAATTATTTATCCATATAGCTCGATTATCATCAAAATATGATGTATATTTCTACTGTTGGTGATTTCCCTCACCTCAAAAGCTACTGGAAACTTAGATATAACCAGTTACAATCTAACTAATTAGTAGGCTTCCAGTTAAGCTGGTGTTTTAATTTTACATTCTGTTCCAAATACAGATCAATGATAGATGCAGTATAAGAGCAGGGGAATTAAAACAGCTTACCCAAGGCAATATCATGAAAAGAACTATCTGGGCCAGGAAAGGAAAGGAAGTGTGAAGTGGTGAGTGGAAACAGACCTGTGGTTCTCGTGGACTTGGGGCCCCAAAGCAGTCAGGGCACATGAGAGTTCAGTTCCGTAGAGAGTAGGCCTGAACATCGTCCTTTTGACTGCTTAGAGAGGACCCACATTCATTGCTTCTTGGAATGGAAGCAGGAAAAAGCTGCTGCTGATCACAACCTGAAGCCATTGTATAGATGAGCCTACTTGCCTGGGGAGATAGAGGACAGACACAACGATACGGCCCCAAATTACATGTTGGCTCAGTGACTGGATCGTCAGTGTCCGTAGAGTGCTTTTGTGCCATGCTGTCCATATGAGACTTGGTTCTGGACTGGAGCACTGGAGGGCTAGATGGAAGTAAAAAACACTGTAGACAGGGAGGGTTAAGAGTCAGAGAAAAGGACAAAGGGAGGTGGGGAGAGAGAAACCAAATTGAGCCTGCAAAATGAAACTCCAAAGCACATGAAGAAACCTAATACTAATGAAGATAGTCAACAGAGTCAGTGGTTGAAAGTTGAATTCACTCCAGATGAAATAAAAATACAAGAACAGTCTGAAAAAAGACTGTGTTACTAAGATCGTTGGTGATATAAATTGGTAAATAATATCCATGTAAAGAACTGGAAATTATGAAATAGAGGCAGAAATATAGTCACAATAGGTGAGTCTTAAAAAGAACCAATTATACAACTTAGAAATTTTAAAAGCCACTGAAAAATAAGTAAGTTACAGACAATTGAAGAAAGAATTGTTACCTTGAAGGTAGTGCTGAGGAAGTCAAAAGAATGAAAGCACAGAAAGTTGAAGATTTGGGGAAAAGAGAAGAAATGTAAGAAATATGGAGGTAATGGCAGAGAAACAAGATATTAAATGAATTGTTTACTAAAACTTAAAAAATGTCTACTCCTAGTATCAAGAAAAATAAATGAAAATAAATCCCACTTAGATACATAATAACAAAACTGCAGAAAGTCAGAGATGATAAGAAAATCCTAAGAGCTACAAGACCTGAAAGACATATCAACTACTAACAACTTTTTAACAACTGAAGTTCCCAAAAAGCAAAGAAATAATATCTTTAGAGTACTACAGGGAAATCATGATCAACCTAGAGCTAAACTTGCTAAAATATTATTTTGAGTATGTGAATGTGAATGTCCATTTTTAGCCAAGTGGTGGACTAGATATACTGAAGACCCTTCTACTAAAAGATTCTAAAATACTGAGTAAAATATGTATAAAACAACTTGAAATGTAAAACTAAGCTTGTTAGAAAGTAAGATAAATCCTCAGAAGTAAGAGAAAGAAAGAAAGAGAAAAGGAAGGAAGGAAGGAAGAGCTATAGAATGAATCTAGCATGGTAAACTTGTATTAAAGTTAGTGCTTCCATGGGGGACATTTGGCAATCCCACTAATCTAGACCTTTGGCTTTAACAGTTTTTTTCTGGAAACAGACAAGTCCTTGGATCTCTAGGAAATAAGGAATGGAATGGAGATTCCCATATGAAGCCAGGATCTACCTCAGTGAAAAGACAAACTGGAAAAAAATCCACCCCAAAAAAGCAGATCTCAAGGAAATTTATCTGTCTTGGCTTTGCCTCTGAGTGGAAGGAATTAAAAAAGCCTCCCCTGCATTATGCTAACTGAAAGAAGCCAGACACAGAAAAATGCTGTGTGATCTCACTTATATGTGGACTCTAAAGTAGTCAAATTTACAGGAGCAGAGAGTAGAATGATGGCTGCTAGGGGCTGGCAGGAGGGGAAATGAGAGGTGATGGTCAAAGGGCGCAACGTTACAGTTTTACAAGATGAGTGAGTTCTGGAGATCTACTGTATAGCATAGTGCTTATAGCTAACAATACTGTGTTTTTGTGTACTTCAAATTTGGTAAGAGGGTAGATCTTATGTTAGGTGTTCTTACCACACCCAGAATAATAATAATGATAACGATGATGATGCTAAAGAATAAGAATAGGGATGGAGGGAGACTTTGGGAGAGAATGGAGGTGTTTATGGCCTTGATGGTGTGGATGGTTTCACAGGTGTACTTATTCCCAAACTCATTGAGTTGTACACATTTAATATATACAACTGTTTACATATCAGTCATACCTCAATAAAAAAAGACTCCTCTGAGAATTTAAAAGCCACAGATAGCCCTTTATGTAGGAATGAGGTTCATATTCACTCTGACAGTGTGATTTGAAAAATTAATTCACATTGCTCTTGACAAGAGTTAACGCACACCCTTTGTGGAAGAATGTGTCTTCTCCTCCAAACTTAAAATTCCCACAAAGACCTAATTAGTGATCTCACAACAAAAAAAAAAATTAAAAAAAAATTCATGAAGAAACAATGTGTGAGAATCAGTGGGGGAGAAAACCCAAATCAGATATCCAGGGCCTCAGATACTGGAATTATCAGGTACAAATATAAAGTAAGTTTATTTAAAATATTTAAAGATATAAGATAGGAAATTGAAAACCTAACCTAGGAATAACAAACTATCAAAAATACCTGGAAGATTATTTTTTTAATGAACCAAATATTAGGTTGTACTATATGAAATTTCCAATTTTATCAATCAAAAAGGTCCCATATTGGCAATTTCATATGGTTTAACCATATGGTTCTAATAATAGAATATCTGGAAGTTAAAAAAATAATCATCGAAACTTCAAAGTTATGGACTGGGGTAAACAGGTGAACTGGAAGAGAGATCTGAAGAAATTATCCAGAATAAAGCACAGAGAGCAAATGAGGTATGTAAAATACACACTAGAGGTAAGAGAGACAGAGGAAATATTGACAGGGTGTAAAATATATCTAAATGGAGCTGAAGAAAAAAAAACAGAGGTAATATTCAAAGAGATGACTGAGAATATTTCATAATTAATGAAAAATATGAATCCTAAGAATCTGGAGCCACAACAAATCCCAAGCAGGAAAAATAAAAAGAAATAAACACTTAAACACATGATAGTTGAGTCTGAGAACTCCAAAGGCAAAGAAAATATCTCAAAAACAACCAGAGAGTAAAGATCTACAAGAGGAAAAATAGCCACAAAATTAAGAGTTTTCTTCTCATTGGCAATAAGGAATATTATCTTGAAATCGTTAAAAGGAAAAAACTGTCAGCCTAGTATTACATACTTAGTGAAACAGGATATTTTCAGATTGCAGTAGTATATACATATATACATATTATATAAATATATAAATATACATATTATATATGTAAATTACTTACAAAAGAGCTTAGAACATAGTAAGTAATAAAAAAATGTTAACTACTATTGTGTTAGACATTCTAGGTGAACAAAACCAGGAGACTTTACTATCAGCAAACTCTTACTAAAGATAATTTTTAAAAGAGCATATTCATTAAGCAGGAAACTGATCCTAGAAGAAAGATACAAGAATATAAGAATGAATGATGAGCAAAGTACATTGTAAAGATACTTAATCTAAAAGAAAGTCACTGACTGTGTAGATCAATAATGATATCGGATTTATGGGTGTGAAAAAAGAAATAAATATCGGACAACAAAGCCTGGTAAAGTTTGGGGGGAGGGTGGTGATTAGAGTCTTTAAGCCCCTTAGATTATTTGTGAAATGGAAATTATTTTGATTAACTGTAGAGCTACTAATGAAATAGGTCCTTTAAGAATGCAAGCTGGTGCAGCCAATCTGGAAAACAGTATGGAGGTTCCTCAAGAAGTTGAAAATAGAGCTACCCTACGACCCAGCAATTGCACTACTGGGTATTTACCCCAAAGATACAAATGTAGTGATCCGAAGGGGCACCTGAACCCCAATGTTGGAGCACATAAGTCCAAGAGCTTCCCAAGAAAACTGGGGATTAAATTTTTTGCTCTTGAATATCTGGAAATGTTTTATTCCACTTTAATATTTTGTCTTGTATAGATTTCAAGGTTCCATATCATTTTCCCCCCCAAAAAGTATTTTTAAAGTATTGCTCCATTCACCGAATTCTAACTTTCAGTGCTATTGTTGAGAATTACTTTGCCACCTAGATCCCTCATCCTCTATACAAACCTGTTTTGTTCCCTCTGGAAGACAATGGAACAACGTTATATGCTTTGGTTTAGTTCATTTTTATCTTTTGTGTTGGGAAATAGGGAGGGGCTTTAAAATCTGAACACTTCTTTCCATTTTGGGAAATTTTCTTGAGTTATTCTTTTCTTCTGCTTTTTAAATGAACCTCCCATTGTATAATGTTCGACATTCTGAACTGACCCTATTTTACATTTCTTTTATTTCTACTTTTTGAGACTTTTCTTTACTTCTATTTTTCAACTGATTGGTTACATTTTTATTTAATCATTTTTAATTTACAAGAGTCTTTTTTGGTTCTCTGTAGGTTCCTAGTACCTTTCTTAATAATGTCCTGTTTTCATTTCATGAATACAATACCTTCTGTTTCTTGAGAATATGAATTATGAATTTTTTTTAATTTTAAATTAGTTTTGTTCTATTCTCTTCAGTACCTTGCATTGTGTCTGTTTTCTCCCATATGCCTGTTTTTGTTTCTTTTTTTTTCTTAGATGTTTTCATTAAATATTTTATGTTCCTTGACTATCTACTTGTTTAAGAACAGTGTACCCAAAAGCAGATTGGAAGCCCTGTGTATATGGACAGAATTTGTTGAGTGGTAGGTTTCACTCTAGAGTGATCTGGATGGGCTGTTCACAGGGAGACCTCCTGAATTTGTTTTTTGCTCTCAAGCTAGTTAACATTTCTGGTGAGGAATTCTCCAACCTTTTGTTTGAGAGTGGGAAAGGGATACAAGTCTGATTGGAAGTGTTTTCTCTGAGCCAAGTCAGGAAAGAAGTCTGGCGGTCTCACCTGACAATACATAGACCCTCACTTAATCCCCATTCCTAGTACAGTCTCCCACTTTTTGCTATTCCTTAAGTCCTTAAGTAAGCCTTCAATTTTCTGCTGGGTGTGGGAGAATAAATCTCCTGCATGCCTAAGAGACACAAAAGGATTTCAGGTTAATATAGACTTTCAGTGAATCTATTTTGACTTCAGCTACACCCCACTTTTAGAAATATGTTGTGTCTGATTGTTTCATGGCTTCTTGCTTTTGGACTTTCCCAACTCCCAGCTTAGTTTTCAGATTTCTCCAGGCTGCTAAGTTAAACATCACTTTCCATCTTTTCTCCAGCTTATAAAATCAACTGCATCTCTCACAGTCTCTTTGTCTTTGTGGTTATATGCCTTTGTTTAATACCACCTTTATCCCTTTACTGTCTTTTTATTGGGTATTTTTTAGGGGAGGGTGGATGGAAGGGAACAGAAGTAAGCACATGCAACCAATCTGCTATTTCCTGGATCACTATTAGTCCCTAAGAATAAAAAAACCCCACATAGTTATGTTAAAGATTTTTTCAGACATTATGAAGATAATGTGAGTATTATATTAAAACCAAATGTGGGAAATAGAACATGCTATACAAGTAGTGCTGTTGTTATTTCTATTTCTTTAGGGGGGAATTCTCTCATCTGTTGTGTGTTTGCTATCTTCATGTCATTAATTTTTTTTTCTCTCCTTGGACCTTTTGGTTTGCAAGCTTATATTGAATGGGAGTTATATGTTCCTATCTGGGGGTTTTCTGCTTACTTGAATGAATACCTCTCCCCAAGATCCTCAAATCAGAACCAGGTTTCATATTATTTCCTTTAGGTTCTCCTCCCAGCTCTGCATTGGACTCTGTGCTCACCACAGAGTCTGCTTGAGATTATCTCTCCCTCTCCCTATGCCCCTCCCCCTGCTCTCTCTCTCTAAAATAAATTAATAAATAAATAAATCCTTAAAAATATTAAGCAGGCTCCAGGTTATCTCCATTCTTTTATTTTATCCCAGGCAGCTGATCAATTCCAACCATACACACAGGCTAATTTTTCTAGCCTTCAGTTATGGGTCAGGGAGTCTTGCCCTACTGTGTTTCTAGAAGTGACTCCCTCACTGTGTTTCAGTCACCCCCCTCACTGTGGTGCTCTTTAATTTCCCCATACAAATTGAACTCCCAGCTGCCGTTGCAAGTTTCCAATCCTGGCATCCACTAAACCTAGACAACTTTAGTCAATTTCAGCACTGTGCTTCCAATTGATTTCTGGTTTACTGAGATGTTTATTTTGTATGGGAAAAGAGCTTTACCCTTATGTCTTTTGTTAACTGTCATAGCTATTTTTTTTTTTTGAAACAGAGAGGAATGTAGATATCTTGCTGTATTCTCCTGCTTCACCCCACCACCACCACTTGATTTTTGGGATGCATTTATTCAGATTAAGAAAGTTCTCAATCATGAATAGCTGTTGAAATTTATCAAATGTTTTTCTGCCTCTGTTGAAACGATCACATGATTTCTCTCCTATGTTTTGTTAATATCATAAACACTGATTGATTTTCCAAGGTTGAAACAACTTTGCCTTTCTGGAATAAACCCAATTTGGTCATGATATAATAATATTCTTTATATATATCACTTCATTGTTAATATTTGGTTTAGGATTTTTACATCTGTGTTTATGAGTGACATTGACCTAAATGAGTTGGGAAAGTTTTCCTTCTTTTTATATTTTCTGGAGAGTTTATGTAAGGTTGGAATTATTTATGCCTTAAATAATTCACCAAGGAAGGTATCTGACACTTGAGTTTATTTTTTAAATATTTTAAATTAAAATTTTAATTTAATAGATATAGGACTAGTCAGATTTTTCTACATTTATGTGTTAGTTTTGATAAGTTGTGTTTTTTTAGGCATATTTTCAGTCTATGTAAATTTTTAAATTTATTGACATATAGTGATTTTCATCACACACGTATACTCTATTTTTAATGCCTTTGAGATTCTCTCTTTAATTCTTGATGTTGGTAATTTATGGTTCATATTTTTTGTTCTTCATAAATCACCATGAATTTATCAATTTTATTAGTCTTTTGAAGAGGCAACTTTTGTTTTATTTTTGGGTTCATTCATATCTGTTCTCATATATTTTGTTCCTCTTTTCTACTTTTTTTTATTTACTGTATTTTTTTAGCTGCTTGAAATGGATACTTAGATTATGATTTTCAGCATTTCTTTTTACAATATTCATTTAAGGCTATTGATTTCCTTATGATCATGGCTTTAGCTGCATTCCACAGATTTTTGCACTTCATATTTTTAGTAACCTGCATTTAAGAAAAGCTGTTTATTTCCATTGTGGTTTCTCCTTTGACCCATGAGTAATTTAGATGATATTGCATAACTTTTAAATATTTGGGATTGTCTAATATAGTTCCACCGTGGTCAGAAAACATATCTTATTAATCAGCTCAAGTTGTGATAACAAAATATCATAGATTGGGTAGATTAAGCAACAAAATTTATATTCTTACAGTTCTGGAGGCTGAAAAGTCTAAGATCAAGGTGCCAACAGGGCACAGTTTCTGATGAGAGCTCTCTTCCTGGCTTGCAGACAGCTGTCTTCTCTCTGTGTCCTCTTATTGGCAGAAAGAGAGAGCAAGCTCTCTGGTTTCTATTCTGATAAGGGCACTAATCCCATCATGAGGGTCCCACCTTCACGACCTTATCTAACCCTAATTGCCTCCTAAAGTCCCAGTCTCCAAATACCATCACACTGGAGATTAGGACTTCAACATAATAATTTGGGGAGGGATATAACCATTCAGTCCATAGCATATACTATGTAGTATTTTTTTTTTTTTTTTTTACTATGTAGTATTTTAATCCTTTGATTAACTTGCTTCTGTTTTACTTAGGATTTATACTTCTCTTTTATTTAGGGTTTAGACTATATAATTATATGCAAAAAATTTTTTATATATATTTGTCAGATTTTGTGCTCAAGGTTTTTCCTACCTTCATGATGCATTAAAATATTTTAATCTTCTTTTTCACTTTGGAACTTTTGAAATGACGTGGGAATTCACCTGTTTCTTGGAAATTTGTGGGAACTCGACCACAAAGTTAACAGGATCTGGTCCCTTTCTTGAATAGAACTTTTTGTAATTTCCTAAAAAGTTACTTACTTAACCAAGGTGTTCAAATGCGTTAGTTTTCTACATTATTTTTTTTAAAGATTTATTTATTTGAGAGAGAGAAAAAAACACAGGAGCCGGGGGGAGAGACAGAGGGAGAGGGAGAGAGAGAATCCCCATTGACTGCAGAGCCCGACGTGGGGCTTCACCCCATAATCCTGAGATCATGACCTGAACCAAAATAAAGAGTCAGATGCTTAACCAACTGAGCCGCCCAGGTGCCCCAATTTTCTATATTCTTATTAAGGTTTGCCTTCTTTATATATCAGGGGCTTAGAGATGTATTTTATAGCCTTTAAAAATTTTTATTACTTATCCTTCCATTTTTCTTATATCTAAGAGCTGTACTTCATACGTATTTATGCTTTTTACTCAGTCTTCATACTTGTATGATTATTATATCTTTGTTGTGAACTTTTGTCTTCATAAGTAAAAATTTTAGTGTTTTTGTCCCATTATATTTGTCTTGAATGTTTTTCATTTTTTATTTTTCCTCTTATTTACACAAGTAAAACATGTTTATTATGGAAAATTAGAAATCAGAAAAGCTGAAATTCACCTTTAGATTAACACTATTTTTTTTTCAAAGAACTAACTTACTTTTTCTAATAATGAGTGTTTATTTTAAGAAAAATCAGGGGAAAATACTGGCAAGAATGAAGAAAATAAAAATCCTATCATTTAGAGATCATCACTGTTAACATTTGGATGTATAATTATGCAGACCTTTTTTCTGCACTTATAAATGCATAAAACAATATTATAAGGTATTTTTTATGTTTTCTCATAAAAAATATCAAATTTATTTCTATGTCAATAACTATACTTCTACTTTGTTTTTTAATGGCTGCTGGCATTGTACTGTATGAATATACAATTATTTATTTTAACCTTTATTGTAGAACATTTTGATTGTTTCCTTCCATTTTGTAAAATTTAATTTTTTTTTTTTTTTTGCTATTACAAACTATCTTGGAGCAAACATCCTTTTGTGTCAATTTTAAGCATCTTATTTTTTTTTATTTTTATTTTTTTTAAAGATTTTATTTATTTATTTGACAGAGAGATTGATAGCGAGAGCAGGAACACAAGCAAGGGAAGTGGGAGAGGGAGAAGCAGGCTTCCTGCCGAGCAGGGAGCCCGATGCGGGACTCAATCCCAGGACCCCGGGATCATGACCTGAGCCGAAGGCAGACGCTTAACGACTGAGCCACCCAGGCGCCCCAATTTTAAGCATTTTAAAATTGTTTCCTCGTGATATAGCTCTACAGTAACTAGTTAGAAATCCATGTTCACTAATAATTACATACCCACAAATTAAGATAACTATAATGTACAACTTTGCACCCATCAGATGGGCAGGGATATGGTCCAGTATTGGTATAGGGGTGGGAAGCCAGGCGCTCTCACATGCTTCTGCTGGGAGTGTGAATTGAGAGAATCTTCCTTGAATGCAATTTGGAAATATATATCAAAAGCAGCTTGCCCTGGTTTTTCATTTTTACAGATGTTTCATGAGAAAACCTGATTTTTCCAAGATCTTATTGGAAAGGAATCACATTATATATACACGTGTTGTAAATCCAATCCTAACAGAGAAGAATTTTCTTAGGGATATTCCAAATAATGAATCCAGGTGCCCTGAAAATTTCCTGAAGTGTGCTTTTAAGCATTTAAAATTTCTTTTGACAGCCATATAAATCATGCTTGCCTTGGGGCTCTATTCAAAACCAAAACCCAAGCTTTTATTATGGATAGAAGGTGGTATGCTAGAATGGGGAGAAGTCTGCTTCTTTTGTACTCTGGGCTTTCCCAAATGGGTAGAACCTTTAAACACTTACCGACATTTCTTTAAACATTACGTTTCTGTATTTTCATCGCATCTAGTAGTGGGGCTGCGGTGGCTCTCGGGTCTGCACATGGAGCGTGAAGTCTGGACGTCCCGAGAACTTGAAGTTGCGTATGCTCTGACCGCCGCACGTGGTCTCACAGGACACTTCGACTTGCCCTGTTGTGTTTTGGTACAGGTGGCACACGGGCTCTTGGGGCCCCTGCTCAGCTACCTGTGGTGTGGGAATCCAGACCCGAGAGGTGTACTGCCTGCACCCGGGGGAGTCCCCGGCCCCCGCTGAGGAGTGTGGAGACGAGAAGCCGCATGCCCTACAAGCGTGCAATCAGTTTGACTGCCCTCCTAGCTGGCACATTGAAGAATGGCAGCAGGTAATGTGGCAGCCTGGGGTCCCCATTGCCCACCACACTTGTGGCTGCAAGAGCCCTGACCCCCCTGCCCCTTCCACCTTCTCAGTGTTCCAGGACGTGTGGAGGGGGAACTCACAATCGAAGAGTCACCTGTCGGCAGCTGTTAACGGATGGCAGCTTTTTGAATCTCTCTGATGAATTGTGCCAAGGACCCAAGGCATCTTCCCATAAGTCCTGTGCCAGGACAGACTGCCCTCCGCATATCACTGTGGGAGACTGGTCAAAGGTAAGGGCCATTCCCCACCTCATGGTCCCGCCTCTTTTTTGCCCCGTGTTTGTTTCAGACTCTAAATATGTCCTCCACAAGATGATCTGGAAGCATGTGGTTGGGGTACATAACCCGGGGGCCTCCAGTGGGGGTAGAGAGGCAAGCTGACATCAGAAATCATCTTGACACATAGGAAAGGGCACTTTCTGGCATTCCTGGACTTCCCCCGAGCCCTGCGTTCAGTGCTGGGCACGGTCAAACCCCGTTGTGCTCATCTCATCCTGTAGTCCTACAAGGGCGCCGGAAGCAGACATCATGGCCATGTCTTCTCACTGGCCTTTTAGAGTGGAGACTGATGGTGCTTCCTGCCCCGTCCATTTCTGTGAACAGCGAATTTGCAGTTGCTGACCATGTATCGTCAAAGTAACACTGTTAACCACGTCTGCCCCAGCTTGCCTTTGTGTCTTTGCTCTTGTCCTTGCTCTCAAATCCTGGATCCATGTCTGAGCTTCCCTCTTCTGTGAAATCTTTCATCCCCTAAAATCATGAAGGATTTCCCAGCTTTAACTCACAATGACCCAATTTTTTACTGTACTTCAATGGGGAGCTACTTCCTGAGTATGTGTCTGGTTTTCCTGTCTGGCTTAGAGTATCCTTGTGGCCAGTGGCCATGAGATCGATGACAGGTCCTGGAGCTCTCCCAAGCTCTGAACAGGTAAATATTCTTCCCCAAGATTCTTTGCAAAGTCAGGGGAAATGCAAAGTGTTGTTGAAGTGATGATCTTTAGAAAAGCTCAAGCCTGCTAACAAGGACAAGCAAGTCATTCATTAGGAGCATTTTTGCGGGGGGTGGGGGGGAGCCTGGGTGGGTCAGTCGGTTAAGCATCCAACTCTCAGTTTCTGCTCAGGTCATGATCTCAGGGTCGTGAGTTCGAGCCCCGTGTCGGGCTCCATGCTCAGCGGGGAGTCTACTTGAGATTCTCCCTCTCCTCTGCCCCTTCCACTCATGCTCTCTCTCTCTCCCTAAAATAAATAAATAAACCTTTAAAAAAAAAAAGAAGGCTTTTTGCAAGGAGAAACAAGAGGAGACAGAAGAGAAGGTTGCCCACGTGAGCTGGGTTGGAACTCAGGCGAGTCGGTTTCCTAGGCCACCACTGAGCAACCTGCTGGTCACCCCCAGAGATCAGCCCAAGCACAGTCAAGACATCTTCCCCATTCCCAGCCAAAGCTGCATCTCTAGAAAACCTCCACCCGGGAGGCAGGGTGGGCGTGCACACATGCTCAGGAAGGCAGAGCCAGCCTCAGCTTGTGAAACCAAAAGCCAACATGCAGACTCGGGTCCAGTCAGGCACACACGTTGGGTTTCCTACTGGGTTCAGCTTTTCTCCTGTTTGTTGAAATTTCCTTTCATTGCAGAGTTGCTTTGTTCTGGCAGAAGTTCTGATGCCACACTGCCACCCTCTCCAAAGGTTTCTGCCACACTAGTCCTTCTGCCCTGGGCTGGCTCGCTTGGGGGCAGCCATCCATCTTGTGGTTCTGGATAAGGCCTCTCTGTGTTGGAACTGGCCACTAACCCTGGACAGAGAGAGAGGCTGAGGAGCCGTGCCAGAATTCCCATTTTTCACCGAGCCAGACCTCTCAGCCTGCAGCTGGAATAGTCCCCCTTCCTGACACTAGCTCTATTCATGGCATGTTTGGGCTTTGTTCATTCATTGGCTCATTAGTTTTTAGATCTGAACTAAGTTTTGGGCAAGAAGAAGGCTTTGATTTTTACACTGCATTTCAAGTTCTAAGAAGGGAGCATTGACTCATATATGGGGCAGTCTTCCCAAATGGTGGATTTCTGTGCTCCACGGACCCCTTGCAGCCTGTTTTGTGGCCCTGTGTCTTGATGGAAATCCAGTAAAATTGTTCCTCATTCTTTTTTTTTTTTTTTTTTTAAAGATTTTATTTATTTGACAGAGAGAGACACACGAGAGTGGGAACACAAGCAGGGGGAGTGGGAGAGGGAGAAGCAGGCTTCCTGCAGAGCAAGGAGCCTGATGCGGGGCTCGATCCCAGGACCCTGGGATCATGACCTGAGCCGAAGGCAGATGCTTAACGACTGAGCCACCCAGGCTTCCCTCGTTCCTCATTCTTTACTCTCTTGGCTTTGATGGAGTAGTTGACCATTTTGTCTACCTTCATCATTCTCCTTCATGATGTTTCTTGGTGTTTTTTATTTTTCCTGTTTACTTAACTACATCTTGTCAATTGGTTTGTCTTCCTCCAGATCTCCAAAAAACTCAATATCTGACCAGATATTTGATGTGTATCACTGCATTTTTCCTCCATAGCTGCGTCTGTGTCCTGACCTCTTCTCTGACTTCTATAGATAATTCTCTATCTGCAGGAACAGTATCTAACTTTCTGTTCAATACAGTGCCCCCAGCTCTCCAAACAGGATGCGTCTTTAACCTGGGAAAGCAAAGAGACAAGCTCTTCATTCCCAACTGGCTCCCCACCTCACTCCCTGTCTCTGTCAGTACACCACCATCTTTCCAACACTTATGATCATCTCTGACTTCCTCAGCTCCTGTGTTCAGTTTCTGACACCTGCTAACTCTTCAATTCTTGAAATTTATCCATATGCTAAGTAAAAAGGAGAAGATCTCTTTAATGAGAAATTCTTACAAAGAACAGTTCAAGATATGTCCTGGACACATGGATTTATAAATGTGGCATTCTAATTTTCAATAGGCTTACTAAATGACTCATGAAAATGATAGTATATTGCAGCCCATCCGTACCAGCTTGCAAGAACCAACTGTGATCTCCTACCTCGTGCTCAGTGACATCAGGTTGATAGCTTGAAATCAGCCATGATGGGAGCATTCACACCACAGAAGTTGGCAATATAGTCAGTGCTCTCTCTCCAAGACTTGTGAAGTGTTTACCAGCACACCACTGCATGAAAGGGTTATACACACACACACACACACACACACACACAATCCTATTTATAAGACAGTTTCAGCTTATTGATGGTTACTTACAATGGAAATGATCTCAAGAAGTTCCAATGTCTGGACTCCTTTTCACAAAGTCTAAGAATCTTGGTTGGGCTTCTCTAAGGTGTTTTTTAGTTTAATCTTCATAACTGATGGTTGGTAAAGCTAGGAAATATCTGATCTCTAGCTGAAAATCCATTCTATCAATCATTATCCTACAGGGTTAGTTTGGTCTTGATCCAAGGCGATTGATCCAAATGCATTAGGTATTCCTTCCATGAATAAAAGAGTATTCCAGCTCTCCAGGTTTATTCTAAAATCTTCCTTTTACTTTTTATTTGTAGTATTAATTATGAGTTTCTTAATATTAATAATTCTGTAGATAACCACTCTTCTACTTGAATAATAATGTCTTTTTAGACTCCAGATGACAGTTTACTTGTACATTTTGACTTGCCTGAAATATACCCAGTGTATCCAAGTCCATCTACTTCTCTGTTTCCACTTATTTTTTTTTTAAGATTTTATTTATTTATTTGACAGAGAGAGAGAAAGCACAAGTAGGCTGAGCGGCAGGCAGAGGGAGAGGGAGAAGCAGGCTCTCCGCTGAGCAGGGAGCCCAATGCGGGGCTTGATCCCAGGACTCTGGGATCATGACCCGAGCCAAAGGCAGACACTCAATTGACTGAGCCAACCAGGTGCCCATTTCCACTTATTTTAAATAGTACACACACACACACACACACACAGATATGCCTTATTTTCTCGACTAGATTATAACTGCCAGAGGGGAAGGACCATCTCTGCATCTGTGTATCCCACTTGGTGCTCGGTAAATACTTGTTGACTAAAATAAAGAGACTTCTAAAAGCTTCTTCTAAACTGAACATGCCTGTTGTCACAGCCCCATTGCTCAGTCACATCACCAGCAGACACTGCCCAAACACTGCTGTGTTAACTACCCCGGGCCCTCAGAACCTGAGTCAGCCAAGAATTTGATCTTCAGTGAGCTTACAGTTTAATGAGGCAGCCATAAAAAATTATGTAACAAGCCCAATAAAGGGCTCCCATCTACACAACTGAGTGGAAATCGAGGGGAGACATCTGCGTCTGCGTGGGTCCCAGGGAAGTGCCGCAGAAGATGCAGCCATAGAGTTGGGTCTTCAGGGTTGAGTGCAGGCTGGGCGGAAAGGAGACCAAGGGTGTCCAGGCAGTGACAGGAGCGCACACGGAGGCACAGGGGGCGAGCTTGTCAGTCTTCCACAGCTGGAGATGAGGATGCAGTAGAGAAGCAGAAGGACGAGATGGAGAGGAGAGGTTGCAGTCAGACCGGGAAGGACCTCAGGGCCCTGCAGTGGCCGAGGACACCGAGGAAGGTTTCTGAATAGGGAAGTGAAATGCAGCATTTTTAGGCACACGGTTCTGGCTGCAGTGTGAACGGCGTGTTACAGGGGAAGGAACCAGAGCCTGGGAGAGCTTTTTAGAGGAGGTTGGAATAAAACCAAGGAGAATAAGGAAGCAGCTGGGTAGAGAATAGTAGATAGTAGTGGGCGATGGTTAGCAGATGTCGAGGGCAGATTTGGTGACTGAACTCGTAAGAAAGAAGCAAAAAAGAGGGGTGTGGTCAATGGATAGAGCAGGCATTCTTTTTAAAATGAATTGGGGAAGGAAAAACACATTTGGGAGGTGACTTGAAAGGGAGACGGAATGAGTCTATTTTGAGGTGTGTGTAGTTTGAGGGCCTGTCAAGGCATCAGTAAGGAATTGCAGCTCAGGAGAGATCTGCACTAAAGTTAATTTTGGGAAGCGTCAGCATTTAAGCGGTAGTTGAAGCCGTGGAAAAATGATTACCATGACATATGAGCATATGTTGTCACTAGCAGTTCCTTTGAAAGTAGGAGGCTTTCAGTGAAGTGAAATCACGATGGCGACCTGGTTGTGGAATATCCCCAGATCCCTCACGGTGAAGGGGATGAAGAGTGACAAACTTCCAGTTACAAAGTCAGTAAGTCACAAGGATGAAAAGCACAGCACAGGGAATAGTGTCAATAATATCATAATGACTTTTTGTGGTGACAGAAGGTGACTCCATGTATCGCAGTGAGCATTTGGTAATGTATGTAGAGTTGTCTAATTACTCTGTTGTACAACTGAAACGAATATAATATTGTATGTCAACTATCCTTCAATTAAAAAAACACGCAAAAAACGAGCAATTAGGATTGCCAGAGGAAAGAAAAAGCACAGATAGCCACTTTAACACAAGTGATACACGTGGGTGAGGCCAAATCATGCGCCGTAGAGGAAACTGGGCAGAAGCTGTAAGTTTAACAGCTAGGCCAACAGAAAGAAGGTAAGAGCAGGCCAAGAGCCAGGGAACACAGAAGTCAATGATACATTTCCACCTCAGGGTCTGAGACCCATCGGTGACACCGAGAGAGGATGCTGGGTCCCAGGCCATGGTTGAGTATGAGGAAGATCATGCGGACCCATGGGGGCCTTAAGAAGACTGGAGAGCACAAGGGGAGGGCACATCCCTAAGAGCTGATGAAATACCCGGCTGACCTGCCACAGCCATAATCCAAGCTGAGAAAGGACACGGAGGGGAAGGGAAGGGATGCTCGGACCCTGGGAGCAGAAGAGTCCAGAAGATACGAATCTCAGGACTGTGGCCAAACTGTTGAATACTTCTTCTCAACATCAGAAGAAGGAACAGTGAAGACAATGAACTTGAAACACTGCCACCTCCTTACACTTTCCTAAAAGTTCAGGAAAAAATAAATTATTTAAATAGGAGCATCAGCAAGCCCCATACAAAGATACTTTAAGATAAAAGTGTCAATAACATAGCAACGTCATTAAAAGTTGGCAGATGAATATATAACTTACTCTTTTGAAATGAGCTAAAAGAAATTAAGAAAGACATAGAGACAAATTGGAAACAGAAAAGCCCAGAAATGAGGTTGAATAGATAACGGGGATGTGAGCAGAAGGAGCTGATATGGTTCAGGAGAGAACCAGACGACTTACGGGAAAACTTCACAAGTGGAGAGTAAACTAGAAAGAAGTGTAATAAGAGAAATGAGAGAAAGGAGGGAATTGAAAATAAAGAGAAATAGAAGGAATTCAAGTAAAAATAACAGATATGAAAGAGAAAAAAAAATCCAACGTATAAGTATTATTAGAGTCCCAAGAAAAGAAAACCAAAACAATGGAACAAAGACTGTAAATAAGATCACCATGTAACACAAATCACAATATTGAAACGGCACACCACAGCCCTGGGAAAATGGACCCACCATGGCCAATATCGAGATATCTGCTGCTAAAGTACTGGATTTTAAAGATAAAGGAATGTGTTTGGGTATGCAAAAAGACCCAGTCACTTACTAGGGCAAGAAAATTGGATTAGCGTCAGACTTCTCGACAAGACCACTTCATACTAGAAAGCAATGGAACAACATATTTAATATACTACAAGAAGGAAAATGTGAGCCAAGGATGTTATACCCTGCCAACGTGACCTTCAAGTGTAAAGGTCACAGACAAATTGTTGCAAAGTTGCAAAAACTTAGGGTATCTTGTTCCCCTGAGCTCTTCCAAAGGAATCTACCAGATTTCTGTAGAATAAATAGTAGACACATTGGATAAGGTTGCTGCTTTGTGAATTGTAATTAATGGCACTGATTTGGTCACTTCCTTTCTTTCTGAGGTGGGAACATTCTCTAATGGCACCCTAACTTTGAACTTAGGTGACACAAGGTCATGTAAGACCTCCATCCAGAGAAGGGGTTTACAAATGATGCTCCCATTCATCATGGGGAGAAAAAAAATCATATATTTATCATTAGAAATGGCTTATGAGTGGAGACTGGCAATTATGTAACTCACTGTTATATGAAGCAAAATTAAAAAGTTGACGTTAACTTTTGGGACACCTGGGTGGCTCGGCTGCGTGGCTGACTCTTAATTTTGGCTCAGGTCATGATCTCCAGGTTCCGGGATAGAGCCCCATGTTGGGCTCTGTGCTCAGCAGGGAATCTACTTGAGATTCTCTCTCTCTCCCTCTGCCCCTCCCCTTCCCTCTTTCTCTCTAATAAATAAATAAATACATCTTTAAAATGAAAAAAGTTGACATTAATTATTACATGGGAAACTCCTAGATGATGATTTGACTTCGTTAAAAAAAATAAACCATAATTTGGTAAATGGTAATTTGAAGTTATTTGTTTAAAAGCTTACAAAGAGCTTTTCTCTGTCCTGAAAAATATGAGTAGTTTAGGGCTGTTAAAGACGACAATAAAGGATTTTTTAAAAAAAATTCCATTCCTTTCCTTTGAAACCCAACAAAAAACCCACAAGGAGAATGGAAGAGAGGGAACACTCTGTCTTCAGTAAACAATGAAATGGCCAGAATCCCAAACTATAAATCATGGAACACACCTGCCAAAGACCGTAAAATCTGGGCCAAAGTGAGAGCAAAGGCTGGGAGCTGGCAAGTATCCATCAGGCGCCGAGTGCGGAGTAGATCTCCCTCAGACGATGGGCGACAGTCCTCCAAGGCCCATCCACGGTCCTCTGGTTACAGAGGGCAGACAAGGGCTAGACCGCGAGCTGCCCCGAGAATGTCCCCGTGGAGCCGTGGGGCAGGTGGTGCCAAAGGAGACATGGCACCCACAGGCCTCCTAGCCAAGGAGGGCTGCCGGGGATGAAGTGGGGGGGGGAGGAAGGGACAGCAGGTGCTGCATTAGTCCCCAGGGAGCCAGTTTTGGAAGAGGCTCTTCTCTGAGTCACAGCAGCCCCTCGGATGCCAAGAGCCGAACAGACATGTGGGCAAAAGACACAAAAATGTGGTGCCAGAGGGTTGCACACAATAGCTGTAAGGTGCCCTAGCTCACCCCTGCCCATGTTGTTCGCACACAGCTGCACTCGGAGTTCCAGCAGAAAACCTCCGCAGCAACACCAGGTGGGCAGGGGCACAGAGAAGGAGAAGGAGGAAGCCGGGTTGCAGGGAAAGGAAGAGCAAGCAAGAGTCACAGGAATGGCGGTAACATCACAGAGCTACTACCCAGGGAACAGTTCCAACAAATAGGCTCATATTCCCGAGGAAAGTATGCTCTTGGTGTCTGATGGGAAAGTAGCTTTAAAATGAGGTTGAGCTCGAAAAGAGATTGTAAGTCAACAAAAGGAGAAGACAACTGGAACAGTCAGAGGCAAATAACAAACAAACAAAAAACCCACAGATTACAAACAACAACAAAATTAAAGGAAAGACAGAAGATGGAGATGTGTGCAGGCTGGAAGGCTGCATCTACCATGTAGGAAAAGAGTGAAGATGCACACTGCTTTTCAGAGGCAGTGATGGGTGTGGAAGACAGAGAGGAGATCAACCCGAGCACACTGGTGTTTGTGAAAGAACAGAACAAATGGCACAGAAAATGAAAAAGAAAAATATTCAGAGATAATAAAGGGGAATTTATGAATAATAAATAATAATAAAAACTTTCTTTGATAAAAGCTTTGGTCTCTACATCATAACAGCATACCACGTACCAAGAAAATATGACCCAGTGTGACATAGTCTGCCTACGGTGCAGGACTTCATGGGTAAAGAAAGAGCCCACAGATCTCTGGGCAGAAAGGGCAAACAGATACACAACAGAAACTGCCTGTTTGGCCGCGCACATCTTCACGGTAGCATCCACAAAGACAGTGGAACAGGGTCTGCATGGTTCAAAGGGAAAGAAAGTCTGACCCAAGTATCTGCTCTTCTTGGTGTTCTTCATGTAGGAAGGCATCAGGGAAATACAAATCAAAACCACAGAGAGATCCGACCTCACACCTGTCAGAATGTCTAAAATCAACAACACAAGAAACAACAGATGTTGGCGAGGATGCAGAGAAAGGGGAACCCTCTTACACTGTTGGTGGGAATGTAAGCTGGTGCAGCCACTTTGGAAAACAATATGGAGGTTCCTCAAAAAGTTAAAAATAGAGCTACCCTATGACCCAGCAACTGCACTGCTGGGTATTTATCCCAAAGAAACAGATGTAGTGAAAAGAAGGGCCATATGCACCCCAATGTTCATAGCAGCAATGTCCGCAATAGCCAAACTGTGGAAAGAGCCGAGATGTCCTTCAACAGATGAATGGATAAAGAAGATGTGGTCCACATATACAATGGAATATTACTCAGCCATCAGAAAGGATGAATACCCAACTTTTACATCAACATGGATGGGACTGGAGGAGATTATGCTAAGTGAAATAAGTCAAGCAGAGAAAGTCAATTATCATATGGTTTCACTTGTTTGTGGAACATAAGGAATAGCATGGAGGACATTAGGAGAAGGAAGGGAAAAATGGGCGGGGGGAATTGGAGGGAGAGATGAACCATGAGAGACTATGGACTCTGAGAAACAAAGAGGGTTTTAGAGGGGAGGGGGGAGGGGGGATTGGTTAGCCCGGGGATGGGTATTAAGGAGGGCACGTACTGCATGGAGCACTGGGTGTTATACGAAAACAATGGATCGTGGATCACCACATCAAAAACTAATGATGTATTGTATGGTGACTAACATAACATAATAAAATTAAAAAAACAAACAAACAAACAACCATCTAAATCTCCTGTTGGTTTCTTCAATTTTCTTCATTAACATAACAGGGTTCTTTAGGGAATTAATTGTTATGGCGGGAAAAAAAACCTCAGGTCTTCAACAACTCCTTTAATTCTACTTTAGTTCCCTTTTTTCTAATATACCTAATAAAACTGCATTACATTTTAAAATTAAAATTGCATGTACACACAATGATTATCAACTATCAATGTTATGCACACACTGATGATCAAATACTAGTGTTATTTTATGTATTTTGAGTGGTTTTTAAAAAACTGTCCTTTAATACTTTTCTGTTTCTTGAAGTCTTGGTCGTGGGTGTGTATCTTTTTTTTTTTTTTAAGCACGATCATCTTACTGTATAAATAGACAACTAAAAAATAAATCAGATATCAATTACACTGTCAAAAAATCCCCATGACAGTAAATTACTGGAAATTAATTACTGTCTCAGAGAGGAGGAAGGAAGGGAGGGAACTCCCTGTGTTATAAAAGATAAGTCAAAAAAAAAAAAAAAAAAGACAAGTCACGGGGATGAAAAGCACAGTGTGGGGGATACAGTCGGTAATACCATAATGATGTTGCGCGGTGACGGGCCTGACTGCGGTGAGCACCGAGTGCCGCAGAGACTTGGCCAATCACTGTGTTCTACACCTGAAGCTAACGTAACATTGTGTGTCATGTGTACTCGAATTAAAGAAATAAATTATCAATAAGAAATAAGAGGGGTTCGAGCCTAGGAAATGGTTCACGTACAAATGGCAGCCACACGTGGGACCCCTCTGGTGCCGCCGGAGACCTGGCTGTTGTCTGCGGACGCTCCATGTGACGGGTGCGCAATTCTCATTGCAGTGTTCCGTCAGTTGTGGTGTTGGAACCCAGCGAAGAAAACAGGTGTGTCAGAGGCGGACGGCCAAAGGCCGGCGCGTTCCCCTCGGTGAGATGATGTGCCGAGACCTTCCAGGGCCCCCTCTTGTAAGATCTTGCCAGATGCCTGCGTGCGATAGTAAGTATGTCCAGGCCATGCTCCATCGGATATGTTCATTCTGTTCCTCTCGTCCCGATGGCTGTATTTCCCGTAAAGCAGCACGTTCCTAATCTGTAGGTAAAGCAGATCAAGAGGAACCCAGAATCGTTTGAAGCAACCACCAGTATAATGTTGAATACAAGATACCGTTCGAAGGAAAGTCAATGTTAAGAAATGTCCACCCAACTTAACAAATGCATCTGTTAGTCTTCCTCACTTGCACTTACACTTCCTTCTATCCTTCACGTGGCCATGATTTCTTCCACTAACAATCCGGGAGTATTTCTTGTAGAAGTTAAGTTGGACTACTTCCCAGTTTATTCACCAGTGATGCATTTGGATGCATTCCAGTAAGAGTAGAAGAGCTAAGTATTTTTAAGTATTCAGGTATCTGTTCTTGTGTATAATCTAAAACCAGCAAGGATGAAAACATAAATTATCATTGTCTTTTTTTAAATGATAGTTTGGGCACTTCTTCAATTAATTCTAAATAACAAGCTTAGTATAATGAGTTAATAGTATGGCTTCATTATATCCAAAAGCTAATATGCATGTCGGACTCCTCTGTATTTTCAGTATACATAACAGAATATATGTTTGCACATACGCATGTGTGTTTCATGTAGGAGGGTGGGTGACAACACATGAAAATAAGGCAGCAGGGGGTACCTGGGTGGCTCAGTCGGTTAAGTGTCTGCCTTCAGCTCACGTCATGATCCTGGGGTCCTGGGATTGAGCCCCATGGAGGGCTCCCTGCTCAGCAGGGAGTCTGCTTCTCCCTCTCCCTCTACCCAGCTCATGCTCAATCTCTGTCTCTCAAATAAATAAAATCTTAAAAGAAAAGAAAGAAAATAAGGCAGCAGAGTAGTGGAGGGAGGTGGGGTTCGGAGATAGGGGAAAGGCATACTAGGACTGCACAGCTTCTGGGTCTGTCTCCTGCTTTCTTGTTCACAGTCTTTAATTATTCACCGTAAAGTGAATTCACCTATTAAGTACCTCAGGTACCCTCCGGAGCTTATGGTAAGTAAACAAAAATCAGAAAATTAACTATTATGTTAATGCTGCTTAAGGAAAAAAACCTGAGATATAAAATCCAAATTTACCAAAAACTTCCCTGGAGAAACTCATAAAACAAAGAAAAAAAAAAAAAAACAGTTAATAAGTTTAAAAAAAAGCAGTAGCATTTTTTGGACTATTTATTGCATTTATTGTGTGGAGCTCCTTGCATGCTTTAGGTCCTTTAGTCCCCAGAGATCTGTGAGACAGACATTATCCCCATTTAGAGACAAGAAACCCAAGACTTAGAGAATGTACAAGACTTGACCAAAGATCCGTAGCTGCCAGGTGGACACCTTGGTCTGTTTGACCACAGGTCTGTCTGATGCCCGAGTCCATGCTCTTAGCCGCCTCTTTATGCTCATTTATGGACAACGTCAACTTTTTTCTCTGGGAATTCTTCGAGAACACATTTCCAAAATCTTGAGATTCCAAAAATGTGAGATTCCAAGTTTCCTCGTGTCCTGGAATTCAAGAATGCCTGTGGCATATGGCACCATGTCATGCTTCAAAATGCTTATCTATCTGATTTTTATCAGAAAAAATGTGATAAACTGCCTTCGAGGAGAGTGAGATTAAAGGAGTACTGGAACTTCCTCTAAGATAATCACAGAATAGCATACGGAAATACATCGTGGTTGTTAGGGTATGCAACATGGTGCAGATGAAATTATAAACTATTACAGCATGCAGTGGAGAATAGAGTAAAATTATAAGCTTTAGGGAGTGCAAAAAAAAAAAAAAAAGAAAGAAAGAAAAAAGCCAGTAATATTTCTTCTTTCCCCACCCCATTCCCTAGCTTGCCAAACATGTGGGTCATGGAAGCAGAGAAGAGAGGGGAACGCCTGCTCCCAGCCCTGCCAGATCACCCCGAGCTGGGCCTCCATTCCCACTGTAGCCTGGCTCACGCCATCACCTTTGCTTAGTAGCCCTTGCTTGCTGACATGTGGCTTCTCCCTTTGCACTGTGATGTGGCATCCTCTTCTCCCCATCACCATATCGCAGAGCCAAGTGACACACGTGGCATTCACCCATCCTCTGGACCCCTGCTGTCTCGCACCATTTCCCTGCCACTGTCATGCATTCAGTACTAACACTGCCCTCCATACACCTTCTAGTGCATCACGTGCAGACCTACAGACACCAGCTGCCTTTTCCCAGCACACACTACCACCAGGCTCATTCTTCCTTGCCGACAACCAACATCCGTGTCCTTGAACTTTCTAACACCCCGATATCCCTATTTCCTACCATCGTTGACTTCCCTGACCCCTGCCCCATCACCCTGGCATGGTCACCCCTTACACTTGCTCAGACATGGCCCTCAGAAGTAGCTTCCTGCTCTCCCTCCCCCACCCCCATCTCGCTCCTCTTGTTTGGTGAAAGCCTCGCTGTAGATATTCTTGCCCTTCCTTCAACCCCTGCCTTGATCACCTGCTCACTTCAACCCTGGTATTACTTTTCAGGTGATATTTGTTTGGGTTTTGGTTCCCTGGCCTGAGCTACTAGGATTCACTGAAGTAAATAATATCACCATGCTGATTAGACGTCCTTCGTATTCATGCTATCTGATTTACCTGGGTATTGTGTGTTTTTCCCTATTTCCTAAGAATCCCCTAAAAATTCACCATAGTAGCTGTCTATCCCATAGTAGCTCTGATTCCCTTTCTCTGTTTTTTTTAAATTTAATTTTATTATGTTATGTTAGTCACCATGCAGTACATCATTAGTTTTTGAAGTAGTGTTCCATGATTCATTGTTTGCATATAACACCCAGTGATTCCCTTTCTCTGTTGGTGCACTTGTCTTTTATTCCACTGGGACTATCAAGGCCAATATAGCATAATGTCCTCTGACTTTCCTTTCCCCTTCACCTCACTTCTGCCTGCCCCATCTGCTCTCCAGACTGGAAATGTATAGTCTTTGTTGTGGGCCTGACCCCTGCATTATTGAAGGGAGTCTGAACACAAGAAAGACCAAGTCCACTTGTGCTGTGACCTTGTGCTCTCAAGCCTCCACTTCTAGGTAAGTGTTCTAACTGGTGCCTCAGGTTTAAGTAAAACCCATCCTCTTTGGAGGAGTGAATTTTGCTGGTCTTCATTTTGACCATTCTGATGCAGAGTGGGGTGGAGGGCGGGTGGGAGAGATGTCTTGAGCACCACATGGTCCAGTTCTGCCCCTGCCTGAGTCTACCCTCCATTCCCTGCCTTCCCCCACGGCAGACGTTGACCCCTTCTTGAATTCTTTCTCCCGCCATATCTGTGACTGACGTTCTTCTTATTCCTGAAAGACCAGCACTAACCCTGCTTTCCCCAATAATCTTTCTTTTTTAAAAAAATTTTTTATTGTTATGTTAATCACCGTACATTACATCATTAGTTTTAGATGTAGTGTTCCATGATTCATTGTTTGTGCATAACACCCAGTGCTCCATGCAGAACGTGCCCTCTTTAATACCCATCACCAGACTAACCCATCCTCCCACCCCCCTCCCCTCTAGAACCCTCAGTTTGTTTTTCAGAGTCTATCATCTCTCATGGTTCGTCTCCCCCTCCGATTTCCCCCCTTCATTCTTCCCCTCCTGCTATCTTCTTCTTTTTTTTTTTCTTAACATATATTGCATTATTTGTTTCAGAGGTACAGATCTGTGATTCAACAGTCTTGCACAATTCACAGAGCTTACCAGAGCACATACCCTCCCCAGTGTCTATCACCCAGCCACCCCATCCCTCCCACCTACCCCCCACTCCAGCAATCCTCAGTTTGTTTCCTGAGTCCCCAGTAATCTTTCTTGGTTGTATTAATCTCTGGAAGGTAATATAACCTTGTGGTTAAGCTAACTCACTTGAGTTACAATCCCAGTTGTTCCAATCCCTCATCCTGTGACATCGGGCAAGTTACTTAACCTCTGCCAGCCTCAATTTTCTCCTCTGTAAAATGGGAATAGTCATTGTATCTACCTCATAGGATTGTTCTGAGAAATAATACCTATAAAATGCTTAGAAACAATGCCAGGCCTGTGCTAAAGCCTCAAAAATATTAGTTATTTTTAATGCCATCCTTTTAATTCCTAGTAGAACTTCAAGAGAGACTAAAATGGCCTAGAGCGACTTGTGCTGCATCTTCTGTCCCACGAGGGCAGGGGCTTGTATGGGGTAGGTTCACAGTCGCCCTGGACTTTCCTCCACATAGGCCCCAGAAGTGCTTATCACAGTGACTTATACCCATAGAAATGCTTTTCAAATACGTCAGACTTGGATTGTCCTCATATTGCTGTTAGAAGTCTATCTGTCTTGGCTTTTTGTTTGTTTGTTTTTAAGATTTATTTGAGAGAGAGAGCAAGTGAACGCACAGGGGGAAGGGCAGAGGGAGAGGGAGAGAAGCACAAGCAGACTCCATGCTGAGTGCGGAGTCCGACGTAGGCCTTGATCTCATGACCCTGAGATCAGACCTGAGCCTAAACCAAGAGTTGGACACTCAACCGACTCTGCCGCCCAGGCATCCCTACCTGTTGTGGTTTCTAATTAGGGATCTGAAGAAAAAAAAATAATAACAGAAATGTAGTGTTTGATTTTAGATTTTTTAAATTATAGCCCTAGGCTTTTAGGTTTCCTGAGTTTTGGTAAAGAATTATTATTTTTTGTCAAAGTACTGAGATCAAGATGGTTGAGGGAGGGGAGGCACCCAGGCATGCACTATGTGATTGAAATGTCAAGAAAAGATATTCCTCATCCCCTTGCCAGGGTTATCTCGAACACACTCACTTCTCTGCAGCTCTTGGTCTCCCTCTTGGTTCCAACCCCGTATCTGCCTTGTTAGCTCTCCCACCTCCTACACACACCTTGGACTTCAGGAGAGAATATAGCCCCCCTGCCTCCACTCTCCCTATAGCTTCTCAGCTTCCAGTGACACCCCCCCCCCGACATAGCTGCAGCCCTTGGAAACCCGGGGGGGCACAGGCCCACCTTGGCAGCACCCCTCTTGGGATTGTATCATTTGTCCTGCAGCATCCAAGGGCATACACTCATTCATTCATTCATTTATTCATTCAATAAAGAGTAAGACTACTCTCTACTAGATGCTATGCTGTGCCCTAAGGGTAGAGACAGTCTCTTTCCTAGACATACATAGTTTTCAGTGTCAGATGATACTATTCCCTTATTAATTCTTTCTGCAGTCATTCATCAAGTGCTACTATGTTTTAGGTGTTATGATACAAAACGGAAAAGATGCATTCTCTTGTTTCTAAGATCTCAGAATTCAATGGGAGAGAAATATATATAAACAAACGAGAATAGTAAGTGCCATGGGTGCCATGATAGGATGCAGAAGGCAGGGGCCGATGCCACTGGGGGAGGGGGAGGTCAGGAAAAGGAGGAGGATCCCCTGGGCAGAGTTCTGGAAGATAAGTGTCCATTCTCCAGGCTCACGTGGAGGAGGACACGGGAATCTGGGAGAAGAGGGCAGTGTGGACAAAGGTAGAGGGTGTCAAATGGAGTCCTCTATCTGGGGAAACTGCCAGAAATACCACAGGATTAGAACATAGGTTCAAGTTTATGACAAAAGAGAAAGCTTGAGAATTTAGCTGTAGAGGATATTAGGACTCCATGTTAAGGGGTTTAGATTTTATCCAAGGAGGAGATGACACAGTCAGATTTTATTTTGGTGTATTTGCTCTGACAGCTGTAAGATACACTGGATAAATACAAGGGTGCAGGCTGGGAGTCTGGGTAAGGGGCTGTGGCCATATCTAGGTGAGAGAGCATGGCGGTGGATTCTCACAATGGTTCGGATATCCCGCCTAAGTACCTGGAGCTGGGAGCTAAGGGACAGGGACGGAGTGTGCTTGTAAGTGTTTAACAACCAGCTCTGGGGTAGAGGGGTGGTGAGGAGGGAGGGTAGCTACTATTTGTCATCTTTGCTGATTTCTGTGGTGTAATTACTCCCATCATGGCCAGCTTCAGGTGACCCATGTGACATGGTTGAATGCACAGTTGGGGACAGGTACTCACAATCTCACTGACCTGAGAGCCAGTGAGAGGTAGGGCCAGCACACCACTGGACAGGGAGGAATCATGATGACTTTCTGCTTTCTGGCTTGGGGTAATTGGGAGAAAGTGATGCCATTAATTGAGGGAATACCGGAAGAGGAGGATACTTGGGATGGGATGGGAGGCAGACATAATATGTTTAGATTATAATATTTTAAACTTGAAGTGCCAAGAAGAGATTTCAGATAAGCAGTGGATAATTAGGTCTGGAGCCCCAGAGAGAGGTCCGGGCTAGACAGATAAACTAGACAGATAAACTAGACTAGATAAACTAGACCTGATAAGCTAGACCAGATAATCCAGACAGATAAACTAGAATGATAAACTAGTCCAGGTAAACTAGAGAGATAAACAGACTAGATAAACTAGGCAGTTAAAGTAGACTAGATAAACTAGACAGATAAACTAGACTAGATAAACTACACAGATAAATTAGACCTGATAAAGTAGACTTGAGAAATTTGATCAGATCAGATAAACTAGATAAACTAGACAGATAAATTAGACTTAATAAACTAGACCAGGTAAACTAGACAGATAAACTAGACTAGATAAACTAGGCCAGATAAACTGGACCAGGTAAAGTGGACTAGATAAACTGGATCAAATAAACTAGACAGATAAACTTGACCTGGTAAACTGGACCAGGAAAACTAGACAAGATAGACTAGACCAGGTAAACTAGACGAGATAAACTAAACTAGATAAACTAGGCCAGATAAACTGGACCAGGTAAACTGGACCAGATAAACTAGACTGATAAACTAGATAAGATAAACTAGACCAGATTAACTAGATAAGATAAACTAGACCAGATAATCTAGACTAGATAAACTAGGCCAGATAAGCTGGACCAGGTAAACTAGATTGATAAACTAGATAAGATAAACTAGACCACATAATCTAGACAGATAAACTAGACTAGATAATCTAGGCCAGATAAACTGGACCAGGTAAACTAGACCAGATAAACTAAACTAGATAAACTAGGCCAGATAAACTGGACCAGGTAAACTAGACCTGATAAACTAGACCAGATAAACTACACAGATAAACTAGACCAGGTAAACTAGAATGATAAACTATACTGATAAACTAGACCAGATAAACTACACAGATAAACTAGACCAGGTAAACTAGAGTGATAAACTATACTGATAAACTAGACCAGATAATCTAGACAGATAAACTAGGCCAGATTATCTAGACAGATAAACTAGACTAGGTAAACTAGGCAGATAAACTAGACCAGATAATCTAGACAGATAAACTAGAGTTGATAAATTAGGCCAGATAAACTGGACCAGGTAAACTAGACTAGATAAACTAGGCCAGGTAAACTAGAATGATAAACTAGTCCAGGTAGAGTAGTCCAGGTAACCTAGACAGATAAACAGACTAGATAAACTAGGCAGATAAACTAGACTTGATAAATTCGACTAAACTAGACTAGGTAAACTAGACAGATAAATTAGTCTTCATAAACTAGACCAGGTAAACTAGACCAGATAAACTAGGCTAGATAAAGTAGACTAATAGACCGGAACTGATAGACCAGAGCAGATCAAGTAGACCAGATAAGCTAGACAGCTCCGAGCTGCTCATTACACCTGCAAGGTCATCCGAGAAGGTCAGAGCACGAAGAGAAAGTAGCTGAGCGCAGGGGGCAGCAGCGACGTGCCGAGCAGCGTCAGTGGGCAGTGGCTGGAAGGGACCCGGTGAGGGGTAACACACTTGAGCGGAGGGACTTCTTCGAGAAGTGAGTGCTTAAAGGTGCCGCATGTCCTAGAATGGCCACGTAAGAACTCGGAAGGGAGACTTTGTATTTGTCACTAGAGGGGACGGACCACGGGTGGCCTTTCCCAGAGAGCATTTAGCGGGGAGCTGCGAGCAGGAGCGCTACGGCATTCGGTTGGAAAGTGCCCGAGAGGCCATGAACAGAAGCCACCGTCAGGCTGATGTGGCATTTACAGGAGCCGGCTTCCCTGGGCAGCCGGGACGTCACAGCTCATTTAGCGAGTCCTGCCCGCAGCACCCCTGCCTCCCCCTCTTGGCTCCCGCCCGTGCTTCCACCCTCAGAGGAGTCTGGCGAGAGTCCAACGCGCCCAGGGTCTTGACTGAGCTCCAGACGAGCTTGCCGGCTCTTCAGTGCTAGGGGCGGGCTCGGGGCCAGCGCCAGCCCAGCGGCCACACTCGGGTGGGTTCTGATGGCGCTGGCCCTGCAGCTGGGCGCAGCCGGGTTCTAGGAGGGCTTAGCGGCCGCATCGCCCCTGAAGCCTGTTCGGGCGTGGCTGGAGGCCCGTGCTGGCGAGACCAAGTGTAAATATCCAGCCCAGATGGCTTGGGGCAGAAAGCTGGCCTGGCACCAAGGCTTAGAGTTATGGCAGGGACAGGACTGGAATTAAGGCAGGACACGAACAAGCAAGGAGCTGAGACGCAATCGCAGTAAACAGCCCCAGGTTCCCAGGGCTGGCCTCCGTTGGGTAGGGCAGGCTGGCACAGAGGCCCAGGAGGAAGACCTCTAGAAGAGAGATCTTTGCGTTTTCTAGAAAAGCCAGAAGATGTGGCATTTCTCACATCCAGCACAGCGGGAGAGGTGGAGGGATGGGGCGGTACCCTTGAACAGGCCCGCGGCCCCTTCAGGAGGATGCCATAGGGACTTGACCACTCTCTGCACAGTAGATGATGCCCTCCCTGATCAGGCTTAGCCAGTGTTGTAGTCTGGGGGCATGGTCTAGGGGCAGAAGGAGGCAGTCACCCAAAACCAGACCAGTTCTTGCCTAAGAACTGTGTCCAATGATGTCATGCTCTGGGCACTTCTCCAAAGGAGCCCATAGGAGTCCCAAGAGAAGAATTAGTCCAAGCTGTGGAACCTGGCAGCCTGGCAGAGCCTGAATCCCAGATCACTCCCCAGGCACACCTGTTAGCTCACCTGCTCTGGACCCAGCATGAGCACTTGCGAAAGCAGGGTTGGGAACGGAGCCAGCCAGGGTCACAGGGCTGACCTTCCAGTGAATGGGCATGCAGCCAGAGGGAGCAGATGGCCTCTCATGTGGCTCGCCCAGCCCCTTGGGCAGCTTCCTCGCCAGGGCTGAATACTTCCCATCACCTTTAGATTCCCCAGGCTGCCTTGGATGGAGTCAGGGCCCCATTTAGTTTAAGCCTCGGGCTTAACTGAGGAACATCTGGCTACCAAGGGAGTTAAGCTAATTAGAACCCACGTCCGTGGCTGCTTCTAGGGCATCGGGATGCTGTGTGGGCCTATACCGGCCTCAGGTCATCCCCAGCCTGAACCGTTCAGCTAGACCGGTGTACTGCATTGCCCACGTGGGCTTCCACATCCCGGTTAAGTGCAGGAACATTCCAGCTGTGACCTCATCCTTCGTGTCACGGCTACCCTGAAAGAGCCTGTCTCCTCACATGCCTCAGTTGCACGAGTTCAAAAACCTGAGTTTGGCCCAGTTGGTGTTGTGATTTGAAGTTATCCATCTTTCCATTGTCGGACACCGAGGGACCACTGACCAGACAGGGTGTTCAAATAGATCCTTATAAATAATCGTGAGAACTCTGTACAGGGAGATGTGCACACATCTGTGTAGATGCCGTGCTCACGTGTGTACGTGTGCACTCAGGCACACAGGCCCTGCCTTGTGACAGTGGCCGGCCACTTAGAAGCATTCACAAGATGCAACCAGGTACGTAAAATTACAAGTAGGTAAGGAACGAGAAAGGAAAACAAACGAGGCGAATACGTGATTCTGTCTTGAGTTATACACTCCTCTTTTTTTTTTTTTTTTTAAGATTTTATTTATTTATTTGAGAGAGAGAGAGAATGAGGGACAGAGAGCATGAGAGAGGGGAGGATCAGAGGGAGAAGCAGACTCCCCGCTGAGCAGGGAGCCCAATGTGGGACTTGATCCCGGGACTCCAGGATCATGACCTGAGCCGAAGGCAGTCGCTTAACCAACTGAGCCACCCAGGCGTCCCTATACACTCCTCTTATGTGTGGGCACAGATTAGGCTCTAAACTTGCCAACATGACAGCGATCTTGAAGAAGCAGCCTGGTCAGTGGGGACATGGCTCAGCATGCATTGGATAGGAAATGAGCTAATTACTCAGGGTATGATGATCCCTGAGGCTAAGGAAGACACCTTCCAGAAGACACCACACGCCATACAGACTTTGGTAGGGTTCGCACAGAGAACACAGATGCTGATTTCTTATCCTCCCTTCTTTCTTTCTTTTTTTTTTTTTTTAAAGATTTTTTATTTATTTATCTGAGAGAGAGAATGGGAGACAGAGAGCATGAGAGGGGGAGGATCAGAGGGAGAAGCAGACTCCCCGCTGAGCAGGGAGTCCGATGCGGGACTCGATCCCGAGACTCCAGGATCATGACCTGAGCCGAAGGCAGTTGCCTAACCAACTGAGCCACCCAGGCGCCCTCCTCCCTTCTTTCTTGATCGACGACATCCCATCATGTTGCCTTTCAGTAGAAGAAATGGGGTCAGGAACACCTTTCTCTGCTGCCTTGGTTTAATCCAGAGGTACGCTTGGGGGCAGGGGTTCTCAAACTTTGCTGCACATTACAGGCACCAGGAGATCTTAACCAAATTTCAGTGCCCAGGCTGCACCCCGTAAGTCACAATTTCTGGGGATGGGACCTAGGGCATTGAGATGAACAAATAATAATACGGGTGCTTCTAACAGGCAGCGAAATTTGAGACTTTAGTTTATATTGAACCTCCGCCTACTGGTTGTTAACATATGGACATAGTTGGGGCGCCTGGATGGCTCATCGGTTAAGCATCGGACTCTTGATTTCAGCTCAGGTCATGATCTCAGGGTTGTGAGATGGAGCCCTGCATCAGTGCGGAGCCTGCTTAAGATTCTCTCTCTCTTTCTCTCTCTCAAAAAGAAAAAAATACGGACATACTTCCCAAATGTTGGTAAATAGCCTCTGTCTGCACACCCTTGCTGTGCACATTGCTAAGTATTTCGGATGGCATCTCTGCTTATAATAATGGATAAACTGTGCATTTACCAACGAATCCATACATTTTCTTCCTGCTTTTGAACGTGCAACAGTATGTTCAACATCCTATGCTGCCAACTGAGAGAAAATCTTTATGCCTCGGCTGTTGGGGGTGAGCTTGGCATCCTCCGCAGAGACTGTATCCAACAGGGAAGTGCGTGTGTGTGGCAGGTCGTCCAGCTCCACTTAGAGATGAGCCGAGGAACATCCAAGGGCAGACCCCAGGACAATAGTCCTGACCTACCAATCCCACCTCTGCGGGATCTGCACACAAACTCATTATGCATGTCCTTCACCAAGAACACCCACTGTAGAAATTATGGGTTCACCCCTGTTGTTTTCCTGAATGCACTGGTACCACACACCCCAGCAAGCAGCTAGACCCTATGGGGCTCATGAGCACCCAAGAGGACTCCAGGAGTTATTCTGGAAAAACAGGGTATCAGTAGACCCACCATACCTACTGCCTCGGGCCTGAGAGGGCCGTCTAATTGGAAACTCAGTCTGATTCTTCTCCTGGTGTATCCCTGCAAGCGCTTCAACCCAGAGGGCCTATAACCGGGATCCTCCAAGGTAACGAGGCCCCTGATCCCATGACCTTCTGTCTAGCAATACGTTCCATAGGAGTCCAGTCTCTCTTCTATCATGCCCTGTTGCTTCTAGGTCCTCCATGTCCCTATGGACCTAAGGGTATCATCAAAGAGGAACCAGGTTTCCACCCACACTGTGCCTCCCTCCCTTCAGAATCACCCCGGGACACAGCAAGACCTTCCAGCAGGTTCCTCTTCCAAAGGAGAGACCTAAGGTGTATCCTCTTTGGGCCGAGGCCATTCACTAGAGCCTGTGTCCAGGAACAAGCTAGAGCCAGCCCCACCTCTCACTTCTCTCACTCTCTCTTGGACTGCCCTCTGTCAGCTCTCGGGGTCACCGTGGTCGTGCATGAGAATGTATCGCGTGCCCACTACTGTGCCGTGCATTTGGTATAAATGCCCCACCAAACTTTCACACTAGTGTCACCCGAATTTCGGGTGGGAAAACTGAGGCTCAGAGAGATCAGGTGACTTGTCCGAGGGGCAGAGCTAAGATCCAGCCTCAGGCTTGTCTGGCTTCAAAGTGCCTGTTCTCCCTTTTCTCCTGAGCTCACGTGCTTCTTCAGGCCCTGCTGCTTTGACTGACTTGCTCCAGTTATCTGCTACCTTTAGCCACCTCGTCCTCACCTCCAGATCCTTCAGATGCATTCGCTCACTTCCCCACTCCTGCTTTCTCCTGCAGGGCTCATGTGCCTCTGGCCGAGCCGTATCAGTAAGGGGGTGTCTGATATTTGGGGCCTCTACCCCACAGTACAGGCACGTTACTAACCATTAGGCAATGGTTAGAACGTGCGTGGCGGAGGTCTGAAATATCAGATACCCCCTTACTAATACAAACCCTTCACCTCACATCTCCCCAAACCAGGGCTTTGCAAAATAATTTATACATTTTATGCCATTCATTCAAATTTCCATTCTTCACTGCTAAAGTACTAGATAGTTGTGAAATTTACCTCAGTCTGTGGATATATGGCATAACGTTATTTATCTTTTCATTGTCAGCTGTTTTTTTTCCTTTTTTTAAATTTAAATTCAATTAGCCACCATATAGTACATCATTAATTTCAGATGTAGTGTTCAGTGATTCATGAGTTGCCTATAACACCCAGTGCTCAACACATCACGTGCCCTCCTTAATGCCCACCACCCAGTTGCCACATCCCCCCACCCAGCTCCCTTTCCACAGCCCTCCGTTTGTTTCCTGGAGTCCAGAGTCTCTCATGGTTTGGCTCCCACTCTGATCTCTTCCCATTCAATTTCCCTCCCTTCCCCTATGATCCTCTGTGCTATTTCTTATATTCCACATAAGTGAAACCATATGAGAATTGTTTTTCTCTGATTTATTTCACTCAGCATAATACCCTCTAGTTCCACCCATGTTAATGTAAATTGTAGGTATTCATCCTTCCTGGCGGCTGAGTAATATTCCATTGTATGTATTGTCAGCTGTTTTAAAAGAGGAAAAAAATACACATTTGTTGACTTGCATCAGCCTTGGAAGACTACTGTCAGAAAGCTTATATTATTGAGATATTTGTTCGTATTTTCTTCCTTTTTTCCCCTGCAGAAATCAAACCAGAGCCAAAGACAAAACCTGGGGAGCAGGGGCCCCAGATCCTTGGTGTCCAGAGGGTCTACATTCAGACAAGGGAAGAGAAGCGCATTAACCTAACTGTGGGTAGCAGAGCCTATTTGCTGCCCAACACATCGGTGATTATCAAATGCCCAGTACGACGATTCCAGAAATCCCTGATTCAGTGGGAGAAGGATGGCCATTGTCTGCAGAACTCCAAACGGCTTGGCATCACCAAGTCGGGCTCCCTAAAAATCCACAGCCTTGCGGCCCCGGATATCGGCACGTACCGCTGTGTGGCCGGCTCCGCGCAGGAAACCGCGGTTCTCAAGCTCATCGGCACGGACAACCGGCTCATTGCGCCCCCGGTGCTCGGGGAGCATGTGCGGGAGTATCCGGGGATGGACCCCAAGGAAGCCAATAGCTTGGGAGCCACGTGGCAGAAAATGAGGCAGCTATGGGGTAACAAAAATGAGCTGTATCCGGAGGACGGCCAAATTGCTAAGCAGCCTTTCTTGAGGGCTCTGTTGGGCCCGTGCGGGAATTCTGCGGGCCACACCAGCTCCTGGGAGTTTAAGAACAAGCAGTTTGAAGCAGCAGTTAAACACGGAGCATATAGCATGGATACGGCCCAGTTCGATGAGCTGATCAGAAACATGAGTCAGCTCATGGAAACCGGAGAGGTCAGTGATGACCTCGCGTCCCAGGTGATCTATCAGCTGGTGGCCGAGTTAGCCAAGATGCAGCCAGCCCGCGCACCGTGGAGGGGCATCCAGGAAGGGGTGCCTCCCACCGCACAGCTGAGCGGGGGAGCAAGAAGGATGCCTCAAAGCTCGGATGTGGAGAACTCAGGCAAGCTGAACTTCAAGCCGAAGGGACCTGTTCTCATGAGGCAAAGCCAGCCCAGCTCGATTTCATTTAATAAAACAATAAATTCAAGGATTGGAAATACAGTGTACATTACAAAAAGGACAGAGGTCATCAATATACTGTGTGAGCTCGTTACCCCCAGTCAGGCCACGTATACATGGACCAAGGATGGGGCCTTGTTGCAACCCTCAGAAAAGTAAGTAAAAGCAGAATACAGTGTTCACTGTGTCATACCTTCTTAATGGGCATTCCAGTTTTCTTGAAAAGACTTTCAAATTCCTTCTCCTGAGAATGTGTTTCCAATAGGATTCTTCAGGAAAGAGACTAAAAAAAAAAAAAAAAAAAAAGTTGGGATGTGTTTTTCACATACGCACTGGAATTTTAAAAATTAAACCCTACCATCCCCTTCATTACCAAGACTGGGTACAGTCAGACTGAGTTTAAGCATGTATAGGCTCTCTCTTTGCAGAGCACTTAACATTATTTAAAAATAAAATCCATATAAGGCCTCAAAAAAGTAATCATCCTTGCAGTAATCCCAAATCAGAATTTATTTACAGTGCCCTTCTATACCTGGGAGATGTGGTATCTCTTTGGAGTTCACGTTGGCCCCGAGAGTTGGCAGGGCAGAGATTAATAGTTTTCTGATGAGGTCACTGAGAGACAATCCCAAGACTAATTCACGGCCATCCGGAACCAGGGACCGTATCTCCTGAACACCGCCAGGGATGTTTGGATATCACACAAATAACAGCCTTAGTAGAAAGATTGAGTATCTGAAGCACTTTTCTGTATCATGCAATTTGTTATGTCATAAAATCCAAAAATAAGGATCAAAGTTTTTGAGATGTTCACAACACGATATTAAGTCATATTTTTATTATGATCTCCATGTCAGTACAAAGATAGCACATTTCATTCATTTCACATAAAATAGGGACTAACAAATATTAATTCATTTTCGCATTCCTCAGTGTCTCTTAAATCTTGCTGTTTGTACACATGGGACTGGAGATACTTTGCTTTCTTTTAGTTTGCATTCAGAGAGCCCAAGCTGCCTCTAGGGATTGTTAAGAGAAACAGAACAGCAGATGTTAAATTGCTTTGCAGACCATATTGTACTTTAAAAATGCAAATTTTATTTTTATCATGTCTTTTAGTGCATTTGAGCCTAATATGTGAAACAGCAGAAGAAATCTAGGTAAAACTCAAATTTTTTATAATAAATTATTAGGCTGTACCTTAGAGTGAAAAGGTAGAACAAATCTAACTTTTTCATTTTTGGCCCCGGAACTCTGAACAGAAGAGTGTAAAGTTGTTTTCCCAGTGGAATAAACCTCCCAGATCAACTAGCTTAGCAGTTCGCAAAACTTTTGGCCTTAAGACCCTTTTGAACCAAAAAAGTTTAAAATCTTCCCTGAGAAGCCTAAAGAGCTTTTGTTAATGTGAGTTATAGCTATCGATATTTACCATATTAGAAATTAAAACATAAAACACTTAACATATCTATTTATTAATCCATTTAGAAATAACAATAAGAAGCCCATCACATGTTCGCATAAATAACAATTTTTGAGGAAGCAATATTTAAAGAAAATTACTGATAACAATGGCACTGTTTTATATCTTTGCAAATCTCTTTAATGTCTGGCTTAATAAAACACAGCTGGATTCTCATAAATGCTTCTCCGTTAAATCTGGTGTGATATGTTGTTTTAAGTAAAGTTGATAGAGAAAATTTGGCTTCATCCAGCTATGGGAGTTGGAAAAAGAGGGACATTTTCATAGCCTTTTCGGATAATCATGGCTATTCTTTATGACTACACTAAACCTGGCCCAATGGTAGCTTCTGAAAGGTCAGCGGGAATGTGGACTTTAAAGCCATATTGATGAAATTTTGTTACTCCCTTACAGCGAAATATTGCCTTATCTTGCACTTTCAATGGCTCTTTTACCTACACATGATTTTATAATATCACACACTGGTCATTCGGAAAGTATTAGTTCCCCGAGTTACACCGATCTCCCCAATGTCGGCCCGTTTCCTTAGACGATGTAAAGAACACACGTAGCTGTCAAGCTCACAGTGGAGGATACTAATTTTCCAAAATTTTAATTTTCGCGTGGAAGTTCGTGTAAATTAAACACCGTCTGTTGTTTTCCTTGAATGGGCCAACTCCTTTTAGTTACGTTTTTTAAAAATTGCTGCCATATACCCCAATCTGAATGATTATAATTTGTTAGCCATTCTTTCAAGTAAAAATCGTATTCCCTGAAAAACAAAAACAAAAAAAAACGGCTCGTTCAGCTAGCAAATCAGACATGTAGCGCTTTGTGTTTACTTCCCGTTCTATAAACAGACTATTAAAAATATACATATTTAAGGATTGAGATTTAGTAAAACCAGTTAAGTCTCATGCCTCATTAAGGACATTCGTAAGGGAAACACATTTTTGTTTCTGTGGCAAATGCGTGGTGGCCAAGAACATGGGGACTCCCTGTACACGTGGACCCCAGAATTGTACCTACCAATGCTTTTGCTATCTGTGTAAATGTCAACACAGCAAGAAAGGCAAATAACAGCTTAGCATTATTACGAAAATCGTTTTGACCTCCCGAACCTCCGGGGGTCCCTGGACCGCCTTTTGAGGGCGGCTCAGCAATTTTCATTTTATAAGAAGCAGAGGCTGAGCGAGTTGAAGTGATCGCTTCACCTGTGGTCGGATCTGTAGGGCAGGAGTGTGGTAGAGCGTGGCCAGTTTAAGTAAATGTTTGTTGAGTTGATTTCAAATAGTTTGACTTGATCGCATGGAATTAGCATTAGCTTCTGAGCCTGAGACTCCTGGAGGTCATATGAAGAGAGGTTTTGACACGGTGCATCCGGTCCAAATGTGTTTCTGCATACTTTAGGGATCAGCCGTTTGATACCGAAGCAGTTCCATATGTCTATTAAAAGTTTTTGTTTTTAAGTTGTTGATAAAAAAAATAAGATCCACTCTTATTTCCGTTTTCTTCCTCAAACTTACCTAATTAATTTGTTCCCCTTACGTTTCATTTCCTTGATGCAACAAATGTTCTCACCTTTAGATACATTTTTTTCCGAATCTCACATGTCTTTTCAGTCGAAGTAACTCTGAAATGGAATTACATTTCTGAGAGCTTCTATCCAATGAGAAGAAAGCGTGTAGGGGTGTAGGCATTTGGATGCTAGCTGGGTATGAAATCTCAGCCAGGAAGGGCAGACTGTGGGTAGATTCGCTGGGGCTGATGGCTGTGGAAAGATCAGCTTTGTCAAGAATAAGGTCGTCCAGCAGAGACCAAGGTCACATCCCTTATGGGACCCTACCTGCTGTTCTCCAGCCCAGGGACTGACCCAGGCTAGATACCGGGACGGCTCTTCCAGAAGTAAGGTTCACGTGATTTCTCTCTGTGCTGTTGAGACCTACAGAACAAAGGGATTGCTAGGGGATTGCTAAATCATATAAACATGTATATGAAATGATTGAAGAAAACATTTTAGTGTATTTATTTTTCAAATGCAGTTACTCATTCTATTCTTGTTCTTAATCGACTATTCCTTATTAGGGATTTTAGATTTCAGACACCGGGTGTTAGCGTGCTAATAGCTAGGTCTGTCGTGCTCCTGTTTTTGGTCCAGGCAATTCCGCAGCTGTATTTCTGCCCACTTTTGTGTATTTCCTATGTGTGTTGCAGAGGGGCTTGCGTCCTGCTGGTACGCACAGGCTGCACCATGATTCTGTTGCATTCTGACCGTTTGTACATTTAGCCGCCGGAGGTTTCTGAGAGCTTTCTATACAAAATTCACTGTGTCAGGTACTGTCGATGCACAGCTGTGAATAAGATTTGGTCCCTGCTTTTGAAAAGATCACAATCTGGTGGGAAGAAGTAGATATTTCATCAAATAAATATATGAACCAGAGCAGAAGGAGCCCAGAGGGGGAGAAGATAACTCTAGGAGTACTGGGGAAAGCTTTACAGGGAAAATTATATTTGATCCAGGATCCAGTGGGTAAGTCAGAGTTTGCCGGAATGGGGAGGGGGGAGGGCATTGCAAATACAGTGAACAACATATGCAAACGCTTGGGGTGATGAAAGATCATGGAATGTTCTGGAAACTGTTAGAGGCTCATTATGACTGGAGCATAGGGTGAGCAACATGAAGTGACAGGAAATGGAGAAGTGGCCCCAGCTCAGTTCATGAAGAAACACACAGCATTTAGTGGTCAGAATAGTCCGTGTGGCTAAGATCTGGAAAGTGAGAGGCGGCAGGGAAAAAAAACAGTATACGGACCACTGATCCAGGTGACCGAGAAGCAGCTTCAAATCGTTAAGAAAAAATTAAAATAAAAGCAGAACAAGCACCCTTTTCTCTTCCCTGAATAATTACCTCATCCGTCAGGATACACCTGAACAACTCTGGTTCTCGTGCTATTTACCTGCAGGTGTTTATGGTGATCAGTAATGGGGAAACCATACAGAACTCATACAGGTCAGCCCCGATTCGTAACAGCCTGCTCCAAGTCCAGTATAACACCTCCTTAGCACTGTTGCCCCCAGTGACTTTTTTGTACCGTCGTGGTGAGGTAACGACTAGAGTCAAGCAGCATTAACTAACGGCCCACTCACTTCCGGTGTGAAAATCCGAACCGAAACATCCATACCTGCTGTTCGTGAGGAAGGATTTGGGCACAAAATGAGGGGTTAACATCCTGCCAGCTGATGCTTGCTAGTTTGTCTTTTTGAAAATGTGGTAGAGTAAGCATTGAGTCCATCCAGAATAGTCTCTTCTCAGGCAAAGTGAGGCAGGAAGACTGGCTCTCCAAGCACCGTCCAGCTACCGTGTCTCTGAGCTCAAGCGCAGGAGGAAGACTTTTCCACCCTCCAGTCTTATGGGCGGGATCCTTGCCAACCCAGGGTCTAATTTTGCAGTCTTCTTTCCCTGAGACATGCTGTGGGCCCAGAGCAGCGAAGTACGTCACGTGAATGCACCCCTTTCTAACTGTTCTACAGGATAATCTTGGCTGGAATGGGAAAAATGCAGATACGGAACCCTACAAAGAAGGAACAAGGGACGTATGGATGCTCTGTAGCTAACCATCTCGGTTCAGACGTGGAGAGTTCTCCTGTGCTCTACGCAGGTAATGCGCGTTGTTGAAACCCCGGAATGCCTGGTTTGGGGTTCCCTAGAGCAGCAGTTCCCAAATGTCAGCGTGAAGCAGCAGGAACACCCGAGGGTAAGGGGGTGGTCAGAACACAGATTTCTAGACCCCATTCCTGGAGCTTCTGACTCAGTAGGTCTGGGACGGAGTCCAAGAGTTTGCATTTTTAACATGGTCCCAAGTCGTACCGATGCTGCTGGCCTGTGGACCAGATCTTGAAAACGTCTGCTTTAGGGCTCCCCTTCTGAGAACCGGGAATTAATGAGACAGAGTTTCCCCGGCAGCATGGATAGTACAGGTTTCCCGTTTTTTTAAGTGCCGCCAGCCAATGCAAGAGAATAATTATCCTCTAAAGAGGGCTGTCTACCTCCAAAGGTATACCTGTCAGTCCTTAAAGACACTTTCAGGAAGTTGTATCTGTAAATTAGTGTCTTTCTTCCCAGGAGGCAGATGGTGTCATTTAACATGAAAATGTGCTTAATTATGAAGGAATGCTTTTAGGTGGTAAGCAAGGCTTCCTGCTTCCTCGTGGCAAGCTCCTGTTCTGGGGTTAAAAATAAACCAAGAGCTCCCTCCTCCAGCTCTCTGCTCTGTGGTTTCTGGTATCTGTGGCTCACAGGGACTAAGAGGAGGAGAGGAGCAATACCGGGGATTAGAATCCAGCATTCGGGACAACCGAGCATTGAGCTTGGTGGCAGGTACCTCATATCTACACATTGAGAAGGTTGGACCAGGTGATTTTAAAAGCTCCTCGAATCTGTATGGCTTGAGCTCCTCCCCTGGCTGCATTCCCAAGGAAGGGCCTTCAGGCCTTGATTTTCTGTGCTTCGACCGTCCTGTGAGCATCAGCCCCTTCCCAGAAAATGTCAGTCCCAAGGTTTGGGAATTCCTGGGAGGAATGGCAGGTCCTCTTGGGGCTCACAAGTCTCCCCTTAAACCCATCGAGGACAATCCAGATTCCTGAGAGAGCTGGCACAGCATGTCCTCTGGCCCCTGAATACGTGGTTACCAAACAGTCCACTGAAATGCATTCGTTTTGCATGCACTATGCGTAGGTGATAAAACAGCCCTCACCCTCCGGCAGCTCACATGCTAATGGTGGAGTAGGGAATGCCATCATGGAGGTCGTCCTCCGTCCTCCGTAGACAGAGGATCTGTCAGCACCCTTTCCGGGATGTGGCCTTCCTTGACCCTCACGTGCTATTGAGAGACCCCTGGGCAACCAGCACCTCCTTCTGTCTCAGCAGCCACCAGCCCCTGTGGTTTGGTGTCTCCCACCAATCGGAGTTGCTTGAGGGCAAGAATGGCTGTTTTCCAACTTTGTATTCCTTTCGTTCATCCCAGGCACAGAGTATATTTCCTGAGTGAGTTAACGAATGAATCTATTGAAAGTCTACGTTTCTCAGAATCCAGGGAAATAAAAGTCCTTGATTAGGTTCTTGATGCTCTGTGACTTTGTTGCTATTATTATTTTTCCATGCAAGTTTTAGGCAGGTTTGTTTCGAGTGTTCCTTGCAGAGACAGAGTCGGTGGGTCCCAAGCCCCTGGTGTGTTGGACCCCGCTTTAGTTCATCCAGGGGATACCCTGCCCTGCCTTCTTGGCTTCTTATGAACTTCTGAATTCCTTCTTTTTCAATTTATCAAAGAGGAATTTATCCTCAATTTTGGTTATAAACCAAAACAACCTCATAGCCTATCTATGGTTGTTGCAGCACACCCCGTGGGTATCTCTTTGAATGCATTCATCCATCCATCTGTCTGCCTGTCCATCTGGGCACTAAGCACCCCCTGGGCTGTGTATGTGCCAGTCCTAATGGGGCACCACGAGGGAGACAGAGAGCCCGACTCTGCCCCTGCTCTTAGTGAGCTCTACCAAGTTTACCAGACGCGGCGTGGTTTACCAGAGCAAAAGCCTGAACCTAACATAGTTTCCTGCTCCCTTTCAATGAAGAGGCGCCTGCCATCTTGTCTATCGAAAGAAATATCAGCAGACTGGAACACAGCCATCTGTCGGTCGTGGTTGGAGGTGTCGTGGAGGCAGCCTTGCAAGCCGATGTGACAATCCGATGTCCTGTAAAAGGCAAGTCTGGGCGTTTCTGGGGGTGGGGAGGGAGGCAGGGAGCATGGGCCAGCCTGGTGTTGCAAGAGATGGCAGCTCTCAGTTCGGCATCTCAGGCCTCAGCCTGACTGGCTTAACAATCTTGAGTCTCACTCAAGTGTGAGTGGCTCTGTCTCTCAAGGGTGAGACCAACTCAAGGGACCGGGGTGTAAAACAAAATGCCCATGTCTCCACTTCCCGGGAGGACTGTGACTGCCTCGCACACTGCCGTGCTCAGGCGTGACCAGGACACTGTCGCTGTGGGCAGACCTACCCGACAAGCCAGCTTCTAGTCCGGTGGTTGCCTGGTGAGCAGAGCGTCAGCGAGGGGGTTTGCTGGAAACTGCTGGGGGTGCCCTGCGCTGGGCAAAGCCAGGTCCGGGGGTGGGAATCGCGAGGTCTCCCGGCCTACACTGTCTCTATCCTGGACTGTCCTAAGCCAAGCATAACCAGTCTGTGCCTCAGTGGCTCGTTCTGCTTTGTTCGCCATGGCAGAGAAGCCTTCTTTCTGACTCCTCCTTTCTTTAATAGAAATAACACTTTCAAAGGAGATTGAAGGATATTAAATAGCATGTAAATTTGCAAAAAAAAAAAAAGAAAGAAATAGCACTTTCAGTCCGACCTTGCCTTAATGTCAGGCCATTCTTGCTCAGATTCTTCTGTCTTAACCTGGGCCCATGCATCTCTAAACTGAGGTCAACATTATAGCCTGCCCACATGCCCGTTTTATGGGGTCAGGGGCGCTGTGTGAATAACTTTGATCAGTTTCTCAGGGAGCCTTGGGACCTCTTCACAGTTAAGATCTATTTTAAGGGGACAGAGCGTATGCCCGTGATTTACCGTGCATTGCTTCACAGCCGGGACGGCTGAGTCTCCCTGGTTTCCAGCTAATGGGGCCCCTGTAAGTTGCAGCCACTTGGATGAATCTTACCTGGGCCGTGGCCCGGGTGAGCAGGGTGACCCGGGGAGCCCTCACGCTGCTCTCGGTGGCACAGTGACCGCACATGTAGCGAAGGGAGCCCGGGATACCTCCATCCACCTTCCAGGCACTCCCTCCCTGTAATGGTCCATTTCTGGCCATGTTTCCAGAGCTGCACCTTTGGCTCCAAGAGCAGTGGAAATTTGCTAACCCCCAAGGTATTATTTTTCACCCCTTGGAAGTCCCTGCAGTGTTTGGCCTTCACAGACTTGCAAAATCCCTCCAGCCTCCCAACTGACTCCACCCACAAGTATGTGAGTTTTCTGGCCAAGCGCTACCTACCATCACAGAACGCGGCCCGCATTCCCGGGCCGCGCCGAGGAGAAAAGCAGAACGGAACTTTGCAGCTGCCAAGCCACAAAGGGCTAGAGTTTCTAGAGCCCTACACCTGCAGAGGATTCTGCAAAATAGATCTGACTTCTATGGAGAGAAACCTCAACTTTTAACATTATTTCTACATTTCTGACTTCCACAAGAGTTTAAAATCAGGCATTCTGGGGGGCGGGGGGGATGAGCCCTTGAAAGGATTGTGGTGTATTATTTGCTGTCATAAGTCAGCGGCTGGATTCGGTGGCAACTGCTTTTGTGAGGGAAGCCTCCAGCAAAGACCATTAAACGCGTCTGGGTTTTATTCTCTGGGCCAGGCCCCGTCAGCACGCGGGCCATCTCTGACCTCCCTCTGACTCCGGCAGCCCCTTGTGCCCCCTTACCGCTGCTCCCCGGGGGCCTGAAGGGAGCTCGGTGTTGGGGGCCCTCTGCCTCCTCGCTCCCTCCTTCCTCCTACCAGACGCGGCCCCATTGGCTGTTTGCTTACCTGGCAGCCGTCCCCTGTGGACTAGCTCCCCAGGGACTCAGCAGGACCCTTTCTTCTCAAAATAAACCCATCTCATTTTGAGTTTATGTGCCATTTTAAATAAACCTGGACTGTGTTTTCTTATGGGCAGAAGCCATACGAACGTAGCTTTTTCTGGAGATCTGTCTTCTTAAAGACAGATGGGGAAGTGGGGGAAGGGTCAGAAAATGGGTCTCCTAGACGGTTCTGTCACTAGCTCGTACGGGACCTTCCTGCCCTCGTCTCGGCAGTGGGAAATGTACCACTAACGTTAGTGGAAGGAGGGACTTTGGGTTTCATCTAATCCAGCCCCTCACTTATAGCCTCGAACGGGCGTCACAAAATTATATTTTCACATTGCACATGGAGATTATTTCTGTGAATTGGCGGCATGTATAAATTTGTCTTTTATTTTTCAATTGCCCTTAAAATATTTTCCAGTAACTATAATGAGCTCATCTATTCAAGCCTTTTAGACAGATTCATAGTTTTTTGGTATGGCCAAATATGTTTTATTTAATTCGTGTGTCTGGATATCAAAAGTGATGGTCTCTGGTCTCTCTTAGGTGATATTTCTCATAACTGTATTACGTAATAGAACCTGCAAATCTGTATGTTTAAAAGTTAGAAGTTTTCAGTTGCAAGAGTTTTTTGCCTTGCTCTTTAAAAAAAATTTTTTTTTCTTTTAAAAATGGGGGAAGAAGAGTTTAAGCTGCATCCTCTCTGCCACCTTCTGGTAAAAAGGGAAAGCTCATCTGAGAGAAATGACTGATAAATCTTGAGTGTTTTTTTTTTTTTTTTTTTTTTAGTGTTAATGCTTAGTAAGGACATCATTTATTTTATAATTTTCTTCTTTTTTTAAAGATTTTTTTGTCAGAGAGAGAGAGAAAGAGCACATAAACAGGGGGAGCGGCGGGCAGAGGGAGAAACAGACTCCCCGCTGAGCAGGGAGCCTGATGCGGGACTCGATCCTGGGACTCTGGGATCATGACCTGAGCCAAAGTCAGATGCTTAACTTACTGAGCCACCCAGGCATCCCATCTTTCTTTTAAAAAAAAAAATTTATTTATTTGAGAGAGAGAGCGTGAATGCAAGCAGGAGGAGGGGAAGAGGGAGAAGGAGAGACAGAATCTCAAGCAGGCTGCACGCGCATCATGGAGCCTGATGTGGGGCTCGATCTCATGACCTGAGCTGAAATCAAGTTTGGCGCTTAACCGACTGAGCCACCCAGGCGCCCCAAGCAATAATTTCTTAGCTGGGGCGTAAGCACCAAAAAGAACAAGTGGATGAATGGGCTTCTTCAAACTGAAAAACTTTTGTTCTGCAAAGGACAGTGTCAGGAAAGTATAAGGAAAACCCACAGAAGGAGTGAAAATTTTCTGCAAATCATATATTTGGGAAGAGAGTGTCCAAAATATAAAAGGAACTCTTAGAACTCAGCAATAAAAAGACAACCTCATTTAAAACAGACAAATGATCTGAGTGGAATCTCTCCAAAAAAATGTACAAATGACCAATAAGCCCATAAGAAGATGCTCAACATCCTTAGTCATCAGGGAAATGTAAGTCAGAACCACAATGAGATGCCACTTCCTTTTCTTTTTTTTATTTTTATTAAAATCAATTGGTTAACTTATAGTGTATTATTAGTTTCAAAGGTAGAGTTTGGTGATTCAGCAGTTGCACACAATGCCCGGTAATGAGATGCCACTTTCTACCCTGTGACACCTGTAATCAGAAAGATAATAGAAGTGTGGAGAATGTAGAGAAGTCAGAACCCTCTTGCACTGCGGGTGGGAATCTAAAATCATGCAGTTGCTTTGGAAAACAGTCTGATGGTTCCCCCAAAAGTGAAATCCAGCAATTCCACTTCTAGGTATATATGCCCCAGACAAATGAAAACACACATCCCCACAAAAACGTGTGCAGAGAGGCCCATGGCAAAGAGTAGGAACGACTTCCGAGCCCATCACTGATGAGTGGATAAACAAAATGTAGCACATCCGTGCAATGGAATTTTCTTTGGCCATAAAAAGGAATGAAGGACTGATCCATGCTAAAACACGGATGGATCTTGAAAAATTACGGTTAGTGAAAGAAGCCAGACACAACAGATCACATATTGTGTAATTACATTTCCATGAAATGTCTAGGACAGACAAATCCGCAGAGACAGATAAGAGGCTGCCGGTGACTAAGAGACTGGAAAACGGGCGGGATGACTAACGGGCACACATTTCTTTGGGGGGGATGAGAATGTTCTGAATTATAGAGTAGGGATGGTTGCATGGCTTTATGAGTGGGCTAAAGAAATCACCGAATTGTACCCTTGGAAGGGTGAATCGTACAGTACATAAATTGTATCTCATTAAAATCACAATCTGCAATCCGAATACCCACAAGAGGATAAGGCTACAAAGTTTTAAAACCTACAATGCAGTCATGGATACTATTTATCAGTATATAAGTCGGTGGCAAAAATACGCAGATATTCACGGGAAGGACGGACACCAGTGGCAGGATGGTTGGTACTCCCAGACTCCGGGAGAAAAGGAGGAGAAGTTTGGGGAAGGAACGTTAGCCTAGCTGTGATACTTTATTGCTTAACCAAGAACTAAAGCAAATAGAGTCCAGTGTGAATGGACACTAATTTTGCATGATAGACCTGTGGTTATCTGTTATACTGCTTTTTTTTTTTTTTTTTTTTCAGTTCCCCTCCCAGCCCTGCCTCTGCCTCGCTGTGAGACATTGGGCCTGTCACAGACTCACCTTGGCCCGGGGTTTTCTGTTACAGAGTAACGGATTAGAGGCTGAAGACCAGCCCTAAAATTCTGTCCTGGACCCCTGGTCTCTTGTAGGAATCTGGGACAAATGGAAGTAAAAGTAGGAAAAATGCTTGAGCTAAGATATCTGCCCAGTCTGGGTTAGAACTGAGTGCCAACAAGTGTTTTCACCCAATATCAGGGAGACTGAGAGGGAACCCAGAAAGAAAATCTCTCTAGATAGCCAAAGGGGAGATGGATGGGGGGACAGTTGACATGGTTGAAGGGCATGAAGAGGTACAAACTTCCAGTTATAAAGTAAAGAAGTCATGGGGATGAGAAGTACAGCACAGGGAATATAGAGAGTCAATAGTATAATGCGTTTATTGTAGTGAGCATTTCATAATGTGTGTAATTGTTGAATCCTTATGATATACACCTGAAACTAACTTAATATTATATATCAACTCTACTTCAATGAAAAAAATGTTTAATGGGAAAAAAAAAAAAGGTAGATATCATGTCCTTATCAAGGAGTTACTTGGAGCTGGAACACCAGCCCATGAAAAACCCATTTACCTATATTATGACTCAGACACTAGAGTTATAATGAAAAGGAAGGAACCAAAGAATGTAAGAATCTGTGATTTGGTGAAACTGAAATTTGACGATTTGAAAAATGTCTTTCCTTGGTTTAAAAGCTGATGTTTAAGGAAACACGAGTTAACTGGAGGGCAGTAAATCCAGAGGGTGATTTGAAGCAACTTGGATGGCCTTGGATGGAAACCATCCAGGTGTTGGTCTTGGGAGTTGAATACTGAGCGACCTTTGAAATCCATGCGTCCCGCCGTTATGTTTTGAAAACAAGACCCAGAGAGGGGAGACCTGACCAAAGTGATGAACCCAGTCCATGGAAGTGCTGAAGCCAGCACTCCTGCTCCGAAGGCCTCCCCTTCTTTTCTGTTTTCTTGTCTCATTATAAAAAGTAACCCATCTCATTGTAAAATCATTAGAAAGCATAGCAAAGTATTAAGAAGCAAAGAAATTCCCATAATCTCATCACCAAGACACAACCAGCATTTCTACTTTTTCACATTCCTTTAACCTTTTCTCATTAAGTCAAAGAATTTTCTCATGGTGCTAAAAAAAAAAAAAATCATAAATATCATTTAATTGCTGTACAAATTCTATGAATGTAACACAACTAAGCCATTCCCTTATTTAGGGAAACTTAAGCTGCTTATTCTCTTTACAGTCACGTCTAGCAGTGTAAGGAACATTTTTGTGCATATAACTTCTTTGTGTTGTTGAGATTAATTTTTTAAAACAGGTTAACAGGATTGGAATGACTGGGTCACAGGTCACTCAATGTTTTTATAACATAAGGCATTACAATTTCTAGAACTCAAAATGCATATCACAAATTACCTTCTAGAAAGTGAAACTTGCCAGTGGTGTGGGTTTAAGCGCTCCATCCCTCTCACTGTTATGCTGCCCAGCGATAGGAAAGAATAGGGAAACAAGTAGGCAGAAGTTACAGGATTAACCCCCGACCGAGTATGGACAAGCAGGTGGCAGGAAGCAAGTGTATCCAGGGGGCGGTGGGGTGACTGGTGCTCTGCACCATGCGTAGAGGGAAGGAAAGCCTTTCATGTCTAAGAGATGGTGGTCAGAACATATGACATAAATTTAAAAGTATTTTCTTAATCATGGGATTTTTTTTTTTTTTTTTTTTTTTTAGGATTAAAATGCTGTGGAGTATACCTAAAGTTTTTTTGATGGCTAATGGAATTACTGGCTTTTTTTTTTTTTTTTTAACTGGGTTTAATAATTTCCCTTATAGGGGAGGATTTTGAGAACATTTTTGTGGTGCAGCAAAATTACGTGGTTAAATTCCTATACGTAGCTCATCTCTCTGACAATTATTTTCCCCCATCAACCATCAGTTTATATGTAGTGTGGAGTTTGATGGTAATAATGGAACATCTTTAAATCACAAATTTCTTTGATCCTCTACAAAAAAAAAAAAAAGAACCATTACTCCAGAAAAATGCATTTACCCACAAAATTTTGCATATAATTTTCAGAATACTTAAAAAGAAAATCTGGGGATCATCTGCTTGTTCCTATTTTATGAACTAAATATTTTGTTGCTTTGGACCATATTAAAACTAATTTATCTTTCTCAACCTGTGCTTTTTGAAATGTATTCCCTCTTCTATATTATGCTTACCTCTTGTTTAAACCAAATACAATCTTTAAACTTGCTAAAATTCTTTTTAAATATATTTAAAACCTTTTCTCCTGTTCGAGAAGCCTACCTATCCTTGTTTTTCCTACTTCTGCCTGTGATACAGAAATTTTCCCAGCATCCTCCTCTCTTAAGGCCATATTCAACCAAATAATCAATCATGGGTGATTGGAAATTCCATGCATTTTTCCATCCATTCAGCAAGCATTCACTAGGCATCTGCTAAGCCCAGTCTAGTTCTTTAGTACAGAGATGAGTAAGACCTGGTATCTGCAGCTTTACAGACAAGGAAACTGTGATATAACAGATGCAGAAATCTAAGTGTTTATGAAGTGCATCAGACACCTGTGAGAGAATAGTTAAGGCTTCTAAAGGATTAGAGGTCCACAGGACAGATGATGTTACAACTAGGCCACTTGGAACAAAAAGGAAGCCATTTGCAGCAGAAGAAACAGCATATAGGCACAAGCACAGAAGCGCGAAAGCTCCTGGCTTATTTGCAAAACCACAGTCAGATCCGTGTGACTTAAAGCAGAGGGTGTGAAGGAGAGTGGGGAGGAGGGGGCTTTGGAAGTTTAAGTTGGGACCAGATTGTGAAGGGCATTTAATGTCAGGCTAAAACCCTTGGACTTCATTTCATTGGCATTGGGAAGGCAAGAAAAGTTTTAAGCAGAGTAGTGGTGTGAGCCGATCTGTGTTTTAGAAAGAGCATTCTGCCCACAGCGTGGATGAAATATTAGAGGGGAAAGAAACTACAGAAAGCCATAAATTAAAACCAGTGGAATTGTATTACAGTCATTGATTGGATTGTTGGACCAGTTACTCAAGACATTAAATGCTTCTGTTTTGTCCAAGAGGGAGAGAAGGCCTATCTGGCATTTAGCAACCGATGTGTCATTAATTGAAGATCTGGGACATAGGAGGCCCCAGGTCAGTCCAGAGTGTTGGCACATAGCAATTGAGTTGAACATGGAGACACACATGGAAAGACACAAGAGGGAGAGAATCTGGACTTGAGACAGAAGAATGGGAACCCCAGAGTGCTAACCAGAGAGAAGGGTGTCAAAACAGAGGCCTGACGGGGGGATTAGGAAGTACCACAGCTTGGGGACAAGGGTCAGAGGCTCAGGTAGAGGCAACAAGCAGGCCCCAACGTCACCTGCAGAAGTGCCCCATGGTGTGAGATGGAGGGTCCAGGGAGAGTACATGAGGAGGCCGGCCAGTGTTAGGTCAGGGGTCTGCCTGAGTGAGCTGGGTCAGCGCCCAGGCTGACGGAGGTCCCACCGAGACACGTGCTCTCACCGTTACTGCAGCGATGGGAAGGGACGTGGCCAATCGTGGGCTGTCTGGTAATGACTCCCCACTCCCTCACCTAAACCTTGATAGGCTTGCCCCAGACCTCTTTGTGTTCATATTTGGATTACTGAGTTAGGGGATTAAAAAGACTCATTTGTAAAACCACTTTCTGTCCTTCGAAGATCTGCTGAAGCTCTATTCTCAGTGCTCCTTGAGCGATGATTTTGTCCTCATCTTTAATCCACAGCAGTTTCCCATGTGGAGAAAACATGAGTCTCCGCACAATCAAGAAGGAGCGAGAAATGTTAGAATAAGGTAGCTGAACATGCAAGATGAAAAACAGAAAGGGCTCTTCTAGAACCTATCGAGTTTCATACTTACCGCGAAAAGCCTGGTGGTTGGGCGTGTATGGCTGCAGATGCCGAGTCATGCCGCGTCTTCAGGCCTCCGGACCACAGCTGTCGTGGTTTGGTCCTGTTATCAACAACGCTGCTTTCATCCTCAAGTGTCTACACCCCACTTCTGTCTTCAGTCCCACCAGTATGTCTCTCCGTCCCCCAGACCTCACAGACATCCAGCCCCACATTAATCTTCACTCTTTCACATGATGAAGACAGACTGACCCGTAAGGACTTTTATCATGTCATCTCACCTCCTGGGCCCACTCTTCCCTGTCCGCAAATAACCTTTCTTCTGTCTACCATCAGGAGACCAGCAGATAAGCCAGTGGTTTTCAAACTGTAGATTCCATGGAGCCTTGTCAAGGACCCCAGTCTTACCTTTCTACCCTACCTACCCTCTCCCCCAACATACAGTTCAACTAAAAGACCTCTGTGTTTTATAGTTTTATAAACTGGACTTTCTCCTAAATTGGTTCTACTACTAACAGTGTTTGAGAGTCACTGATTGGAACACTGGAATAGTGCCTCTGATCCATGGCAAGTTTCTGGTCCCAAAATAACATACAACCTTTCCACAATTATATCTTATTTCAGATTTAAAATAGCTTTCACCTCCTGGCTTTTTTTATTACCATATTTCTGATGTGAAGACCCATTAAGGCCACCTAAATTTTAAGATCAATAAAATGGCCCTGACTTGGTCCTGTTGGAGCCTGTTGATCTGTGTACAACAGACCTGAGGTGATCCAGGAGGCAAGAACTGGGTTGGTTCGTCCTCTTTGCTTTCAGACTCCAGGTATTCTCTTGGTGATCTTTTGAAGCCCAGGTTTCTAAAGAAATAAGTTGCTTCAATTCCATGAGTCCCTGTGTGGTAGCTCTAGGCTGGCCCCGTGTTCTCCCGGTTCCTCAGAAGACTGTGGGAGCATGAGCCAGAGCAGCTAGGGCCGAATTTTCCAGACCTGTATGAGATTTACTAGTAGACAATTGGGAGGCTTTTCTTAAAAGCCAGCAAGAGCCAACATCCACCCAATAAGAAAGGCTCTCACCTGCTCTCTGTTCCCCAGGAGCCTCAGCTTCTCACTGTGAATGCTGTGAGACCCACAGACAGTGACAGAGGGCACAGGATAGCTGTGGGGGCTGGAGGAATACCTATTGTATAAAACACATGGAATGAGTGAAAGCCCTCCAACGACCCATCCATCTGCTCTCACTCCTTTGCCCCAACTGTGCCTTCCTAGAGTAGGGCCCGCGGGACCCACACAGGGTGCCGACTGAGAGAGAGAGAAAATCTTGTTGGAATTCAACCCAGAAATAAAAAAGCATGAGGACTTCTTGGTATAGTCTACAAAAGGCATTCAGGACCTGGTGATGGAAAAAAATACTTCTTGTGGGGAAAATACCATGGGACCTGAATAGAATTTCAGTATCTGTATAAACATCCGGGCTTAGGTGCCCCTCTATTTTTTTTGTGTTTTTTTTTTTTTATCTTTTCATTGATTTCATTTGTCTTTACATTTATTCACCCTGGTTATATATTTGATAATGCAACAGCCCTGTATTCATTTTCATAACTGACACATGGTGTACTAAAGTCATTTTATTATGGACAGGCCTGGATATCACCTCCCACCCCACCCACCCTACCCCAGAGAGTCTGACTTCATTTATCTGTAGTATGGCCTGAGAATGTTGTTGTGTTTTTTAAGTCCCCAACGCAATTCTGATGTGTATCCAAAGTTAAGAACCAATGCATTAGCCGGTAAGTGTGGCCAAAGAGTCTCCTGGGACTTATCGCAAATGTTATTTCAAAATGAGAGACATCCTCAGGAAACAGTGGGTAACAAAGAGTAAAGGGGAGGCTGGGCTACGTGGTAGGGCCTGTGTCCATGCTCTGGGCTCATGCTGAAGGGGGAATCAGGCCTGTCAACAGCTGAGCCTCAGTGTTCGAAGGTCCACAGAGGAGGAATCAGCTTCAGCGTCAGACAGGGTCAGGGAAGAGAGGACCTACAATGGATCTTTAAGAATGAGCAGAAACTGGGGCGCCTGGGTGGCTCAGTCGGTGAAGCGTCTGCCTTCAGCTCAGGTCATGATCTCCAGGTCCTTCGATTGAGCCCTGCATTGGGCTTCTTGCTCAGCAGGGAGTCTGCTTCTCCCTCTTCCTCTGCCATTCCCCATCACTCATTCTCTCTGTCTCTCAAATAAATAAAATCTTAAAAAAAAAAAAAAAAAAGAATGAGCAGAAATTTTCCAAGTGGTAAAAGAGAATAGCAAATAATCTGCAGAAGAGAGAAGAGCACATAGAAAATCTTAGCACTACACAGTTTGGGAAACAGCGAGGTCCCCGAGGCTGGAGGATGAGCGCTTGTTAGCATTTGGTACCCATAAATTGAAAGGGCTTTTGTGCCTCTATCCTCCCAGAAGAGTATAAGCTTTGGAGCTAGGAAAACGGAATCTTACTCCCGACCATTCCTAAGGAGAAAGGAGCCATTTTATAGGGTAAGTGGGGGCAGCTTGGAAAAACAAGAAAAGAGCCAGAACCTTGAGGGAGGTGGAAAGGGAGCCTTGTGGAGTCACCCAGACTTGGGATGTCACCTCAGGAGCTCCACTGTCGGTTTGGGTTTGCTGGTGACAGCAGCAGGACCAACTTGAAGGCCATGGGGCATGACTTCCAAATAGACAATACTTTTCAGTGTAGCCTTTGAGGACCGTATCATAGCTATTTGTTCATCTGAATCCCGATGTTACATTGATCAGTTATCAAAATTGCTGTTGATCAGAAAGGGTCTCCAGAAAGTCCAAGGTTGTCCTCATTTGAGCTGTTGTTCCAGAATTCTGTGTACCGGAATGAGCGGCATTTACCACTTGTATAGCTTCAGCATGCATCACTATGCTTGATTTGCACCAGCTCTGACTTTGAGTCTTATTCTTCAAGGAACCACTGGAGGGTTTTGGTGTAGAGATAATATGTGGAATAACTCTCATGGGCCCTTTATAGCCTATGAACAAGGCGCTGGAGGACAATATCCAGCAGTGGACTGTGTAGCTCTCATGAGATATGATGAGAAGTGTCCAGTCCCAAGCAAAGCAGAAGTCGGGGAAGACCACACCAGGAGGAGACTTGTTGACAACATTGCTCCCTGTCAGAAGAAACATATTTTAAAAGCCTCTGGGGAAAGACTCTTGAATATGGAATTGGGGATAGATGCTGTGACCCAGAGTGTTTCTAATTCCTCAGATCAAATTGCTTGGGGACCTGATTATGTCAGTCTGTTAACATTATTGTGTTAGAAAAGAGAAAGTATTTCAGCAGCTCTTCAAGAGAGTTCTGTGGTTGGTAAAAGCCGTAGCCTTATATTTGGAGGAAGTTCTAGATATGGCATCATTGAAGGATAGTCCTTTATACCCAAAAAGCATAGAGTAGATATTGCCAAAAAGAACAGAAGGGTATGTAGTTAACTCAAAATAGGAACATTTCGTACAACATTTACTACCTGGTGAAGATTGACCCCACTTTCAAGGAGAATATATACTCTTTGTGCTGGTAGTGTTGAGGTTTTTTTTTTTCTGCCACGCAACTGTGAGCTCTTGTTTGTTTCATTTGTTAGTAATGACTCCCCTTGTGGTTTGTCTACACTGTGTTCAATTTGCCTCTTATCCTATAAATTGACACCACCATTTCTTCAGAGCTCCTGGAGGTAACTAATGGTAGCTTCAACTTTCAATCGTCATGTGTGTGGGGAAAAAAAATACAGAATATTGTATGAGTGTTGAGTAGCTGGAGGAAACAAAGAAATGAACAAAAACATACAGGAATAATATATGTGACACACTGATATAAAAATCCAGCCTTTTAGAGCAGTCTGGAATCATCCGAGGATTCTGCGGTGTGGAATGTTTCGTGGGCCTTTCAAGGATGAAGGATATTTGTTTTTAAACAGTGACCATTTTAAAGACACCCAGAAGTGCACGCTTTCTGCAACACATGCTTTACAGCCCTCCAGATCTGAACTTTTTTTCCCACAACATTTGCCTTCCAAAAACTGTTTCAGCATTGTGGAAACAGAACGTTGGATATTTCAGAGCTCCGTGTCTTGGGGGAAATAGCCTGTCTTTGAGGTTAGATAAATAAGTTTAAACTATTTCTGACATCTTGTAGCTGTTTCAGCAGAGCAAACATTTGTTATTTTGAAAGACCATAAAGAACAGCAGTATGAAGAATCCCATCTGAATTCCTCTGGCTTCTTCCATTCTTAGAAAATGTTCACATGTGTAACAATGCTTCTAGGTGCCGAGTTGCGGCAGAGACCCTCCCTCCTCTTCCCGCCACACTGGAGACCTTCGTGTCTCCTTTCGCATCTCCAAACTTGCCAAGTTCTGTTTTGTTCTCTGAACTTTCTGGTGTATGTGGAATGTCACCATGTGTATAAACTACTATCATACCCTTGCCACTCTGAGGTTGAGGTTTAAGTGGAGTTATCTCTGACCCCTGTCAGTTCCAGATATTGGAAATTCGGAAGACTTCTGGAACTGACTTCTGACAGTTCTTGGGAACTTACCTTGGCCTGGGCACTCCGCCTCTGACTACCTCTTCGACTGACCTCATATGCTCTCTCTCTTGCCCTCCATCAACTGGGATACAAAACTCAGTTCCTTGACTGGTTTCTACTCATAGCAAGACATCCATTAATACCAGGCATTTGGCAGCTTTTTAAAGCAAGGCTGAAGATTGAGGGCTCGTGGAAAAGGCATCCCTTCACCTGACTCCTCTGCTCCCTGTTCTCTCTCCCATCCTCCCTCTACTTACTCCAACCCCTAGGATTGCCGTAGGAACTTCAAATTCTTCCTCCCTACAAATGCATGCATCAAAATCTTGCAAGATGTCCTGAAGGAGAAACATCCGACCTCTTTAGAAGACAGCTGGAGTTGTATAGAACAAAACCATTTCTCCAACCTGTAGGTTCTATTGAATTTACTTCAACAAGCCTGCTGTGTGTAAGGCACTGCTTGGGGGCTCCTGAGGTGTGGCTGCTTGTCTCAGCCCAGAGGAAGCTCATGCGGGAAAGAGACTGCCTCCTGAGGCAAGTCTCACCCTCCCTGAAAGCCTAAAGGCAGAAGCAGCTGATGCTCCGCCTTCAGCGAGGCTAACATCCCAGGATCTGGCAGAGTACTGGCACATGGTACGCACTTACAGGATACTCACTGGCTGAATAAATTCGTGACTAATTGAAAGTGTAGGGGGCTTGGGGTGGGGGGAGGAGGATGGTCTGAGTGGCATTTATATTGTCCCCTACACCAAGTGACATAAGCAAAGGCACAGGGGACTTAAAGCATCTAGGACATAACGCGTGCCTCAGAATAACTAGTGACCAAAAATCATGTTGGGGAGCTTTTTTTTTTTTTAAACAAAAATGTGTACCACGAGGCCCTGAGGGCAGGTGAGTCCCATGACAGGCCACACCCCCAAAGCCAAATCCTCCTCTGATAAGGCTCAGGCTGATAAAAGACCATGGATAGGGGGCTTTAACAACAGCCATCTCTTTCTCACAGTTACAGTGGCTAGGAAGTCTAAGATCAAGGTGCCAGAAGCCTTGATGTCTGGTGAGGGTCCCTTCCTGGCTCACAAAGAGCATCTTCTCACTGATTCTGCACATGATGGAAAGGGGGGGGGGAGAGGGGTTCTGGTTTCTTCCTCTTATAAAGGGCCCTAATCCCGTCACGAGGGCCCCACCTTCATGACCGCATTTGAACCTAATTACCTTCCCAAAGTCCTAGGTCCAAATATCATCACACTGGGGGTGAGGCTTCCACGTACGGATTTGGTAGTGGGGAGCAGGGGAGGGACATACACATCCACCCGAGAGCCATGAACACTTGCAACTCAGCTGACTGGCTGAGCACCTGCTACGTGCCCACCTGACAGCAGGGACTCCCAGAAAGCTGTTGTACTGACCATGATACAATGTTGCAAACACAACAGTGTCTGAATTAGAAACTGGGAGGGGAATACAAGCAACTCAGTGGCAGAGGCGCTTTCCATGAAGAGGAATGGACCCAGACGAGAAGGTGGGAACACTGTATCCGGGTGAAGGGCATGAGTAAGGACAGACGGCAGGCAGGGCGGGCTTGTTGACAGGACACTGAACTGACTGCAGTGCGCAGACTGCGGCAGGAGGGACGTGGCCGGAGGGACAGGAGGTGGGGCCGGGAGTGTGGTTAGAGCCAGGCGGCCCAGGAGGGCACTGCCAGGGCCATGTGCTTCTGGAGGCGGGCAGGGGCCAGCGCTTTGCTCCCTCTGACCTCACACGAAGAGGCGGTTTGGAAGGAGGGAAGCCAGCCGAGAGGTTGTTTCAGTAATTAAGGGAAGAATTATGGTCCTAAGCTATAGCAATGACCGTGGCCATGGGGAAGAGCTGACAGGACCCAAGGGAGTTCTACATTAGAAATGACTTTTACAAACTCGGTGGCAAATTACCCGTGGAGAATAAGAAGGCAGGAGCCAGGAGTGGCTCTGAGGCTCCAAGGTGGGTGACCGCCGGCTGGAGGGGGCACTGTAATGATGTTGGGGGGGGTGATGGCATTGGTCTGGGATGTGCGGGGTTTGAGACATGTGGGGGCCATGCTGACAGCACAGGTCCAGGAGGACCATCAGTTTTGTTTTTTTTAACAGTGTTGTATTAATCTCAGGTGTACAATATAGTGACTCAACAATTCTATACATTACTCAGCACTCATCGTGACAAGTGTGCTCTTCATCCCCTTCACCTGTTCCCCCCAGCCCCCTACCCACCTCCCCTCTGGCGACCACCAACTTGTTCTCTAGTTAAGAGTCTGTTTTTTGGTTTGTCTCTCTCTCTCTCTCTTTTTTAACCTTTATTCATTTGTTTCTTAAACACATATAAGTGAAATCACATGGTGTTTTTCTTTCTCCGCCTGACTTACTCACTTAGCATAATACTCTCTAGCTCCATCCAAGTTGTTGCAAATGGCAAGATTTCATTCTTTTCTATGGCTGAGTAATAATCATATGTACACTACCTCGTCTTTATCCATTCATCTATTGATGGCCACTTGGACTGCTTCCATAATTTGGCTGTTGTAAATAATGCTGCTAGGAACATCGGGGTGCATGTAGCCCTTTGAATTCGTGTTTTCATATTCTTTGGGTAAATTCCCAGTAGTGGAATTGCTGGATCCTATGGCAGTTCTATTTTTAATTTTTTGAGGAACTTCCATAATGTTTTCTGCAGTGGCTGCCCCAGGGCATTCCCATCCACAGTGCACGTCCTCACCAGCACCTGTTGTTGCTTGTCTTTGTGATTTTAGGTATTCTGACAGTGATTGTGTTTTGACAATTGCTTATTCCCTCCTTCTGGAAATACTTTCTTCTCTACTCCCGCTGTCACCTGTTCCTTTCCAGCCCCCCGGTCTGGTTTCGCCTCATCTCTCCGGTCTGTATGGTGGAGTGCCCCAGGGCCAGTCCCAGACAGTTTCCGTTCTCTAGCTGTCCTCATTCCCTTATTAACCTCATCTGTGCTCCAGGATGCAAATGTCATCGATATGCCGGCAACTCCCAAGCTGGTATTTCCAGCCCAGACCTCTCCTCTAAGCTCTAGGTGAACAGATCCAAGTGCCTCCCCAGCAGCACCCTATGACTCTCAGATGTTTCAAACCTAACAAATTTAAACTGAACTCCTGAGTTTTGCTCCCAAATGGGCTGCTCTCATAGACTTTCTTATCTTAGAGAATGGCAATGCCATTATTTCAGATGCTTGGGCCATTTTTGATCTGTGTTTCTCTCTCACACACCCCTCTATCTGTCAGCCCCCCCCATTCCTTTGTCAGATTCTTCAAAATATTTCCTCCTTCAAAATATATCCAGAATCTGACCATTTCTCACCACTTCCATTGCTACTGCACTGGTCCATGCCACCATTATGTCTCGGGTGGATTGTGATAACAGCCTCGTCCCTGGACCCCCCATCTCTGCCCTTGCGCCCTGTGTTCTGTTCAGGCTGTCAAAGCAGTTCTTCAAAAGACCTCATGTCATTCCTCAAAGTCTGTAGAATAAAAGCCAGATCTTCCCAGTGACCTGCAGGGCTATGATCTGAGCCCCGTCCCCACCTGCCTCTTCTCTGCCCTTGTCTCCTACTGCACCTCCCTCACTCCCATCTCTGCAACCCCAGTGTTCTTCCATGCTCCTCCGAAGTAGCCGGAGTGTGCTGAGGAAGCCTATGGGGCTGCTTCTCAGAAGAGTATTTTCAAATGCAGAAAATAAAATACATCATATTATAAAGAAAACCAGTTATCAAAATCCAGATATGAAAATGTTAATAAATCAAAAGTGTGATCTAATAATAGAAGTGCTTCTTTCCAATAATGCCCTCAATTCAAAATCTAGCATCAGGTCCAATAACCACCATAATTTCAAAGTAGTGGTGGTGTAAAAGGTATTTTGAGATATCCGTAACGATGGTCATGTGAAATGGAAATATTTATCTGTGGTTTCCATTAGCAGCAGAGTCAAAAATACTGCCACCTTGGTTTGTTGCTTATGTTCATAGTTGATGGAAATGCTGAATGTCAGCTAGAGTTAGCGAAAAGGTCATGGAACCTTGACTTCATCTGTGGACCCAGCTGAGGTTAATGGACTCCATGTGAAGAGCCTGCTTCTGGGCCGAGGCACCTGCTGGACCTTTTTCCTGAATGAGAGCCCCACATGGCTTGCTCAGCCTGGCTAAAGGACTTAAGTAAACCTTTCTAGAATTGACGGCATTGTTGGTTACATGTTTTTTACCATGGAGGCCTAAGGAAGAAGCCAATGCATCTGAAATGTTTCAGGGTCTCTCCCTGGAAGAGGTTTTATAACTTGAGAAAAACCTCATTTATTTAGACTAATTATAGGAGGTAAGTCTGAATCAATTAAGATCCTTGAATTATAATGTTTTCAGGGGCGCCTGGGTGGCTCAGTCATTAAGCGTCTGCCTTCTGCTCAGGTCATGATCCCAGGGTCCTGGGATTGAGCCCCGCATCGGGCTCCCTGCTCCGCGGGAAGCCTGCTTCTCCCTCTCCCACTCCCCCTGCTTGTGTTCCCTCTCTTGCTATGTCTCTCTCTCTCTCTGCCAGATAAATAAAATCTTTTTAAAAAAAAATGTTTTCAAACTTACGTATTGCTTTCAAAAATGCTTAGTCACTTACGAATTACTCAGTAGGAGCTCTTAAAGGAATCTCTTTGAATTAGTAAATAATTTAAATTCACATACCATATATGGAGGCTGGTGAAGTGTTTAAAGAGATGTTTGAAATGATTTTCATTTTTTAATCAAAATACTTAAGGAGGTTATTTTCTTCCTAGCTAATACAGCCCTTCACTAAATTACCATGGATCCCAAAATAATTGTGTGTGAAGGTATGAAGATTTCACCACAGAGTCTGTATTTTATTACCTTCTCTGTTTGGAAGAGGACATTGCCATGAATAACCAAAAAGTCATGCTGATGTATCTTTGAGATATAATGATTTTCTTCTAGTAGATCCATTCCCTTGTTCAACTCATTTATGCATTTGTCAAATATTCATATATTTATTTTCGCTGCCAGACGCTGTCCTCACAGCCTACTGGGGAGGCCTGAGATTAATGCAGGAATGATGCTCTAAAACAGTTCTGGTCATAGAAGGCACATAAAAAACATGAGTTGAATAAATATATAAAGGGAAGGGTGAGTGGATGAATGAATGAATTGATCTCACGCATATCTTACAGCTGAGGGGGGCCCGAAGAGATCGTGTAACGCAGTCTCTTGCCCTTACTCTTGTCAGTTTTGAGCAATATGGTCTAAGACCTTCAGGAAACCACAAATTCACTACTGTGGTCTTCAGGCAGAAAATCTGCCCCTCCTAATGTTACATTTGAAATAATAATAAGGTGTGCAAAAGAAAGACGCAAAGCATCGACAGCACTGGGAGCCAAAGTATCCATTTGGAACTGGATGAGTCCACGAGGAATTTCTGCTCATTAGAACTCTGATTATGCAGCAAAAATGCAGCAGCAAAAAATGCTGTTGAACACTCAAGAGGCACATGACGAGCGTCCACTGTATCAGAAGAGTAGATGTTCAGTAGTGTATGTGTTGTGTCTCCGCAAAACTCTAGAAAAGCAAGAGGAAAACAAAGATAAATTTAAAAAAACTGTTAATTTATTTGTTAATTTAACTGAAAGTTGCTAAGAGAGTAGATCTTAAATGTACTTACCTCAAAAAAGAAATGGTAACATGTGACGTGATTTGGGTGTTAGCTAATGAAGGTGATGGCGGCAGTCACTTTGCAACATGCAAGTGCGTCATACCAACACGTTGCACGCCGTATGTGCACAATGTTATATGTCCATTATATTTCAATAAAGCTGGGGGAAAACCAGCTAGAAGAGAGGTAGAAATAAAAATAGCGCTGGAAAGGGTTTTAAAAAACAATGAGAAATAAAGCCAATATTAGAAGCAGAAAACAAAACACTTGAAATAAAAGGAAAGGAGTGAAGTAGGAGCAAGGTCAGAATTGCTTGCAGAATGCCGAGGAAAAGAGCAGAGAGCTAAAAACAATGGTACCTGTGTGATGGACATGGAGGAGAGAGATTAATCACCTAACTGGTGTTCCTGAGCAAGAGAATGGAGCAAACAGAGCAGACACAGAACTTAGAGAGAGAAGAGAGAGAGGGAGAAAGAAGAGGAGAAAGTTTTACTGAATGGAACAGCGACTAGTTTACAGACGGAATGCCCCAGAGTGTTCCAGGCAAAACTGATGAGCAGGTAATACTATCTCCTGATCATATCCTGGCAAAAGTTTTGAAAATTTTGATCATGAACGAATCCTGCAGGAATCCAAAAAGAAAAAAGGAAACAACAACAGATTACTTAAAAGACAATAAAAAATCCTCTTGCCTCAGACTCGATCACAGTGTGAAAGCCCAGGTGACCATGGGCGGCATGAGCAGTGTGCAGCAAAGTGCGTTGCAACACTCCAATTCTGTTGGAAGCTGAGCTGCTGCTTGGTGAGGAGAAGAGAAAAGGTTCTCACCCACTCAAGGATTCCTAATCCATCCTACCCACTAACCTACCTTTGTGGGGAAAAATACTCCCAAGATGCTGCCTTGTCAAGCAAGAAATGCATCTTAATTATGATCACGGAGACATTGCAGTATGAAAGCAATCATAATAAAACATTTGGATCAATTTAAATACAGAATTGAAGAGTTTATTTTAGTGACTTAGAAATAGATTGCAAAAAAAATCTTTAGAAGAAGATATATAATGAAAAGTAATAATGTAAAATGACCTGAATTTCAAATCCCATTTTATGTCAGAAGAAAAGAAAAGGGTGGGGGAAAGATGTGGGAAGGAAAACTTCACCTTTCCTCATCCTAGAAGGAGAATTGGGGATCTAGGAGATGTCATTTGTGTTTTTTAACTAACTTTTTAAAATTTGGAGGTAGGTAAGGCATTCAGGGGACCTCATACAATGGAAAGTCCCCTGTTCCCACTCCCTTGTTCACCCTCCCCTTGCACCTGTACCCCACACACCCAGGTAAACACCCTCATTAGATTCTTACATATCCTTGCAGAGATTCTCTATGCAAGCATGAATACTTATTTTTTTCTCTTTCTTATATAAAAGTTAGTATATTCAACATACCATTCTCTACCTTGTATTTTTCAGCTGAGAACATTTTTTTCTAAACAGTGTCATTGAAATATGAGATACAAAAAATTGCATATATTTAATATATATAATTTGATGAGGTTGGATACATGCATACACTCATTAACAATCCTCACAGTCAAGGTAATACACATATCCATCACCTCCAAAATTTACCTTGTGTACCCCTTTTTTTGTGGTAAGAACACTTAACATGAGATCTACTCTCAACACATTTTTAAGTGCATAATTCAGTATTGTTGACAGTAGGTGCTATGCTGTATGGCAAATCTCTAGAACAAATTCATCCTGTATTAGCTGAAACTTAATACAATTAAACCATGCTTCTCCATTTCTCCTTCCCCCGGCCCGTGGTAACCACCATTCTCTCTGCTTCTGTGAACTTAACTATTTTAGTCATTTGAGAGGAAGCATGTTGTATTTGCCCTTCTGTGACTGGCTTGTTACAGTTAGCATGTTTTCTAGGTTCATCCATATTGTCACAAATGGCAGAATGTCGTTTTTTAAGGCTGTAGAGTAGTCCACTGTGTGTATATACCATGTTTTCTTTATCCATTCACCTGTCAATACATATTCGGGTTGTTTCTTATCTTGGCTATTGGAACAATGCCGCAGTGAATGTGGCAGCGCAGAGACCGTTTGGGATCCAGTTTCAATTCTGTTGGATATATACCGTATCCAGAAGTGGGATTGCTGGATCACACGGTAGTTCAATTTTTTTTTCAATTTTTTGAGGAACCTCCATACTACTTTCCAAAACAGCTGTAGTATTTTACATTTCTACCAACAGTGTAGGAGGGTTCCAGTTTCTCCACAATCTCACCAGCACTTGTTATCTTTTGTGTTTTCAATAATAGCCATCGTAACCAGTGTGAGGTCATATCTCCTTGTGCTTCTGATTGCCCTGATGATGAGTGAGGTTGAGCATCTTTTCACGAACCTGTTGTCTGTCTTATGCCTTTGGAGAAATGTCTGTTCAAGTCCTTTGCCCATTTTTAAATTGGGTTATTTGTGTATTTGCCATTGAGTTGTAGGAGTTCCTTATATATTCTGGATATTGACCTCTTATTAGATAAATAGGTTACAAATATTTTCTCAGATTCTGTAGGTTGCCTTTATATTTTGTTTCCTTTGCTGTGCAGAAACTTTTTAGTTTGATGTAGTCCCACTTGTCTGTTTTTGTTTCCGTTGATTATGCGTTTGGTGATCCAGGAAATCATTCAATGTCAAGGAGCTTTTCTCCTGTGTTTTCTTCTAAGAATTCTACAGTTTCAAGTCTTACGTTTGTCTTTAATCCATTTTATATATATAATATTTTGAAATGATCGTGTGGTTTTTATCCTTCATTCTGTTAATGTGGTCTGTCACATTAATTAATTTGCATGTGTCCCAGGGATAAATCCCAGTTGGTGATGTTAGATGATCCTTTTCATGTGTTGTTGAATTCAGTTTGCTAGTATTTTTTCGAGTATTTTTGCATTTGTGTTCGTTAGAGATGTTGACCCGTAGTTCTCTTTTCTTATAGTGTTTTTTTCCCAGCTTTGGTATCAGAGCAATGCTGACCTCATAAAATGAGTTTAGAAGTATTTCTTCCTCTTAAATGTTTTGGAAGAATTTAGGAAGGATTGTATTAATTCTTCTTTAAAAGTTTGGTATAATTCACCAGTGAAGTCATCTGGTCCAGGACTTTGGTTTGTTGGAAGGTTTTGGATTACTGATTCAATTTTCTTGTACATTATTCACGTCTGTTGAACTTTTCTGTTTCTTTATGATTCAGTCTTGGTAGTTTGTACGTTTCTGTAAATACATCCATTTCTTCTAGATTTGGTGTATAATTATCCAGAATAGTCTCTTGTGATCCTTTTGGTTTCTGTGTCATCAGTATTCTTTTAAAAAAAATTTATTTATTTATTTATTTATTTATTTGAGAGAGAGAGAGAGCGAGCACAAGCAGGGGGGAGGGGCAGAGTTTGGTAAGGGAGAAGAAGACTCCTTGCTGGGCAGGGAGCCTGATGCAGGACTCGATCCCAGGATCCTGAGATCATGACCTGAGCTGAAAGGCATATGCTTAACTGACTGAGCCACCCAGGCGCCCTCTGTGTTATCAGACTGAATGTCTCCTTTTTATTTATTTGAATCCTCTTAATGATTTCTTTGTAAGCTTAGATAAAGGTTTTCAGTTTAGTTTATCTTTTCAAAAAAAAACCCGGCTCTTATTTATGTTAATATTTTCTATTGGTTTTCTCTTCCTTATTTTGCTTATTTGTATTCTAATCTTTGTTTTTTTTTCCCCCTTCCTTCTAATTCGGGGTTTAGTTTGTTCATCTCTTTCTAGTTCCTTGAAGGCTAAAGTTAGGTTGTTTGAGATCTTCCTTCTTTTGTAACATTGGCATTTATTGCTATAAACTTCCTTTCTAGTACTGCTTTTGTTGTATCCCACAGGTTTTGCTATGTTGTATGTTTATTTTCATTTGTATTAGGTATTTTCTAATTTCCCTTCTGATTTCTTCTTTGACTCAATGGTTGCTCAAGGGTGTCTTGGTTAATTTCCACATATCTGAATTTTCTAATTTTCCTTCTGGTACAGATTTCTACTTTTATTCCATTGTGGTTAGAAAAGATACTTGGTGTGGTTTCAGCCTTCTAAATTTATTAAGACTTGTTTTGTGGCCTAATATGTGATTTGTCTTGGAGAATGTTTCATCTGGGCTTGAGAAGAATGTATATTATGGTACAGGTGGGTGGAATACACTATGTCTGTCTGTTGGGTCTATTTGGTTAATAGTGTAGTTCAAGTCCACTGTTTCCTTATTAATTTTCTGTGTGGACATACTATCCATTGTTGAAAGTGGGATATTGAAGTCCCCTGCTATTACTGTATTGCTATCTGTTTCTCTTTATAGATCTATCAATGTTTGCTTTATATATTTAGGTGCTCTGATATTAAGTGCATATATATTTATGATTGTTATATCTTCCTGAAGAATTGACTCTGTTATCAATATATACCATCTTTATATCTTGTAACAGTTTTTGACTTGACATTATTTTGTCTAATGTAAGTACAGATACCCCTGCTCTCATTTGGTTACCATTTGCATGGAATCTATTTTCCCATCCCTTCACTCTCAGTCTGTGTATGTCTGTAATTCTAAAGAGAGTCTTTGTAGGCAGCATATAGTTGGAGCTTTTCTTTAAATCAATTCAGCCACTCTGTGCTTTTTGATTGAAGAGCTTAATCCATTTATGTTTAAAGTAATTATTGATAGGTAAGGATTTAGTATTGCCACTTTGTTAATTTTTTTTCTATCTTATTTGTGGTCCTTTTGTCTCTTTTCCTCTATTTCCATCTTCCTTTGTGATTTGTTGATTTTTTTTTTTTAAAGATTTTATTTATTATTTATTTGAAAGAGAGAATGAGATAGAGAGAGAACATGAGGGGGGGAGGGTCAGAGGGAGAAGCAGACTCCCCGCTGAGCAGGGAGCCCGATGTGGGACTCCATCCAGGGACTCCAGGATCATGACCTGAGCCGAAGGCAGTCGCTTAACCAACTGAGCCACCCAGGCGCCCGATTTGTTGATTTTTTTAACAACGACATGCTTTGGGTTTTTTTTTTTTTTTCTTTTCTTTTGCATAGCTACTATAGGTATTTTTTGTGTGGTTACTGTGGGGTTACATAAATCATCTAATATTTATAATTGACTATTTTCAGGTGATAACAACATAACTTCAATCTAATACAAAAACTCTACACTCTGTACTTCTCTATCTTCCTGCTTTATGTTACTATGTCACACTTTACATGTTTTTACATTGAGTATCCATTAACAAATTTTCATATTTATATCTTACTCCTTTGTCTTTTAACTTTTATATTAGACTTAAAAGTGATTTATACAGCTCCATTACAGTATTATAGTATTCTGTACTTATTTTGATTTTGCTAAATTGCTGTAAACTAGTTTATTTTTTTAAGTAAATTGTAACATTATTGGAACTTAAAATACAGCATTTAATTTCTACTTTACAAGACAAAAGGGCACAAAGAAAGGATAACCAAAGTCAAAGGCCCATAAAAGGCCCATAAAAAGTCAAAGGCCCATATTTACCTTTTCTGGTGAATTTTATACTTTCATATGCTTTTGTGTTATTGTTTTCTGTTCTTTCATTTCAACTTGCAGAACTCTGTAGCATTTCTTATGAGGCTGGTCTAGTGATGATGAACTCACTCAGCTTTTGTTTGTCTGGGAAAGTCTTTATTCCTCTTTCATTTCTAAAGGACAGTTTTGCTAGGTATATTATTGGTTGGCCACTTTTTTCTTTCAGTAATTTGAGTACATCATCAATATTTCATTGCATTGATATACTGTAAGTTAATATTGTTGGATATGTGACTTGTTTTCAATCTTTTGCTTTTATATAACTGCATAAATAGAACATTTTGTATGCAGGTGTATTGATAGCATTAATTCCTAGGAAAGGGGATTACTCTTTAGAGGATAAATACAATTATAATTTTGGAAGATTTTGCTAAATTGCTGTCAACTAGTTTATTTTTTTAAGTAAATTGTAACATTATTAGAACTTAAAATACAGCATTTAATTTCTACTTTACAAGACAAAAGGGAACAAAGAAAGGATAACCAAAAGTCAAAGGCCCATAAAATCAGAAGGTATAGAACAATGACAAGGTAAACCCAGACATATCTGTAATCACACTAAATATTAATAGGGTTAACATTGCTATTAAAAGCAAAGGCCCTTAGATTGGGTTTCCAAATAAAACCTAATGATACACTATTACAAGAGACACTTCCAAAATAGAGTTATACAGAAAATTGTAAAAATTGTACAAAAGTATATTAAGCAGAAGAAAACAGAATAACTAGCAGTCACAAAAGTAAAATCAGGCAAGACAGGATTTAAGACCCTAAAAAAAGATAAAAAGACACCTATTAAAAAAAATCCACAGTAAAGTATCATCAACATGAACTGTCATTGCTAGATAAGATATAATACATAAAAACAAAAATAGGAAAAACACAAGGAAAAATTGATAAACATAGTAGACTGGAGCACTTTTTTCTGGACAGAAGAGCTCAAGGAGAAGCAAGTTAATAAGGACACATACTAAAAGAATATAATAAGACTTAATTATTGTAAATATTTGAACTTTATACCCCAAAAAGAAATAATATACCTTCTTTTCAAGTATGCATAGAACATTTACCAAAAAAGGTGATTGCATATTAGGCCACAAATATACCTTAGAAATTTCAAGAAACAGCAGTTGTTTGGACTGCATTTTCTGATTATAATGCACTAAAGTTACAACTCCCTTGCAAAAGGTCAGGTGATTAAAATACCAACAAGTTGGAAATTTTAAAATTCCTTCCCAGGTAGGATGTGAATCAAAGAGGAAATCAGATGCAGTTACCAACTATGCTGAAAATCCTTCTGTCCCACAGATTTTATCCTGAACCCTCCCCTATGCTCATTTCATGCATTCCTCTTTAATCATCTCATTTAATTTCATGATTTCAATCATCATTTCTGTTAATACTTGTGTCTCCAGTTTAGACATTTCTCCTGGGTTCCGAATCCAGTCAGTTGATTTTGGATGTCATTTAGCTACCTCAGTCTCAACACACTTACAATAATTTCTCACGTACTCCATGCAGATCTGCTCTTCCTCTGGTTTTTCCCTGTTTCAGTTAATGGCACCACCATCTATCTGCATGTCATCCTTAAATCCTTCTCTCCTTTACTTCCCCATGTAAAGTCAATCACTGTGTCCTATTGGTTTTTTCCTCCTGTGTCTCTCTAGACCCACTGCTCCTGCCTCCACTGTCCCATCTTTGTCTCTCACCTCAGTTGCTTTTGTAACCCTCCAACTGGTCCTCCTGACCCATGTCCCTGTCTTCCTTGTTTTACATCACATCCAGGCTGAAATTAATTAATTAATTAATTAATTTTCCTTCCTTCCTTCCATCCTCCCTCCCTCTTCCTTCCTTCCTTCCTTCCATCCTCCCTCCCTCCCTCCCTCTCTCTCTCTCTCTCTTTCTTTCTTTCTTAAAAGAGGGAGTGAGAGTGCAAGCAGGGAGGAGGGGCAAGAGAAGAGGGAGAGAGAGAATCTTAAGCAGGCTCCACACCCAGCATGGAGCCCAGTGCGGGGCTTGATCTCATGATGCTGAGATCATGACCTGAGCCAAAAATCAAGAGTTGGATGCTTAACCGACTGAGTCACTCAGGCTGATACTTCTAAAGCACCAATCTGATATCTTCAGATCGTTTAAAATAATTATTGTTTAAAATAATTACATTGTTTCCCATTTTCCTTAAAATAAATTCAACCAAATTCCTTACTATGGATAATAAATTTGCATTTGATAGACACCTTCTCACCTCTTATCTCATCTTTCCTCACTCCTCCTCCATGTACTTTAAGCTCGTCATAATAAACTTCCATGATTCCCCAAAGGGGAATTTTACTCTATTTTACTTTGTGTCTAAGACTTAATGCCCACTCTTCCTTGGGCCTAAAACAGCCTCTCCACCACTGCTATCCCCTTCCCTTGACATATTCCTCCTTGTCCTAAGGTATAAGCTGAGGTGTTCCTTCATGTGGGGATCTTCCATCTCCTCAGTCTGCATTAAGTGCAGCTTCTATGTGATGGCATCCAGTGTTCACCTTTATCATAGGCCCTTATCTCCTTTTATTGCAATCACCTGTTTCCCTCAAAGCCCTACCTTAAAATTAAGTTTCTTTTTCCTTTTTTTTTTAAATTAAGTTTCTTGAGGAACTTAGTTCACCATCATATCCTTAGCCCCAGCACTGAGCATCACATAGAGTAGGCACTTCAGAAACATTTTTTGAATGAATGAATTAATGGCGATAATTGTATTGCATTTCAAAATACAAGATATATAGTCAAAGCTGTATTCAAAAGAAAATTAATAGCTTTAAATATTTTAATTTTAAAATAAGAAAATTAAAATACACTATCAACTCAGAGACTTAGAAATTTCCATGTAAACTAGAAATAAAAGGAAATTTCTTTGATTTGACAACAACTATCAGAAACCAAAAGCAAATATCATGCTTCAGGAGGGAGCTTTAGTAATATTCCCTTTAAAGTTGGAAATAAGACAGATATGTTTGTTGTAACTGTCCTTATTCAGCATTTAGAGACATTAGCCAATGCAATGCAATAGTTAGAAATAATAGGTATACATATTTGAAAAGAAGAGATAAAATTATCACTATGTGTAAATATGATTGCCTTTTATTTTTTAAATTTTTATGTGTGTATGTATTTATTCATTATTTTTTTTAGAGAGAGAACGTGAGCATCAGGGAAAGTGCAGAGGGAGAGGGAGAGAGTGAAAACCTTAAGCAGGCTCCATGCCCAGTGCGGAGCCCAACACAGGGCTCGATCTCATGACCCTGAGATCATGACATGAGCCAAAATGAAGAGTTAGACACTTAACCGACTGAGCTACCCAGGCACATCTGGTTTTTTACCTCTAAAAAAAAAATCAATTGAAAACTATTAAATACAGTTGACCTTGAATGACACAAGTTTGAACTGTCTAGGCTCACCTTTAAGTGGATTTGTTTTATTTTTTATTTATTTATTTATTTATTTATTTATTTATTTTTTTAAAGATTTTCTTTATGTATTTGACAGAGAAAGACACAGCGGTAGAGGGAACACAAGCAGGGGGAGTGGGAGAGGGAGAAGCAGGCTTCCTGCTGAGCAGGGATCCTGATGCGGGGCTCGATCCCAGGACCCTGGGATCACGACCTGAGCCGAAGGCAGACGCTTAACCACTGAGCCACCCAGGTGCCCCTAAGTGGATTTGTTTTATAAATACAGTCCTGTAAATGCATTTTCTCTTCCTTATGGTTTTCTTAATAACATTTTTTCTTTAGCTGACTTTAGCGTAAGAATACAGCCTATAATACATATAATACACAAAATACATGTCGGTGACTATTTGTGCTATTGGTGAGACTTCTGTTCAACAGCAGGCTGTTAGTAGTTAAGTTTTGGGGGAGTCAAAACTTACATATGGAATTTTGACTGTGCGGGGGAGGGGAGTCGGCATCCTTAGCCCCCACATCGTTCAAGGGTCAGCTGTAATAAAGTTCAGTGAGATGGCAATCCAAGAGAAATATACAAGGGTTCACACCTTCCCAATAGCTTTATTGTTAGCAATAAACAACCATAAAATATATTTTTTTAAAGTCTGCTAACTTTGGCAATAAACACTGTAAGGTATGCAGGAATAAGTTTATCAAGAAATATGCAAGACCTACCTACATTGTGTTTAGGAGATCAGTTCTGGAATAAACCGTGGGTGTGAATCTTGGCTCCGATGTTTACTAGCTGGAGACCTTAGGGAAGTTCGACCCCTCTGTGTGTATGTGTTTGTAGAAGTGACTAGAAAGGCATATGTACATGTGATTAGCACTTGTCTGGGTATTTAGGTTCCAGCCTAGTGTTGACTTGGCCATCTTCCCTGGTGTAAGCTGGAGCTAACCAGACCTTCGCGGGGCAGGCGTTTTGCCTACTATAAGGAGCATTGAAAATGTCGTGATGATAGCGGTGACACCTGTTTTTGGCAGAAAGCCTCACCACGCCTGCACATTCTCTCCAAGCAGAGCACCGAGGGGGAGAGCACATCGCCAAAACCACTTACTATAGCTGGATCTCAGGATCATCTGAGGCTGCCCCAGCCCTTCAGAACCAAGAGAGGTTCCTCTGAGTTTTGCATTTCATATCCCAGCAAGATGCTAAGACTTCTCAAGATTGGGGCGGGGGGAGCAATTCTTTCTATTTCTCGTGCTCCTCTCTGTGTCCAGAGGTGTTGCTGACAGTCCCTGCACCTCGCTACATCAACCAGACTTGAAACTCAACGCTTTGTGTTCCCTGAAATTATATTCTTGTACTAAAGTAGCAATGAACAAGTTTTGTTTTTTTTTTCCCTAAAGATTTAATATTTTTTTCTGAAGGAGGGACATTTTGTTGCCGATGCACAGCAAGTAACTTAAAGATTCGCCTTAGATAGTTTTGCTTTCTGGAGACTTCTTTGTGATAACTCAGCACTGGGCATTTCTCTCTGTCTCTGCTTCTAGCTCCTCTTTTCCAACCACTCTCCTGCTCCCCCCACTCAGCTTTGTATTTCTTCTTTTTTCTGATATGGAGCTACCCCACCCTCTTTGGCTCCTCTTGACTTACATACATACCCCAGTCAGGTGCATCATAGACCAAAGCCCTTTGCTTTGATGGAATCTCCTCCCTGCCGTCGAGGATCTGTAGAAACAGAAGTAGCCATCTGTCCTATTATATGTAATTAAGCCCATTCGCTAACTTGTGGTCAGAATGCTAAATGGTATTTGTCATATGGTTCTGTGGCCCTATTCTTAAAGGAATTTGCCTTTGTCATATTTGTTTTTATTCCAAAGGTGTCCCTCAGCCTAATATAACTTGGTTGAAGAGAGGAGGATCTCTGAGTGACAATGTTTCCTTGCTTTTCAATGGATCCCTGTTGTTGCAGAATGTTTCCCTTGAACATGAAGGAACCTATGTCTGCACAGCTACCAATGCTCTTGGAAAGGCAGTGGCCATGTCTGTACTGCACCTGCTGGGTAAGTGTCACATTCTTCGGGTTCAAGTGCTTCCTGTAACACGTACAAGCAGCCCCCCGTTTGGTTGATCCTGGAGCCGAGGAGTAAACAAGATGGACGTTAGATGGTTTTAACCGTGCCTTGCCACATACAAACGAGCACTGAAGCTGGCATTTCGTCCTACCCAGGTCTTCTCTGAGAAGGCTGTGATTTTCTTGCTAATACTTCTCTTCCCAAGAACCTACACTGGCATATGGTCTTCTGCCCAGAATCAAGACCCTTCATGTTCTGCCTCTGTATTTGCGTATCTGCTGACCCCAACCCCCAGCCCAAGCTAGCAGTGAGCTCTGTTCTAGTGAACATGGTTTCCTGCCCTGTGATCTGACAGACTCCCCCACCCATGTGCTGTTTCCGTGGAAGTATCACTTCCAGGCACACTGCTCTCCAAAGAAGAGAAATGGAGGGCCAACTTCTGTCTCTTACAGAAGAATTCCTATCTCCTGTGGGAACCCCCTGGATTTCATTTGACCTCTTTTCTCTGGTCGAACCACCTGGTATCTGATTAAGTCCAAACACACATTGTTCTCCAATTGTTTCCTCTTTTACTTCTGTTTCCTCAGCTAAATTGTAGGTCCTTTAATTATAGAGATCATGTGTGATTTTTTTTTTTTTTTGCAGTCCTGAGGATATAATATAGTATAAGGCACACAGTAGGTACTCAATAAATACTAATCAGTTGAGTCTTAGGACACCTTACAGTTGGGTCAGTGATGTCATTTGGAGAAGCTCATTACAATGTGCCCCTTGGCCCAGGATGACAAGCTGCTTCTGCTGCTTCTGCTATCTGTAGGGATAATTTCTGGAGTTCAACAAATTTTTGTCACCAAAATGGGCTTTAAATTGTTGAGGTTTTAGGGCTCGGTAAATGATACTCCTCTTTCCCATCAGGGTTTGGAACCAGTTGAGAGTTGATGACAGAAGTCAATCAGATGGACATTAGGGATCATTTGTTATTCTTCTTTGTATCTCCGGCACCTAACACAGGTGTAATCAGTGTTAAATAAGTGTTTCACAAATGAATGAAATTGAGTTGTTGGCAGACCTGGTATGAGATTATTATAGAATCCACTGCGGAATCAAGAGGATGATGGAAAAGAGCCTTCTCCATGGCTTTTCTTGTTGGCAGTTAGAGGTGCCCGGGGACATGCACAGGTGGGAGATGCCAATGTGGGGAGTTAGAACAGTTGTCATGCACAAAACACTTTGGTGTTCATTAACTCCTCCGATATTTACAAGAGCACAGGGTTGGGGCAGTCATTTTTAATCCCACTGCATGAATGAGGAGAACTAAAACTCACAGAAAGTTTTCCTGGAGCCCAAATATATAGCCTTCTCTTTGAGCGTTCTTCATGCTGCCCCTCCTGGACCATCAGTGCTGATCAGGAAGGCTCTGGTGTACCTCCGTGTGGCCCTTCCCAAAGAGTCCCCATGGTCTTCTAGGATCTTGGAATGGAAGATTTTCAACTGATGGGCTTGGCCAAGCCTGTCTGATTCTTGAATGCCTTCCCCATGCTCTGAGAAGTGCCAGCCTTATTCCTTGCTTCTGCTCGTCTCCACTCATGAAGCTGCATGGCCATCTCAGCCTCGCCCCGCATACCTCTTCTCTCAGGAGTACCTCCCACTAAGCAGCTCATGACTTTGCTTAAACTGACTGAGGAATCAAGAATGTCTTACATGACACAATGCATGCCATTCTTCCACCGCCCTGCGCTTAGAGCTTCACAGTCTTCCTGAAAGCCCACACTCCCCACCACGTGAGGTGCTCTGTGAAACCTCACTCATTCTCCTGTTGCCAAGGCTCCTGTTGAGTGGAAGAGCTCTACTGTTCTCAGAGGACTCCTCCAATCCCTTCTGGAATTTTGGTGAATCTGTTTTTTCCCATCTTATTAAGCTATAAACTCTGAAAACATGCACAGATACCACGTGTTAGCAGAGTTGCTCTAACTAGACCCCTATAGCACCCACACACCCAGACCCACATGTAACTCCCAGATCTGTGTGAGCCTGAGCATCCAGGACAGAGCATTTCTTTGGAAAGAGCTGACTTCCTAGTAGTTGTCTTCTTTAAGAACACCCAAGCTGGGACAAGAATTAGATATTGTTTAACTGGAAAACAAGGGCTCCTTCTTTCTTTTTTCTTTTTTTTCTCAGAACAAAGACGTTTGGACAGTAAAAGCATATTTCCCAAGGACTATAAAAAGCATATGCTCCAGGCATCCAACGCCGGAACCAACAGCAATGACCCGACAGGAGAACCCCGACCTCCAGGTCAGAGATTCTGACTTTTTAGGGATTTGCCATTTGTGAGGCATGTGCAGGGGAAAGGATTTAGCTACAAGACTCCATGTTTTGCACTTCTCAATAATTAAAATTATTCCTAGACATTTGGCCAGCTTTTCCCTTGCCCTCGGTCTTCTGTGGTTCAACTTGTTCCTTCCATATTGAAACATTTTTGAAAAAGAAATCACTCCTGAGGAAGCCCGCAGAGCCCCATATCCTAAATGTGCATCATTATTTGTGATAAAACAGGGATTGGCTTTCCAGTTTTAAAACTATTGCCAACTTGGCCAATATTCACAGAGGGAAGATTTGCTGAGTTCTGGAACCAATTCTTTCATTTTTCTCTTTTCATAAGTTTTTTCCCCTATACTTATTAACTTTGTTATGCATTGCTGTTTGGTCAGGAGAACCTAATCTAAGTATTTCAAGCTGGCAAAACTCTTTAGGAGGCCAAGGGAGAGAGGTAGAGTTAAGAAAATCAGAAATGCTGGAATCACAGGGAAAAGGTACTGATGATCTCAGATTCTTGTAGCTCAGAAGTGAGAAAGTCACAGAAGGATGCAGAGAAGCTCCTATTAGATTTCATGCTTTATTATACCTCCTATACAGGAACAATACTGGCTACATCATTTTGACCTTTTAAATCTTGAGCAAATACCTCCCCTTTGCAGAACATATCCCAAAGGATAACTCTGCAGGTAGGGATTCTAGAAATGTGGTTCCTAGGCTCCCACCTTCTCAGATGCAGGGAGAGCATAGAAGAGGAAAACAGTGTTGGGCCACCAATCAAACAGTCCAGCTCATGTTATTTATGACTTCATTCTCCAGGAGTATTTATGTATTTCTTCTCCTCTGCCAGACATAAAACTACCATTATAAAATGCACTATTATCCATTCATTCAGCCTTTGTCTTAGTCTGTTTGGGCTACTATAACAAAAACCATAGACTGGGTGGCTTAGCAACAACATACATTCATTGCTCTCAGTTCTGGAGGCTGTGAAGCCCAAGGTCAAGGCACCAGCAGATCAGGCGTCTGGTGAGGGCCCACTTGCTGTGTCCTCACGTGGCAGAAGGAGTGAAGAAGATCCCTGGGTTCTCTTCTGTAAGGACACTAACCCCATTCCTGGGGGCTCCACCCTCATGACCTCCTCACCCCCTGAGGGCCCCACCTCCTAAGACCATTTCATTGGATGTTAGGATTTGACATATGAATTTTGGAGAGACACAAACATTCAGTCTATGGCACCATCCAACAAGTGTTTGCCCAGTGCTTACTCTTGCCAGGCTGGGGGTCAGAGGTGAGCTAGCCCTTGGGAAGCTCATAGTCTCTACAGGGAGGCAGTCATGTAAACAGGTATTTTGAAGCCGGATGACAAGTGCTGGAATAGAAGGATGACCAAGTCCACTGGCAGCACTAAGGAAAGGGCCCACCTCTCTCTGGAGAAGACAACCCCGTTTTCACGTGGGCCATGATGTTTGTTCTGGGAAGAGGAAGAAGAACATTCCAGGCAGAGAAACAGATGTGCAAAGGCAGATAGGAATTCCATGTGGAAGGGAACATGAAATCAAGGAACTCCCTCAAATCAATTAATTTAAAAATTGGATATTCATGAGGCTGAAACTGCTGGGAAAGTTGAAGCCTTTGGAATATTTAAACATTTGGTTTATCAACACTGCCTTTCTTGTTTGACCACCTCCTACACACACACACACACACACACACACACACACACACACACACACACACACCTGCACATACACGTGTACACATTCTGGAATATGCCAGACCTTCAGTGGATCCCTACCTTAGCATTTCAAAGACACTCCTTTATTAATTGACCAAATACTTCTTGAGTACCTAATCTATAACATGCCCTGTCCCAGCAGTGGGCAGGACAGAAGAGCTCCTCACCCTCATGGACTTGGCATTCCAGTAGGAGAGATGGACAGTAAACAAGGAAACAAACATATATTTCCCTGTGGTAAGTGCTATGAAGGAAACAAAATAGGGTGATAGCATAGTGATTGCATGCAGCCACTTTGGAGAAGAAAGTCAGGACAAGCCTTCTAAGGAGGTGATAGTTGAGTCCAGACCTAAACAATGAGATAGAGCCATCCATGCACAAAGATGAGGAAGGAGCATTTCTGGCAGAGGGAATAGTGAGTGCAAGGACCATAAAGTGGGAACAAGCTTAATGTGGTCAAGAAACACAAAGAAAATTCATGTGATGGGGGCACCATGGGGGAGAGGTGGGGCGGGGGTATGAAATGAAGTTGGAAGGTGGCTGAGGACCATATCATTCAGAGCTTTGAAGGTCAAGGTAAAGACTAGAGTTTATTCCTGTTTCCCCAGCACCATTGGTTGAAGAGACTGTCTTTTCCCCATTGTATATTCTGGTTTCCTTTGTCATAAGATAATTGACCATATAAGCATGGGTTTATTTCTGGGTTTTCTGTTCCATTCTATTGATCCAGCTGTCTGTTTTTGTGCCAGGATCATACAATGCAAAGAATGAAACTCGATCACGTTCTTACACTATACACAAAAATGAACTCAAAATGTATTAAAGACCTAATTGTGAAACCTGAAACCATAAAAATCCTAGAAGAGAGCACAGGCAGTTGTCTCTCTGACATTGTCTGTAGAAACATTTTTCTAGATACGGATCCTTGGGCAAGGGAAACAAAAGCTAAAATAAACTATTAGGACTACATCAAAATAAAAAGCTTCTGCACAGTGAAGGAAACAATCAACAAGACAAAAAGACAACCTACCAAATGGGAGAAGATATTCGCAGATGACATATCTGATAAGGGGTTAATATGCAAAATATATAAAGAACTTATACAACTCAGCACCAAAATAACAAATAACCTGATTAAAATGGGCAGAGGACCTGAGCAGACATTTTTCCAAGGAAGACATACAGATGGCCAACAGACACATGAAAAGATTCTCAACATCACTCATCATTAGGGAAATGGAAACCACAGTGAGGTATCACTGCCCACCTGTCAGAATGGCTAGAATCAAAAAGACAAGAAATAGCAAGTATTGGCGAGGATGTGGGGAAAAAGAAACTTTTGTGTACTGTTGGTGGGAATATTGGTAAATTGGTACAGCCACTATGGAAAACACTATGGAGGTTCCTCAAAAATTTAAAAATAGAACTACCGTATGGTCCAGTAATTCCATTATTGGGTATTCATCCAAAGAAAATAAAAATAGGAATTTGAAAAGAAATATGCACCTCTATGTTTATACCAGCATTATTTACAATAGCCAGGATATGGAAGCAACCCAAGTGCCCATCAATAGATGAATGGATAAAGAAGATGTGATACACACACACACACACACACACACACACACACACACACACAATGGAATATTACTCAGCCATAAAAAAGAATGAAATCTCGCCATTTGCACAATGTGGATGGACCTAGAGGGTATAATACTAAGTGAAATAAGTCAGACAGAGAAAGACAGATACCATATGATCTCACTCACATATGTAATTCAAGGAACAAATTAACAAAAAAAGAAAAAATAAAAATAAAAAAACACACTTTTAAATACAGAGAGCAAATGGATGGTTACCCATAGGCTGGGAAGAAGATTGGCCAAACATATGTCTGTTGAGGAACTTATATCTAGAATATATAAAGAACTTCTACAAGTCAACAATGAACTCTCCCCTCCCCCCCACAAGACAACAGGCAAAACACTTGCACAGACAGTTCACAAAAGAAGATATACAGATGGCATCAGGGAAATGACAATTAAACCCACAAAGAGATACGATTCCACGCTTACTAGAATGGTGAAAACTAAGACTGACAACGCCAGATTTGGTTAAGGACGTGAAGCTACTGAAACTCGTATGCATTGGTGGTAAGAGTGTAATCTGGTACAACCACTCTGGAAAACTGTGTGGTAGTTTCTAAGAAGGCTAAGCATGCACCTACCTTTGACCCAGCAATTCCACTCACAGGTATTTACCCAAGAAAAGTGAAAACTTGTTCACAAAAAAATTTGTACAAGAATGTTCACAGCAGCCTTCACTTCCTAATGGCCACCCAAAGGAGAATAGATGAACTATGGTATATTCATACGATGGAATATTATTCAATAAAAGAGAATGGGCTACGCACAGCAATACAGGTGAATCTCAAAAATGTTATGTGAAGCAAGTGCAAAAGAGTACATGAATGAAAGCCAAGAGCAGGTGACACTAATAATGGGTACTGATGGAAATGAACAAGGAATTGCCTGGGTGGGGGAGGGGAACTGATTAAAATAATTCGGATGAAAATAATTGATTAAAATAATTTAATTAAAGATTAAAGTTGATCAAATTAGGAGGAAACTTTCTGGGAGATGAAGTGTTTTATATTTTGCTGTGGTTCATGGTTACAAAAGTAGATACAAGTGTGAAAACTCATAAAACTGCACACTGGATTTCTGAGCATTTTATTGTATGTGAATGACACCTCAATTAAAACAAAAACCACACATGTTTTTAAAGAAATATATGTGTTTTCTGCCTTGAAGTGTCAAGGTGTCTTTGTAAAGTATGGCATAGTAGAAAGAGTTAGATGTGGAGTTTGACGGTCTTGGGTTCTAGATGAAGGACCTTGAGCAAGTCACTTAGCTTTTTCCCACTTCTGCAAATAAGACTGGTCTAATTCACAGGATGGCCGTAAGGATTAGGTGAAAAACTGATGGCCAAGTATCTAAAATTCAGTACCCTTCACCTGGGAAGTTCTCCATAAACCCAGCTATTTAAAAAAAAAAAATTGTTTCAAATAAACTGTAATCCTGGGGGCCCAACTAAAAATATGTACAGTTCTGCATTGCAGAGGACGCCATATGCAACTTAAGACAAAAATTCAGAAATCAGAAGGAAAATCTGGAAAACAATAAGTTAAAGAAATCGCTCTGCTCTGTGAGGGAGTCTGTGGACACAGCTGGTAGCTATCAATTACTTGTGATTGTGACGGGAAAATCTGGCACCTTCTGTGGTCACACAAATCTGTCATCATCGTGTTGTACCTCGTCTTTTTACCAAGTGTCAAAAAGGAAGGGAAAGGCTGTTTGGAATGAAGACTGAAATTAAAAAGCCATAATTACTGGAGGTGGTCAGCTTCAACTTTGCTAAAGGAAACTCTCATTTTTACTTTCCCAGATGGCTCCATGACAAATTATTTATGCAGTTCCAGGAGTAAGCTGAAGTTTAGATAAGAATTAATGGAAAAGTAAGAATGGAATGAAATGCATTTTTAACCTGACTGCTTAATCCCTGGTCCCTGCTAAACGGCCTTTCATTTCTCCGCCTGGCCCACATTTGAGAAATAGAACCTGTGAGAGCATCCCCTGGAGACACCCTCCTCTCTCGTCCTCTTGGCTCTGCTCGGAGAATGCTGAGGAGCCAGCCCACTGCACGGAGCACCTCCTCCCTCTTTCTGGGATTTTTCTGGCAAGTCCAGCTGGCCTCCAATAGCACCTCTCCCAGACTGTGGTCCAAGGGCCCCAAGCTGGCCACCATTCCCACCAGTGAGGAGAGTAAGTCAGTGGAGGAAACATGAAATGTAAAGGAGGCCTTCCACTAGGTGACGGCGTACTCTCCGAGTGCTTCTCAAAGAAGCAGATGGGCAGCCAACCAGAAAACAGCTCCTGGTGGTCTGTGGCCATGTCCCTTCCAGCCCCATCATCATATCTCATTCAGGGCTGTCATGACATTTCATTTCCTTTCTGCAGAGCCTTTTTGGGAGCTCGGTAACTGGACACGTTGTTCTGCCACCTGCGGCCACTTGGGAGCCCGAGTCCAGAGACCCCAGTGTGTGATGGCCAACGGGCAGGAAGTGAGTGAGGCCTTTTGCCAACACCTCCCGAAGCCGCTGGCTGGGTTTCAGCCCTGTAACATCCGGGACTGCCCCTCAAGGTACGTGTGGTCACTCTTCGTATCAGTACCAGGTTTTTGCTCGGGTTAGAAGGCATGGTAATTTGGATTTCCCAGTGCAATCACTGTGGTATGTATAGTGTGCACTCTGCATCGGGCATTCTGCTAAGTGCTTACGTGGACCACTGCACCATCACCTTGGAGGTACATGTTGTTAGCTTCCTATTTCACAGGTGGGAAAGCACCCTGAAGCTGCCCAGTTACAAGGGCCAGAATTCAAATCGAGATCATCTGTGTTCAGAGCCTCTGCTCTTGACCGCTACCCACATCTGTTTCCTACGCTCACAGGGCTATCTGGTCCTTAGTAGAGCTGGTCCCATGGGTTTGCCTCGAGATGGCGCAGAGGGCCAGCATCACTGGAGGTCCCGTTCAAAATGCCATTCCTTAGATTCCACCCCAGAGGTCAAAACCATTCATAACCTTTCTAGGTAATAGATAGAAATCAATAATTTAAAAATGTCCAAAATCAAACTCATGATCTCCACCAAACCTGGTCTGTCCCCAGGCCTCCAGATCCAGTGACTGCATCCCAGACGCCCATGTTTCTCTCACTTCCATCCATTCTTGTCTAGTTCCTCCGTTCCCCCGGGAGCTCACGCCATCAGGTTCCTCATGTGGACGGCTCCAGGATCCTCCTGATTCCTGTCTCCCTCCCTAGAGTGCTCATCCCATGTGTAAACAGAGTCGTCTTTGAAACACAAATTCACTGAGATGCCTCTTTGTTTAAAACCTTTCAAACACTTTGACAAAGGCCAAAAATCCCTAGCACTGGGAGCACCTCTGTCTCGCTCATTTTGTTCACCCCGGTGTCTAAACCAGGGCCTCACACACACTAGTGCTCAGTGAGTATTTGCTGCCTGACTGAATTCTGGAGCGAGAGAACAGAAGTCCCTCCGGGCTTGTGCCTCAGGCTGCCATTCTGTCCCAGCCTGGTTATCTGATCTCCACTCCATGCTGTCTTTTTGTCTCTGAGATGTGTCTTTCTCCCAACTCAGAGCCTTTGCACATGCTGTTCCCTCTGCCTAGAACACTGTTCCCTCTCTTTCCACTTAGTTATTTCTGTTCATTTCTTTTCAGGGAAACTATCCCTAACCTTCCCCTCCAAGCTCAGCCAGGCCCCTGTGCTGTATGTGTTTCATAATTTGTTATCATTCATGTTCATAGCTCTTACCATGGTCTGTCTCACGCTAGACTGTCCAGCCCAGGAGGGTAAATCCACAGCTGTTTGCAGAACACTTTATTCCCAGCACTTAGCACAATCTCTGCCCCCATTATGCACCCTCCACAGATATGTGTGGAGTGAATGAATGAATGATTGAATCACAGAGTCCCTAGCAGGTAACTGACCAAATGGCACCATAATCCCCAGTAAAATAAAATAAAATAAAAATAATAATAACAGTAGCATTTCTGGAGCACGACTGTGAGATGGATACTTCGTTAGAGAGTTCGCTGCCCTCGCTCAAATGCCCACACTAATCTGCTGACCTGGGCCTTGGAGAGGAGTGGGAGACAGGGTCACCCTGGCAAACAAAGCAGATACCTGGGAGCAGAGGAAGGTCTGTGCTTCAGAGGAAGGTCTTGCGCTGAGTCATCTGTCCCTGGAGAAGCAGCGAACTGATGCTACAGTAACTCGGGGGAGCTGGTTATGCCAATTCTTGATTCTTACAAAGTGGAAACAAATGTATCGGCTGCCGTGTTTATTACATATTCTCCAGCTGTGCATGTGCCTAGGATGAGCGGCCATCTACTTTCACACCTACGAGAGACACCTTGAGGTCTTGTAACCCTAGGGCTCTCGCACTGAGGGTCCTTCATCTCTCTATGCTGTGGACGCCTCTGGTTGTCTGGAGAAGCCTGGGGATCCCTTCCCAGGACGAGGGTTTTAAATCTGTAAAATAGAATACATTCGATCACGAAACCAGTAACATTGAAGTACAGCATCATCATGTTGAAAAATGATGATACGGTAATAGATTTGCCTCTCTGTTGATACACTAATATCGAGCAGTATGTTAATTTTGAAGTGGTGATAAATAACTTTTTGAGATGCCTTCCACAATTGTAAGGTCATGTAAAAATATCTATGGTCTCCATTGGTAACAAAATCACAGACAGGGCTAATACTACTGTATTTTCTGGCTGACATTTTTATAACTAAAGGAACGCTACATTTCACTTGTAGCTCAATGACAACGAAGAGGTAATTCTTTGCCCGTCCAGGTCCGCGGTCTCTTGGAGCACCCTAGAGCTCAGGTTAGGAGCCCCTGCTCGGTAGGATCCCAGCAGAGCTTGAACATCCTCCGTGATAGAGCACTCAGTATCCCAAAGGTGTCCAGCTCCGAGCGTTCTCTGTCATGAAAGTGGGAACTTAGGGTCAGATAAACCCAGTATCCAACCCCAGCTCTGTCGGCTTGTGGTTATGTGACCGTAACCGACTTATTTACCCCTTTGGACATTGGTTTCTTCCCTACAAAGAATGGGAATAACATGTAAATATCTCCCAGAGCAAATAGCACATAGGTGCTTTAAAAATATTTTCTTCCCTTTGGTTTCAGTGAGCTGCAATCCACCTTTTTGAGATTTCCACCTAATTTTCCCCTAGCTGTGCTCTCTGGGGCCCTGCAAGTGCCAGCTCTCATATCCTTGCAGACGGCCCGACCCCACCCCTGTGTTCCTTGTCTCTCCCTGGTAATTCTGTCGCTCCCCTGAACAAAAAGGAAATCTGAGAAGAGAGCCAGGAGTTATCGGCGCTGTGGTTCATTCCCCTCGAGACATGTGACGGCCCCCAGACGGTCACAATGTTAGGATCGATGTTCAAGACCCTCCCTGCAGGGGCTGACATTCCGGTCCTCACTGAGCTGCTGTCGTTTTTATTCCCAGGTGGTTCACGAGCGCGTGGTCCGCGTGCTCTGTGTCTTGCGGTGAAGGGTCCCACAGTCGGCAAGTGACCTGCAAACGCACGACAGCCAGCGGCGCCAGGCAGGTGATGTCTCCGAGAGCGTGTGCTCCCAGGGAGCGGCCTCCGGGAAGAAGGCCGTGTTCCGCTCATCCTTGTGGCCAGGGGGTCGTTGAGCCAGGGGGCCAGGTACAGCGGACAAATCTAGTGCTTTGACAGTAATGTAATCATACGTTTTTCTTTTTTTTTTTTAATTTGGGGGGAAGCATCTGATTGATCTCTGAAGCGAATGGATGTGTCTGACCTCAAGGATTAGATCTGGAAATCACGGTGTCTCTGTCTCCCAATATAAAGGTGAACCAAAGTTGGATTCTCTGAATAGAGTAGCTCAGTGACAGAAGTTCCACGATTGGCTGGTCTGGGGCAGAAGGAGTAAGAGCAGGCTTCGAGAAGGGAGCAGAGGATCATTAGTAATATGGGCACAGAAGTCTCATAGCCCATATCCCAAACGCCACCTTGAACAACATTATAAATAAAAAATATTTGGGAAAAAAAAGTTTAAAGAAATGTCTAGGAACCTAATTAGTCTACTAGGGCTGCCCCGTAACAAAATATCACAGACTGGGTGCCGCGGAGAGCAAAAGTTTATTTTCTCACAGTTCTGGAGGCTGGAAGTCCAAGGTCAAGGTTCTGTCAGGGTTGGTTTTGTAAGACCTCACTTTCCCTCTTAAAGACAGCTGCCTTCTCACTGGGTCCTCACATGGGCTCTTCTCTGTGCAGAGAGAGACTGAGAGAGAGAGAGAGAGAGAGACTTCTGGTGTCTCTTCCTCTTCTTGTAAGGACACTATTCCTGGCAGCTTAAGGCCCCACCTTTATGACAGCATTTCACTGTTAATACCTCCTTATAGAACCTGTCCCCAAATACAGTCACAATGGGGGTTAGGGCTACCACATACAAATTTTGAGGGGACACAGTTTGGTCCATAACATTCCGCCCTTTGCCCCCCTCCCCTAAATTCATGTCCTTCTTGTATACAAAGTACATTCATCCCATCTCAATATCCTTAGAAGTCTTGACCCATTCTGTCCTCAATTCAAATCCAAAGTCTCACCAAATGTCATCTAAATTAGGAATGGGTAAGAAGTGAGCCGTCCTGACGCAGAATTCCTCTCTCCCTGTGAACCTGTGAAGGCAGACAAGTTACATACTTCCAAAATACAGTGATGCGACAAGCAGAGGACGGACGTTCCCTTTCCAAACCAGAGAAATCAGAAGAGGAAACGGGCGGTGGGTCCCAGTCAAGTCCAAAATTTAGCAGGACTAATTCCATTAGATCCTAACACTTGGAGAATAATCCTCTTTGGCTTGACGCTCTGCCCTCCAGACCCACCAGGGCAGCGGCATTGCCCCATGGCCCTAGACAGCAGCCTTTCCCACGTGGCTCTTTGGAGGGGCCCTGCTTCTGAAGCACTAGGCAGGGGCAGCGGGGCCCGCGGAAATCAAGGGAACAGCCTCCCCTCCCCTGGGGCCTGTCCTGGGAGCGGCATCCCTGGTGAGCTCTGAATCTGGGGTCATTCTTCCCTCTTCCTGAAGGATAAAGCATGTTTGCAGCTGAATGGCTTTATCCCATCCTGTAGAATCCACAGTTTCTAAAGCCTTCCTTAACTGGGTCCCTTCAGTGTCTCTCCTGGTACAATCCTATCTCTATTCCTGGCTTCTGCTGGGATGGCTGATTAACTCCATGGGGAATCTCCTTATGGAGTGATTGTCCAGCCACACCATTCGTGTTCCTTCCAGAACATACTTTCTCATTCTTTGAAATATGGATGGACTGAGAATTTTCCGAATCCTCCAGTTATGATTCCTTTTTGTTTAATGATTCCTTCAGTTTATCTGTCCACTCACATTCTGCTGTAAGCACTAAGGGGAAGCCAGGTGGCACCCTGAACACTTTGCTTAGAAATCTCCCCGGTGAAATATCCAGTTTCATCACTTGCAAGTTCTATCATCCACAAAACACTAGAACACAATTTGGCCAAGTTTTTGCCATTTTATTTTTTTTTTTTTTAAGATTTATTTATTTATTAGAGAGAGAGAAAGAGTGTGAGTGGGGGAAGGGGGGGAGAGGGAGAGAGAGAATCTCAAGCAGACTCCCCAGTGAGCACAGAGCCCAACTCGGGGCTCGATCTCATGACCCTGAGATCATGATCTGAGCTGAAACCAAGAGTTGGAAGCTCAACCAACTGAGCCACCCAAGTGCCCCAAGTTTTTGCCATTTGAGAAGGACGATTGCCTTTCCTTCAGTTCCCAGTAAGCATGTTCCTTACTTCTACCTGAAACCTCATCAGAGTCCTCTTAAATGTTCGCATTTCTAACAACGTGCCCTTCAAGGTAGTCTAGCTTTTTCTGGCATATACCTCAAAACTCTTCCAACCTCTACCCATCACCCAGTTCCAGAGCCACTAACACAGTTTTAGATATTTGTTCTAAGATTAGGACCAAAATCTATATATCTGTATTAGCCAGGGTCCTCCAGGGCAACAGAACCAATAGGGTGTTGGGGTGTGTGTGTGTCTGTGTGTGTGCATGAGTTAATGAGTTAATGCAGTTATGGAGGTTGACAAGTCTCAAGAGCCGCAGGGTGAGTCAGGAAGCTGGAAGATCCAGGACGGCTGAGTGTGTCATTCCAGCTCAGAAGCCAACAGGCTACAGACCCAGGAAGAGCCAGTGTTTCAGTTCAAGTCCAAAAGCAGGAAAAAGCCAATATCCCAGTTCAAAGACAGTCAGTCAGGAGGAATTCCCTTTTACTTGGGGAGGAATTCCCTCTTCCTTTTTGGGGGCCTATTCAGCCCATCAACTGATTGGGTGAGGCCCACCCACATTAGAGAGAACAATCTGCTTTCCCTCGAGTACTGATTTAAATGTTAATCTCCTCCAGAAACATCCTCCCAGAAGCGCTTGGAATACTGCTTGGCCACATATCTGGGCACACCATGGCCTAGCCAAGCTGACACATAAAATTAACCAAAACAGAACCCGTAAGGAGAAATAGAACACACTGTTGAAACACGTAAAGAAAAAGTAGGACAAATAAAGGTATTCTCCGTACTGTAAAGATGTCTGCTCCCTTAAATGAACTGAAACATGTAATAGAATTCCAACAAAGGCTACAGTAGAATTCTTTTTTTGGAACTTAAGGTAATTCTGACATTCATGTGGGAGAACAAATGAGCACAGGAAATTTTTAGGAAAGACAACTTTTAGAGGGGTGGACAGACCTTCTTTAGCTGGTGTTATCTGATGTAAGTAAAATAATGTAATGTTGGTGCAGGAGTAACCCTGAGTCATGCAGTGAAATGAGAGGACAGACCCGTGTTAAGTGGGTTTAAAGTTCAATGGTAATTAACCAAAACGGAAGAATCGTTTAAGAAAATAGTGTTAAACTACAATAGGTTTTTTAAAGAAATTAGAGAAGATCTAAATGAATGGAAAGACATCCCATATTTATGGATCAGATCACTTAATGTTAAGCTGACCATGCTTTCCTAATTGATCTACAGATTTAACACAATCCCCGTAAAAATCCCAGCTGGATTCTCTGCAGAAATTGACAAGCTGATCCTAAAATTCATATGGAAATATAAAGGACCCAGAATAACCAAATCAATCTTGAAAAAAGAACAAGGTTGGAGGGCTCCAACTTGTTGGTTTCCAAACTTACTACAGAGCTGTAGTAATCAAGACAGCGTGGTGCTGACAGGGGACAGACATATAGGTTGCTGGAATAGAATTTAAGGTCGAGAGAGAAATTTCTAGATCTGTGTCAGTTGGTTTCATACAAGGGTGACAAGACCATTCATTGGAGAAAGAATAATCTCTTTGACAAATGGTGCCGGACAACTGGATATCCACACACACAGAAAAATGAAGTTGGACCCTAGCTTATGCCATATGCAAAAAATTAACTCAAAGTGGATCAAAGACCTAAATTTAAGAGCTAAAACTATAAAGCTCTTGGAAGAAATGTAGACATAAATCGTCATGCCTTGGATTAGGAAATGGTTTTTTAGATATGACACCAAAAACACAAGCTACAACAACAAAAACAGATACATTGGGCAATGTAAAAATTAAAAGCTTTTGTGCTACAAAGGACGTGACTGGGAAGGTGAATGAAAATAGAACCAGTGTGATGGGAAAGGCCTTTTCAAGCATTAAACAGAGTATAAGGAAAAATTAATATGTATTATGACTACATGAAAATGTAAGAACCCCATGTCAGAAAAAAATTTTTTTCTTTAATTGAACTCACCTTAACTCACAGGCCTCCACTTATGCTCAGAGCAGGAAAACCCAAAGTTGGCAGTTGCTTATGGTTTTAAGCAATGTCATTTCTGGACCGAAGCCCCGTCAATTACAGACTGGCCCCGTCCTTTTCCCTTCTCCCCAGAGATGGTCTAAGTTTCGGGGCCTGGAGGGGGAAGAGGAGGAGGAAGATGCTCAGGTATCTTCCTGGCTCTGAGGGAGGGCTGTGTGGTCCTGAGAGCTGCACTCCCATCCTCCCTGACTTCCCCTGGGGACCACCAGCCCCACCTCAGTGCATGACCTTGGTACCAGGGCATGCGTGAGCTCACAGGTTGTTTATGCTGCGCTGTGCTTCTGTTCCAGTGTCCAGCACGTTGCCTGGGTCGCACTGGGAGGATGCAGCGGCAGCATGCAGTTTGTCAACATCACAACAGCTCTGACCCCCGCTGTGATGACAGAAGGAGGTACTCACTCGGCCCAGAGCCCTCTCTTGCCTCAGTCCGTGGTTGTGACTGCCTGAAAATGGGATGACTTCTCCTGTCCCCTGCCTTTCACAACTGACAGTTCCTATCCAATGATGATTTCTTATAGTACCATCCTCGACAGTATACATTATACTGAAATATTAATTAATATGCACTATTATAATTACAAGTTATTTGGGCATTAAACATATTTAGAGAGGGACACCCCAAAGAGAAAAAAAGTAGCATTGAGGACAGATATTTTTCCCTCTATATACAAAGCTGGTCAAGCCTAATGATATTTAAGTTTACAGATTAAGTCTTCCTAATGTTTTCAGTGGATTGCTATATTCCTCTGTCTAGAAACTCTTTTTTTTTTTTTTTTTTAAGATTTTATTTATTTACTTGAGAGAGAGCATGAGAGAGAGAGAGCATAGAAGGAGAGGGAGAAGCAAACTCGCTGCTGAGCAGGGAGCCCGATGCGGGGCTCGATCCCAGGACCCTGGGATCATGACCAGAGCTGAAGGCAGACGCTTAACCGACTGAGCCACCCAGGCGCCCCTAGAAACTGTTTTGATGAAGATCTTCCCACAGCGGTGTAGCAGAGAATGAAACAAGCTTTTACCTCGCAAAGGGGCTTAAACTCGAAAGAGTTTGCTTTTCTCTTGTGTAGGAGTCAAAGCTGGTGCTCGGTTTGGGGTAGAGGGGCGTTGTTCCATGAGGTCACCCTGAGACCCGGGCTCCTTCCGCCTGGCGACTCCGCCGTCCCAGAGGAGCGCGCCCCAGCCAGCGGGACGTGGGGAGAGAGCCAGAAAGCACACTAATGAGGGAATGTGGAATTCTCCCACTCTCTTCCTGTGTGACCCGGGCTACCCAGCCTTCTGATCTGCAAAACGGGGTATTACTGTCCACGTAAAATTATGGTTGGGAGGTTTCGAGTAGTTGGCTTAGTGTGAAAGCACCTAAGCAGCCTGGGTCATAGACGATGCTCGAGATATGGCTCCCTTTCCCTCCTCCCTACCCGGAGTGTTGCCAGAGAAAATGAGATGACCTTGACAGTTGGCTCAGTTTCCATTTTGAGCCTTCAGTAGGGTTTGGCAATGTAGAATCTTCTGTGTTTCCTATTCCCCACAACACAACTCAAGCCAGAACTATTTTCCTCAAGTGGAAAATGGAACTGCTGCCCTCCTTCTCAATAGACAACCTAGTTTTGTCTTTTGCTGAGGAGATAGAGACCACACACAGACTGACATGGATCACCCCAGATGTTTCACTTCGCATTCTCAAAGATAGACTTCCGACACAAACGCGTACGTGGACTGAGCTTTCTTTTTTAACATACTTGATGTACTTTTCCGAAACTTGCTTTTTCTCCTTATCAATACATTATAGACTTTTTCCCCATCTTAGTACCTAAGATGCACTTTGCTCTTTTTCATTGTTGTATTTAACATTATTACCTCATTCCACTGCTCATGGACATTTAACCTTTTCGTGAACATTATATGGGTTTTCAGTCTTTAAAAATTTTGCCCATCTGCAGGGTGAAAAATTACATCCTATTGTAATTTGTACTTTTCTGATTACTTTTTTTTTTTAGAGAGAGTGAGCGAGGGAGGGACAGCACATGCACATGCTCGCAAGCAGAGGGGAGGGGCAGAGACAGAGGGTGAGAGAGAATATTAAGCAGATCCCCCCTCAGCGTGGAGCCCAACACAGGGTTCAGTCTCACGGCCCTGAGATCATGACCTGAGCCCAAATCAAGAGTCAGACGCTCAACCGACTGAGCCACCCAGGTGCCCCTCTGATAACTTTTTATATACCTTTTGGCTCCTTGTAATATTTTCTCAAACCCATCTACATTTTTTCCATCTCTACCACAATTACCTGTAGCCAAGCCATCCCAGCCTGAGCGGTCCTTTCCAAAATCAAATCTGATCATACCACCACCACCACTTTAGAGACCTCACTTGCTCTTTGGAAGAAGGGTGACCAAAGTCTGTAATGTGACCTAGAAAATGCCACACGGTAAACACTTCCCTCCCTTTATTTATTTATTTTTTAAAGAATTTATTTATTTATTTTTAGAGAAGAGAGATTAGAGAGAGAGGGAAACCATGGGGGAGAGACAGAGGGAGAGAGAGAGAGAATCTCAAACAGACTCCCTGTTGAGCAAGGAGTCAGACATGGGGCTCGATCCCACGACCCCAAGACCACCACCTGAGCTGAAATCAAGATTCACACACTCAACCAACTGAGCCCCCCAGGCACCCCTCTTCCCTCCCTTCACAGCCGCATCCCAAACCTCACACCCGCTCACTCTTGGCGCTCCAGCCACGGTGTCCTTCCTTCAGGACCCACACTGGACGTGCCACATGCTTTCTAACCACTGGCAGCGAAAACAAGAAGCAGAAATATAGTGGAGAGGATAGAAGCATGGAAGGATCTATCAGGAGGCTCAATACATGGCCAAATGGGGCTTTAGAGAAAGAGATGTGGGGGCTCCTGGGTGGCTCAGTCAGTTAAGCGTCTGCCTTCGGCTCAGGTCATGATCCCAGGGTCCTGGGATCTAGCCCCACATCGGGCTCCCTGCTCCACGGAGAGCCTGCTTCTCCCTCTCCCTCTGCCCCTCCCCCCTGCTTGTGTTCGAGCTCTCGCTCAAATAAATAAATAAAATCTTTAAAAAAAAGAAAAAGAAAAAGAGATGAACTGAAAACATCAAAATGTTTAAAAGAAATAGAAGAAGAAAGATTCCCTGGGAGGGGCCTGGGGGGCGTGGAAGTGTGCCAGAGAGGGTGCGAATTAGCCGGGGAGCGCAGCACACATACAACTCGGGGCCCGAGGCAGTGCTTCCAGACACAGGGAGTTTGCTTCCAAAGCGGTGATTCCTCAGAATTATCTGGGACGTTTCTTTACAGTAAGGATGCTCGGTCCTTGCCTGGGACTGCATGAATGGGAATCTTTGGGAGTGGAGCCTGGCCATCTGCATCTCTTTAAAGCTGCCGGGCCCTTGGGATGATGGTCAGGCTCGGAATCTGTCCGCTGGAGTCTGTGGTTGCATCTGGCTGATGGGGAAAGGGGTGGTCTGAGGTAGGAGAGGAGTTCGACTGAACAGCGATGAGACATTGGGGAGACTAGGAGAAACAGGGGGACTTTGTGCTTTTTGGTGCCGTGTCCGCTTTCATGTTTTAGACAGGAGAGCATGTGAGCCGCGCATGCACACGTGTGCACAGTGCTGGTGCCCAGAGTGTGTCCCCCTAGCTGGGGCGTCCCCGTCCCCAGTCCTGTCCCTGGCCAGGAGGACGTGAGATGCTCTTTGCTGGACCGACCGACCTTTCTTTCACTAGGTCCTCAATGACCAGCCTCTGGATCTGCAGCTGCAGCATTGGTCTCTAGCCCCCTGTGTCCTCTCCTCTTTCATAAGCTCTGTCGCTCCTTCTGACTTCCCAGTGGCCCTACCTTCCATCAGAACAGAAGGTAGCCGTGTTAGTTAGGGTCCTTTGGGCTGGAAACAACAGAGTTGACTCGGAATGACATGCATAAAAGGTGGGCGATTTCTTATTAAGACGGGACCACCCAACACTTGTGCACAACAATTTGGTATCCTTTTAAAATACATTTTTTGTGTATTCTGTGAATATTCAATTTTTTCAGTAGAAAAAGCTCATCTCTGCATGGGGGGCATGGCTGAGGAGTACTGGGTCTATGCTCGGTTGTCCAAAGCAACTCCACTTTTGGCCGCTAGGATTCATACGCACTGGGGAAAACGAAAGCCCTGTAATTAATAAGCTACCCTCCTCTTCTTTGTAAAATCCTATAGTTTGGTGTGACCCTGTTGTTCAAATAAACCTTTTGATGGCGTCTCCCCCTACTGGCTACTCAGAGTACTGCTTCCAGCTGTTTGTAATAACTTCTCCCTGGAGCAGCTCAAGTTATGACGTTTTCTCCATCTTACTGTATTTCCGGTGGCATTCCTACAGTCCTTATAGATCATGTGCGCTGGTAAGGAGCCTCTTACAGGAACACAAAAATGTCCCCAAGAATCCAAAGGGAGAATGCCATCAGACCGCAGGAAGGACTGTGAGCAAGAAATGAGAAGTCATTGGGGTTTTTTTTCCGCCCCCCTGGTCTCTGCAGCTCTCTGTGTTTTGCTTCCTTCTTTGTTATTTTCCTGAATTTTTTTTTTTCTAGTTCTCTGGCCCGTGTGGCAGAATATGGCCAGCACTGCTCCAGCCTTCATGTTTACAGGTCTTGTTCCAGCAACTTCCAAATTCCTGGAAGAAAAACAGTTATTGA
>NW_022589768.1:3027487-3054141 GCF_004348235.1 Phoca vitulina | reverse complement strand
TACTGTATGTTTGTAAAGCATCTCAGTTTGTGTTCGCTGGATCTCTACAAACAGAGGTGCTGCCAGTCTTGTCGGGAAGGGTAAACCTGTGGCGGGGGTCCTAATGCTGCTGTGAAGACAGAACCAAACGTCAAAGCTCTTTCCCCCATGTAGCTGGTTCAGAAACATGTGATTTCTTTCAGAACTCTAGATTCCGCGTTCAGGGGTCGGTGCAAACTCACCACTGGTGGGACGTCGTCCTGTTGCTTTCCCTGTGGCCGGTTTTCAATCCCAGCTCTTTGAGGTGACCTCTTCCGGGACCATCAGAAACACCGTAGCAGGCGTGCCCTTGCCCTTGGCACCCTCCTCATGTCCTTCTGATCAGGAAACCGCCCAGATCCCCAGTGCGTTGTCACAGGCTGTCCTGTGACATGTAGACCCGCGGAGGGTAGGACGTCCTGAAGACGTGAGGGACACGCAGCCACTGATGACTTCCTCTTCTCTCGAGTTTTGGGGTTTCAACAGGTTTGTAAGGCAGCTACACTTCAGAAGCTCTGGCCAGTAGTAGTTAAGATGGTGTGAAGGGCGCTAGTGCATTTTTATGGGTCCTTAAGTCTGGTCTGTGAGGAAGAGGCCGTCGTTCTGGATGGGCTCACGGCACTGACTGATCCGAGGACCCTGGGGGCGAGGAGGGCGGTGGTGGCATCTTGTCCTTGCTCTCACAGAACCCGGGGACAAAAAGCACAAACTAAATGTTGCTGCCATTTTCACAACCATGGGGATCTATCTGTGACCAAATGAGGCGTCTCGGAAATCAAAGGAGAGGGAAAGTTCACCTTTTCTACTGATTTTGAAGTGTATTCAAAGCTTTCTTTTAAGAGCTGTGAATGAAATTTTCCTAAGCACTATTCTCTTGCACACACACAGAAAACCGAAGCCTTGTTAGACCTAATTTATGCATAAAATAGTACTCCTGAGGATTTTTTGTTTCAGGATTTGTATTTCTTATAATCCTGAAGATTACGAGAAAGGCATCTAAATAGGAAACCTGGTGGTTGAAAAGAATTGTTTACCGTGAATAATTGTTTTAATTCAGACCGATTTGTCAGTAAATCCAAAGTGAATGTGGGTTAGGCTAGAAGTTACAGGAGGGCTAGGGGTCAGAGTTAGGATTTGGTGAGTAAGTTTAGGGCTCGTTTTAGTTTTAGGATCGGGTGAGGTGAGAGTAGAAGGTATGTTAGGGTTAAGGCGAGAGTTGGTGTTGGCGGTTAGCGAGAAGGCCAAGTTGGGTTGCGTTGGGTCGCATTCAGACCGGGGTCAGTGCTGGTGTTGGTATCGTGTCCGGGTGGAGGGTAAATTGGGAGTAAATTGTTTCTGCTGAAGGAGTCTGGGGCTTGCGTGAAATTGTGATGCTCTGACGCTGATTCGGTTCTGGAGCACGTCCCCTAACATCCCACCGGTTATGGCTTTCGATGGCACACGACCCGAGGGTGCGGCCGTCCTTCCTCCGTCAGCATTCTAGCTGCCTGCGCACACGCTGCCGACAGCCCGGTGGCCACGGCCGCACCTGAGCAGGTGGTGCTGGACCGAGTCCCTGATCACGAAGAAGCGAACAGCGCGTTTGGGCTTTGGATTTGTCTGTGGGCAAGCTTGCTGAGTCTCTCTGCCATATGTTCTGAGCACCAGCTGTCATGTTCTAACTTCAGCCTCACTGACACTTTCAATGAGCACTACTGTACGCGGAGGGTTCGGCGGCCGGGACGGAGGGGGACGGGAAGGGCTCACACAGCCCGTGGGGTGCTGATCATCAGTCACACCTGATTGTGGAGGGTTTTGAAATTAAAAGAAAGATCATTTGTAAAATATTCTCTGTATATATTTATTATATGACTTAAAGGTGCAATATTTTATTTTGTACAGTATGTAATAAAGACGTGGGACATATATTTTTTTCTTATCAACAAAATTTCCTATTAAATTGCTTCACCTTTGTGTTTAAAGGTAAAGTCGCCATCTTTCATTTGCTATTGTACTTTCGTCTTGGTATCGTTCAAGTGACATTCCTGTGTACTGTATTTTACTACTGTTTCTATAAGAGTTAATGTTTCTTTCATGACCCTTAAGCAATTCCGAAATAAATTTACTTTGATTATTTAGCGGCATCCTCATGAATGTGGATGTTATTTGTGTTGTTTCTGGAAGACTTGGCCGTTGTCACCTTGGCTGCCTCCTTGGGAGTCCAGGAACAAACCTGATGGGCTCGTTGGCTGTCCTATGATGTGTGGGAGACAAGATTCAGGGCGGATCACACAGAGATTCCCTCTGACTCCCTTATCCCAATCATTTACACCCTGGGGACTGTAGTTAATGTCAAGGACAGAGGGGCTGGAAAGAAGTCCCAGATGGACAGCCTGAGACAGGTGTAGAAGTAGGTCATGGTAGGAGAGCAGGAGGTACTAATTGGGGCCATTATGAGGAGTTTAGGGACTGACTTGAGATGTCTGCGCCTGAAGATGTTTTGGCAGCAGTTGGTGAGTAAGCCCTTCCTCTGTGTTCCAACCATGTGTATAGTGCTTCAAGATTGACAGCGAGTCTTTACAGACAACATTCATGTTATTGAACTTGAGATTCCCCTCCATTTGTCTTGGGTCTTGGAGTTTCTAAGGTCATTTGTTGAAGAAAAATCAATCATTGTACAGTTACCTGTGAGACTCTGTTAACCTCATGAGGGTGAGCCACAGGGGAGATAAGCAATCGAACACCTCAGATGTCTAAAAGTGTAGTTTTATCTTCCCTTCCTCCCTCCCTTCCTTCTTCTTTTCTTCCTTCCCTCCTTCCCTTCCTCTCTCCCTCCTCTCTTCACTCCTTCCCTTCCTCTCTCCCTCCTCTCTTCACTCCTTCCCTCCCTCCCTCCCTTCCTTCCTTCTTTCCTTCCTTCCCTCCTTCCTTCCTCCCTTCCTTTTCTTTTTCTTTCTCTCTTTCTTTCCCTTCCCTCCCTCCTTCCTCTTTTCTTTTCTCTTTTCTTCCCTTTTGTTCTCTCTCCTCTCTCTCTCTCTCTCTCTCTTTCTCTCTCTCCCTCCCTCTCTCAAACTAAGGCCTACATGGGTTACAAGGAGTGGAGAGCATTACCGAGAGAGAGGAAATATGAGAGATGTCATTTCCAACTTGGAGAAATTTCCCTAGGAACTCCCCACTATTTTCTTGGGAGTCTGAAATACTTTGTGATCTTCAGTAACTATGCAAGAATAATGAAAAATCCAGATTCTCCTCTCTAGGCACTAATGTAAGGCTTGGGTCCTCTCAGGTACAGTGTGATGGGGTAAATACCCAAATACTCTATTTCTTACATATCAACTAGGAAAAAGGTGAAAAAGTCATTCTAGGAAAATATAAGGAGAGATTATCCCCAGGCTTTTCTTCGTAATAAACAAAGGATAGGAGAAGTTTGCAACAAGCCCTAATTCCCAAGTGCAAAGAGAGGAAAGGTTTCATCAAGGCAGGGATTCCAGCACGGCTCCTCAATTCAGGGTGGTTCTCCTTGTCAAGCTTTGGGCGACATTCCACGGCTCTTTACTGAACCCGGAGCTCTGCCAAGGCGGGAGCATCATCCAGTCCCTGGCATCTAACATATTGTCAGTTGTGCAGAATGACCTCAAAAATTATAAGTAAATTTATCAATAGATGGCGGATGGATGGCTAGATTTGAAAAGATAAACCTAATGAGCCAGGCAGAAGAAGTCAAACTATTTTTTTAAGCTTCTTATACTGAGATGACTAAGACATATGGAAGAGTTACAAAAGCACCGCAGGGAATTCTGGTATACCCTTCACCTAACTTAACCTTAACGTGTTACATAGCCAAATACAGTGATTAAAACTCCGAAATTGCTACTGGCACAAGAATAGACACATAGATTAATGAAACAGAATAGAAAACCCAGAAATGGACCCACAACTCTATGACCAACTCATCTTTGACAAAGTAGGAAAGAATGTCCAATGGAAAAAAGAGAGTCTCTTCAATAAATGGTGTTGGGAAAACTGGACAGCCACATGCAAAAGAGTGAAACTGGACCACTTTCTTACACCAGACACAAAAATAAATTCAAATGGATTAAAGACCTAAATAAGACAACTAAAACTATTAAAATCCTAGAAGAGAACATAGGCAGTAACTTCTTTGATGTTGGCCGTAGCAACTTCTTTCTAGATCTGTCTCCTGAGGTAAGGGAAACAAAAGCAAAAATAAATTAATGGGACTTAATCAAAATAAAAAGTTTTTGCACAGCGAAGGAAATAATCAACAAAACTAAAAGGCAACCTGTGGAATAGGAGAAGATATTTGCCTATGACATATCTGATAAAGGGTTAGTATCCAAAATATATAAAGAACTTACAAAAACTCAACACCCCAGAAATGAATAATGCAATTTACAAAATGGTCAGAAAAAATGAACAGACGTTTCTCCAAAGAAGACATCCAGATGGCCAACAGACACATGAAAATATGCTCAACATCACTCATCATCAGGGAAATGCAAATCAAAACTACAGTGAGATATCACACTTCACACCGGTCAGAATGGCTAAAATCAGCAACACGAGAAACAATAAATGTTGGCGAGGATGTGGAGAAAGGGGAACCCTCTTGCACTGTTGGTGGGAATGCAACTGGGGCAGCCACCGTGGAAAATAGTACAAAGGTTCCTCAGAAAGTTAAAATTAGAACTATCCTATGATCCAGCAAATGTACTACTGGGTATTTACCCAAAGAATACAGAAATACTGATTCAAAGGGGGCACATGCACCCCAATGTTTATAGCATCATTATCTACAATAGCCAAATTATGGAAACAGCCCAAGTGTCCATGGACTGATGAATGGATAAAGAAGGTGTATCATATATATATAATGAAATATTATTCAGCCATAAAGAAAGAATGAAATCCTGTCACTTGCAATAACATGGATGGAGCTAGAGAGTATTATGCTAAGTGAAATGCCAATCAGAGAAAGACAAATACGACACTGGCCAGGGATTTTTTTGAGTGTCCCTCTATTTGAGATGATCTGATATTTTCTCACGTTTAGAGTAAGGTTCCGCATTGTTGCCCTTCTGACTGTGCAGTATCGGGGGGAACATGGTGTCAGTATGTCCTCTTACTGGTGATGTCTACCTTGATCCTTGGTTAAGGTGGTTTCTGCCAGGTTTCTTCTCTACTAAGTTACTATTTTCCTCTTAGTAATTAATATATATGTATTTTGGAGGCAATACTTAGAGACTGTGCAAATACTCTGTTTCTCCTTAAAATTTTGTCCCCTAGTTTTATAGCATCCTCTGGGTTGTGCCTACAATAATTATCATGATGATGTTCCAATGGTGAGTTTCTGTTTTCTTCATTCCTTTTACTTTTGGTAATTGGAATCCTGTAAGGAAGAGTTGTGTCTTCTCTCCCGTTTATTTATTTATATCAGTATGGACTCCAGGTTATATATATACATATAGATATAGATATATAGATATGTATACACATAGACTTTGAGTTAAAATCCAAATATATATATATACACTTAGTTTGAGTTAAAATCCAAACTGTCATTATTTTGTTGCTCAGATCATTCCAGCTTTGCCCATTGGGAGGTTCTTAGATTGACTGCATGTATACTAACCCATGCATGCACACGCATGCACGCACACACACACATCTATTTATTTCTGCATCTGTGAATTCATCCTGAAACCTCACGTCAATCCACACCGTAGGGTCATTACTATAGTCAATACCTTTTTCTTATTTGTAGCTTATTTCTGTGACAGTGAGAAGCCTGGCTCTCATGATCTACAATACATTTTCTCGGTTTCCCATAACCCTGTGACAGAAAAACAATTTAGCAGCTGGATTACAGTGTTTGTGTCAGATGCTTTTAATCTATAGCTTTAGAGAGTTCAGTCAGAACACTCTTTCCCAAAATTACTTAGGTCATCCCTCTCCTCCCACCCTCCTCTGTGTGGTTACGCTTACACTCACCCGTCACGGTCTGCATTCCTTCCCGGGTTCTCCCCGCATCCTGGGGGATGGTGTCTGTAATGTTATGGGCAGTAAAATTGACTCTGTGGTTTCCAGTTCTAAGAGTTATGACGAGTCCAGAGAGTTGCTTACCAACACAGTTTCCTACACAACACTTCCATCACCCCCTAAAATTCCCTTGTCCTGCTTCTCTGTGGCCTTGTGAGATGTATGTGTCTGTTTACCCTTACAAACTGTCAAGCGATTTTCCAAACTGCCTGGATTGTCAGGTCTGTGTGTGTGTGTTATCTTTTGTAGCCATTCTGATAGGTATGTTGTGATGTCTCATTGTAGTTTTAATTTGAATTTCCCTAATGACTAATGATATTACCTTTTGTGTGCTTATTTGCCATCTCTTGTGGGTTGAATTATGTCCCCCCTTCAAAAAGCTTCTAAATCCCAGAATATGACCTTATTTGGAAATAGGGCCTTTGCAGATAATCCAGTTAGGATGGGATCCCTTAGGGTAGCTGACATTAGGGACAGTCCAGGTCTGTGAACTCCAGGACAGCTGGCATGCGTATAAAAGGGAGATTTGGACACAGATGCTTGTACACGGGGGGCATCCCATGTGAAGGCAAAGGCAGAAATGTATGAGCCGGGCAACAGGAGATTGCTGGCAAAACTCCAGAAGCTGGAAGAGAGGAAGAGAGCAGGTTCTCCCTCCCGGCCCTCAGAAGGAGCCGACTCTGCCGACACCTCGATCTCAGACTTCTAGCCTCCAGAGCCCGGAGAGCGTCCTGTCTGCTGTCTAAGCCCCCCAGCCTGGGGTACTTTGTCATTGGAACCTTAGCAAACTAATACACCATCTATAGATATATTCTTTGGTGAAGTACCTGGTTAGATTTTTACCCACTTTTTTTCCTGTTCTTGAGTTTTAAATATTCTTTAAATATTCCAGATACACATCCTTTGAAGATGAAGAAACAGGTTCTGAGAGGGGAAATAATCTGTGCAAGGTCACATATGCTAGTCTTAGAAGATGTCGTCCCCACTGCTCTTCTACACTCAGCATCTTTTCTTCCCTCCCTCTCCCTTCCCTCCCTCCTTTTCTTCCTTCCTTCCTTCCTTCCTTCCCTCCCTCCCTCCTTCCTTCCCTCCCTCCTTCCTTCCTTCTTTTCCTTCCTTCCTTTTCTCCCTCCTTCCTTCCTTCCTTCCCTCCTTCCTTCTTTTCCTTCCTTCCTTCTTTTCCCTTCCTTCCTTCCTTTTCTTCTTCCTTCTTTCCTTCCTTCCTTCCTTCCTTTTCTCCTTCCTTCCTTCCTTCCTTTTCTTCTTCCTTCTGTCCTTCCTTCCTTTTGCCATCAGCCAGGTTCATCGTCAGTTATCACTGCTGAGGGCACTTCCTATCCGTGATTTAATCATGGACTCAGCATCTTTAAATGCTTGCTGGGAGTAAGCCTCTGCCAGCCCCCTGTCCTTGTGAACTGTGATAGTTCCGTAAAGGCTGCAAATAAAGAAGCTTCGCTGGGGATGTTGGAAGCGGTGGCGACGGGCCTGGCCCCCCGAGAGCAGCGATCAAACTGCGTGCTGTGTTCCTGGGTAGCTTGGGGAGGGGCGACACGGGGTGAAAATCTGCACATCCCCATAAAACAGCATTGAGTGGAGAGGGAAAACAGCTGCAGCCTTAAGAGAATGAAAGATTCCTCATGTTTTGTTGGCCACGGTGACGCTTTCAGAAGCGTATTATCAGCCCTCTTTGGAAACAGCCTTCTTGAAGTTTGCTAATTTAGGATTACAAGGTTCGCCTCCCCCTCCCGGAGGGCTGGGCAGGCGGCTCCTCTGGCCTCTGTATTAGGAGGCTCCCCCCTTCAGGCAGCGCCTTAGGTCGTGGTTTCATACAAAACAGAGTCTGTAAATCTGATGAACGAAGCTGGGGCACGGGGTCCCAACCTCTGACGGGTGAACGCGCCCCTCCTCTCTTCCTGCCCTCCAGTGTTTGTTAACAGTCTTCTTAGAAGGGTTTTAGGTTCACATCGAAATGGACTTGCAGGTACGGAGCTGCCCTGTGCCCTCCGCCTCCCCACACACGCAGGGCCCCTACCGGGCGCAGCCCCCCCAACCGGGCCCAGGCCCCCCCCCCCCGCGCAGCCCCCCCCCCCCCCCCCCGCCCCCCGCCCCCCCCCCCCACGCACCGGGCGCAGCCCCCACCGGAGCGGCAAGTCCGTTATAATCCGTGAATGCACGCCCGGCACAGCGGAATCATCCAAAGTCCCTAGTTTGCCTCCGGGTTCACTCCTAGCATTGCCCTTGGAGTTTTTATAAACCACAAAGCCTTTCTTTCTAGTTTCTGAGTCTGTGGGGCTTATTTTCTACGACAAGGATATGCAGGGAGACAGGTGGACATGGGATGGGGCGGGAGGGGGGGGATTTCCTACTGTCTTTTCTCTCTGAATTATCCTCCTTTCTTCATCGGATTCAGCCCAGTTTGGCTTAGTGAAAATTCCTTCTAGAATCTGGCAGGTTACAACAGTACTGGTTTCCAGGCCTGTTACAGTGGGGGGGGTGTGTGTGTGTGTGTGTGTGTGTTCCTGCACAGTACATATTCCAAGGAGACCTGAAAAGGCCATGAATCAGGGGGTGCTGGCCTTCCACCACCACATCTGGCACTCTCTAAGTCTTGCCCAGAGCTACAGATCCCTCTGTACCTGTGTTCATGTTGTTCCCACCTCCCTGCTTTCCTTGATCTGGCAAGTTCCTACTTACCACTCAAGATTCAGCTCAGCTGTCCTCTCCTTAAGGACGCTTTTCCTGAACTCCCAGGCTAAGTGGGCCATGTACACCCTGTTCCAGTCTTAGTCACGCCTGTTATATTGAGTGTTAGATTATAGGGACACACCATTATTCATCTTTGTGTCTTCAGCTCAAGTCACATTGCCTCAGGAAACCCCAGGATACATCTTACTATGGGTAACCTTTGTCTAGGGAGGAGACCACCCCCATCAGATTGCAGAGGGATTTGAATGTCCAGCCTCAGAAAACGGGCCAGGTTGAGAGCGTTACCATACTCCCTACTGTTTCATTTTGAGTATACAATAATGTTTTCTATCGAAAATGTAAGAGTATCTAGTTATATACAGGTTAACCTAGATAAGACTTTAGTTAAAAAGCTCCCTTTTCCAGAGAAAATTTGGTACAGAAATTATTTCATGAAAATTCATTCATTTTATCGATGTTTTATTAATGTTGCATGGATATAAAATTCTACAGATCATAATTTTCACTAATAAATACAAATGTAAATAAAAACAAGTTGCTTTCAAATATTAAAAATGTTTTAGCCAAATGTTGGTGGCCTTATTCTCAATTGAGCATATTGTTTGAAACAATTCTAAAGCTACAAAAGGTCAGAATTTGTACTAAAATAAACCTTGCTCCCCCATAATGCAATCATTTATCAAAGGAAAAGAAACAATAGGAGTTTGATTCATTGGGACATTTTCAGCATTTATAAATGCAACGTGTTCTTCCTACTTCACTTACTGGCATCCATCTTCCCGCCCCTTCTTAGCACTAAGCTCACACTAGAGAAGAAGGACACAATTATGCCCCCCAGGAGCCCGCCCCTGCTTCTGAACCCTGACTCCGGGCATGGCCATTAGGTGCATCCTTACCCAGGGTTACCCTGAAGATTCTTCAGAGGTGTCGATCATTCCTCAAACTACTCTAACAATACCCTTTTCCTTCCTTTAAGTACTGTCTTTCCAACCATGTTCTTCTCCGAATTCAAGTTCTCCATTCTCTGTAACGAGCTCTCAGGTGCTCGTGGCTGTGGAGGACAAGACTCTTCTCAGGAATCGAACTACTACTCATAAGCTCAAAGCAAAATTGGTCATTTTACAATTCTTGCCTCAGGCCATTTTGAAAGTGAGTATTGAGTAGGTTAATTACCCTAATTTGAAAAAAGAGAAAACAGGTACAAAATGAGATTAAGGGACTTATTAAGAATCCCTAACATTTGTTTAGCACTTTTGTTTTCAGGTTACAATGAATCATATGATCTGATGCTCACAACAGAATATTTGTGAACTAAGCAGAGCAGATGTCCTTTTACAAATGGAGACACTGGGACTCAAAGACGCAAGTCGTTGGCCGAGGGTGATGTCATTGGAACCCAAACTCAGAGCTTTGATTCCCAGCCCACAGAGCCTTTGCTTGTCACACCATAGTGTCTCTTGTGAACGTGAACGTGGTGAGGAGCAGCGCGACTGCCCTCAGCACCACCAACCACAGTGCACTGCGTAGATGCTCTGAAGTCTGAGGAAGTGAAGACCATTGTCTTGGATGAGGAATCCATGCACCATTTTCAGACGCATGCTAGACAGTCCTAATGCGCTTGATACATGACAACTGGTAGGTAAGTAACTGTGTAGTGGCCATAATTAAAAACATAAGTATAAATGATAATAGATTGGAGAGAAGCAACCAAACAGTAGGTTGGGAATTAAAGTAGTTCAGATGGGAATGTCCATGATTCAACGTTCAGAACAGCATCTTAAAGAACAATCTTGGTAAAGGATCAATACAAAATGGATTTTAAGGTCCTTATTCCTATAATTAATTTTCCAAATTAATTTTTAAAAATTTAAAAATGATTTGTTTCAGCTCTCCCATAAATTATTTTGATTATAAAAAATTGGCTTTGGGGTGCCTGGGTGGCCCAGTCGGTCAAGCGTCCAATTCTCCATTTCAGCTCAGGTCATGATCTCAGGATTGTGAGATCAAGCCCCACGTCGGGCTCTGTACTGGACTTGGAACCTTTTTAAGAGTCTCTCTCTCCCTCTTCCCCTCCCCCCCCAAAAAACCTGGCTTTGCCCTTAGAAAACCAATATCTGTTAGCTTCATTTTAAACATGATTTGATGATTAGAAGGCCTCCACTGTGGGCGTGACCTTGCGGAAGAATTTATGACCTCGAGAATTTGTACTTTCAAAGATAAACCCTGGAGGAGAAGGATAGCTAGCAGGGCAGATTTCCTGTTCCTTTGGTGTGTACTCTGTAGAGTACATGGTTGTGTCATCGAATGGAGCAGAACTCTTAAACAGAGCATGTGCTGGTTTGCAGCTCTCCGTCGGAATCAGCTCATGTGGCACGTAGTGAGACCTGAAAGTGCTCCAACCATCAAATTTTCCAGATGGGTTGGGAATCTGCTGCTGCTGCTTAATGAGACCTTGACGACAGCATTCCCAGGCTGGAAAATCTTCCTTTGTGGTGCTTTTTCCTTGAAAAGGAAAATTGTTATTTCTTCTTTGAGCAACTGGCCTGATGGGACTGACACGTTTGGTCTGATAGGGAACATAGTCGAGATGGCTTGTGCTGTTCAACTGCATGGTACCTGTAGGCGGGACATATTCTTGTGGTTTCTTGACTTCGGGTGGTGGGATTTCCCAAGGTTGAAAGCTTTCACGGAATTCCGTGCTTCCTTCAAAATGAGCATTTGGGGTCACTCTGGTGTATGGAGGTCTGCAGATTTTTGCAGTTTCGCCAACAAGACCCTGAAAGTCGTATCGGTGAGTTGTGAGATCCTCAAAGGGTTGGTTGGTTGGCTTGTACACTTCTTTTGGCCTTGCAAACTTGAGTTCTAGCTGATAAGGTACATAATCAAGGCGATGACTTGTCTCACCATTAAAAGGGACTGTAGAACGTTTGACCACAGGGCTGGGTTTAAAGCTTTGCCTAGGCTTTATCTCCTGAGGAACATAGTGATCCTGAAATGTAGTTGAATTTCCAAATTTCACAGTGGGGGGATGATAAGTTTGTTCAGGCTTATAAAGGTCAATTTTCTGAATGTCCCAAGCTCTATAATCATCTTGAAAATAAAAGAGAGCATTTAAAATACTGAAGAAAACAACCTTCTTCTAAAAATCATGACTTACTTCTCTCATTGCCAAACATCCTCCCATTTCCTTCAGAAATCTGAACATTAATCAAGTCTGAATTTGCTCAGCTTCCCCTGATTTGTGTTTTCTTCATATCCACCTTCCTCCTCCTATCTCCCCACTTTAGTACATATAACTTTGTACTTCTAGATTTACCTGAATATACAACAAGGGAATGGAACATCTGAGGTTGGATTGCTGATAGTTTTTGAATGCCTGTGTTTTGGGTAAAGACCGAGTTTGGGAGATTATGGTTGTGTTTTCCAAGAACTGGTTGGGATTTTCACCATAACTCATGAAATGCTAAAGTAAACCATAAAATCTAGGGATTAACATAAAATCAAAGGCCCTGATGTGTGGGCAAAGTGATGCGGGTATTATTCTTTGCCTTGGAGGGACTCCTCAAAGGAGAGAGAATTTCAACTCCATTATACTGTAGGAAAGCCTGCCAGACTCCCTGAGCAAACATACAGAATAACTTGTACTATCCCAGAAAGATCATTGCCTTCAACTTTAGCTTCTGAGAAAACGGACTTCAGGGTATCACCAAAAGACAGAGGGCCATCTAGAGGCCAGAGGCCTGAACTGAGTGCTTTCAAACATACCAGAAATTCTATGTAGAATTTAGAAGGGAACATCAGAGCTAAGTCTGAGATTTAGGGTTGAATACCTTAATTCTGCTTCTTGTGGCATACCTAGACTGTGGACGGAAAACTGAAGTACTTATATTTCAACCAAGGGTTATTTAGTTTTTCTATTTCTAGATGAGAAAGGTAGAAAGCTAAGAAATACTGTGGAATTGACTTCACCCAAAAAGATGTATACCAAAGATTAATTTATAAAAGACAGAAGTTATGCAAGATAATGTATTAGAGTCTAGACTAAAGTCCATGTAATGTCTATTGGAAAGGCCAAAACTCAAATGCTTTTTACGTGGATACCTCCTTTGGAGAGAACAATTCCTCATTCACAGACATTTCTGCCCCAATGACCAAGTTGTGGACCAAATGGTTACCTCTACCTCATCAAGCTACTGATGTTTGGATGAGAGTGGATGCCTGGCCCAAGAGCAGACAATCTTTAGGTCAGTAGAGGCAGACGAAACAGCCTGGCAAGAAGAGATGAGCTGGGTAAGCCATTCTTGTTCTTGTGAACCCAAATTTGAAAATATGGAGCCAGATAAAAGTAGGAGATGAATCTAAAAGGATGCCATGAAGTGGAATTGGAGAGCTGTGGTAAGGTGAAGACTTAAAAAATCCACCTGTAGGGTAAAAGAAGCGATATAAATAGGCAGAGGAGCCCAGGTAGTGGAGTAGCAATCAGACTAGATGCTGCAATAGAAACCATGGGGCTCTTGCAGAGAGGGAGGGGGGGAGTAGCTCTTCCCTCCAGCTTCCTCTGACCCTGACAGCTTTCCACTACCAGTACAGAGGAAGCCTTTACCACGAACTCTCTTTTGCTTGAGGCACCATGAAGGAATCTCTGTTATTTGCAACCTGAAGTATAAAATTATAACACTATTTTCAGAAACTAAAAGGAAATCACAGGGTGCTATTAAAGGCCTAGAGTTCCACCTTGCTGCCAAAACAACTGAGGAAAAATATTAATTTCATGAGAGAAAATAAATAGAGTAATTCTCCCTTACCAAGCCAGCTTTGGTTTTCAAAAAGGAAGCAAAAATTTGGAGACTGAGACACAAGTTTTGACAGCACACAATACCATGAATATCATTTCCAGATAACTGCAGAAAATTGATTTTCCTTTTATACATATGCCTATGCTCATATGCCTGGAATATTGATTATTTGTTCATTCTGGAATATTTATTAATAACATTCTAGTGATACCTTTAAAACATCATAGTCTTTATTCATATCATCTGTTTTTAGTGTCTTACGACACTTCTAGAAAAGGCAGACATAATGTCATGCACATCTAACAATGCAGTCTGGCCATCTGGCAACTGTGGTATTGTCCTGGTTAGATAAGGGCAATTCCATTTCCTCTGCTCATTCTTTTGACTTCTAACCACAGTTTCTAATCACTAAAATCTAGTTAGCAAGTTTGTTATCTTCTGAACAGCTTTAACCCCATGAGGTGTCTGCATGTGTTTGCTCACCATGAACGTCTGTATGCAGAGCTCCATCCCCATCCTTATATAGTGAGCTGTTCTAGGTTCCTCTTTGAGGACAAAAGTCCTGAGGTGCACATGTTAGTTCTCTTCCTTGGTACCTTGTAACCTGTTCCCTGTGGTATCATGGCACCGAGGACTTGGAAGCAACTTTTATAAAGCCAGGGGGCTCCATCATGGGCATTTCTTTCTCAATCTACAGATCATCAAACAACTCCCATGATTGTAATACTGCCTATAAGCTGATGACTTCCAGAGGTTGAATCTCCATTCCAGACTTCCTTTTGAACACCAAACCCAGATATATATTTTCCTACTTGACATCTCTATTTCAAGAGGTAAATTGAAACTTTGTATGCTTCAATTGAATAATCAATCTTGGAGTTTTAATTGGAATTTTTATTTCATTTATATTTAATGTAATGAATGATCTAGTTGAGTTTAAGTTGACTATATTGCTATTTGCTTTTGACTGTTCCCACATGTTCTTTGTTCCCTTACCCCTTATTTTCTGCCTTCTTTTGGATACAGGGTATGTTTATTTTTCCATTTTCTCTGTTAGCATTTTAATTAGAACTTTCCCTATTTTCAGAATAAGAAGGCATTTTTTACTTATTAGGGGATCTTTTTGGCCTACTTGAACTTAAATTGATATTTTTACCACTCTAGAGCAGTGGAAGAAACTTTCAATGGTGTAATTCCATTTACCCCCTCCTGTCTTTTGTGCTATTATATTTTATTTCTATATTTATGTAAAAATACATAATTATTATTGTGACTTTAAGAAGTCAATATTCTTTTATATTTACCCACAAAGTTACCCTTTCTGTGTGTTTCATTCCTTCCTGCATTTCATGCTGCCCTCTGGAATCATTTTCTTTCAACCTGAAGAATTTCCTTTACTACTTTTTGTAGTATGGGTTGGTTACTAACAAATTCTTTGGGGCTTTTGTTTGTTTGTTCCTGGACACATTTTTATTTTGCCCTATTTTTTGAAGGATATTTTCACTAGACATAAAATTCTGGGATTCATTGGGTTTGAATTTCTAGGTGTTTGGTTTTTTTTTTTTTTTCTTTTCCTTTCAACACTTTAAAGATGTCACTGCATTATCTTCTGGTTTCTATGGCTTCAGGTGAAAAGTTAGGTATATTTCTAATTTTTCTTTTCATAAATAATGTGTAGTTTGTCTCTTACTACTTTTGAGAATTCATCTTCACTTGGTTTTTGGAAGTTTGATGATAGTTGCCTAAGTGTGGTATTCTTTGTATTTATCTATTTTGGGATTTGTTAAGTTTCTTAAATCTGTGGCCTGACCCGTTCATCAGATTTGGAAATTTCTTGACCATCATTTCTCCAGGTATTTCCTGACTCTTCATAGGTCTCATATTTTACCAAATGCTGGGTGTCATGTGTAAGTAAACCATAGACAATAAAATCAATGTTGTTTTCAACAGGAGAAAGTTTGGTCTTTCCAATTTAGGCAAATCACCCTAACCCAATCAGGAATTGAGCTAGGCTGATGCTCAGAGGCATTTTTAGTTAGACATAATCCTCCTCTAGTTACAAGGACAAGAATTGTGGTATGTTTGTGGTACAGCCCTCATTCTGTGGGACTTTATCTCCTAAGCACTTACTCCCAAGTACAGCTGTGGGATCTTTCTGGCCCAGTCTCCTAGCCCATCATACCCCCTACACACTCAGCAAACATCCCACAAGGAAAACCAGCCATACATCTGGAAGACTAATGGATTCCAATTTGTTATACCAATCCACATATCAGGTGCTTCACTGGTTTCCCTTCACCCAGTAGAGTCTCTCTGCTTATGCCAAGCTCAGTTTTCAGCCTAGGCCAAGGTGTGACAAATGCTCCCGGGGAAGTAAACAGTTGGTTCTCTTAGCTCACCCAGGAAGGCCTCCTTCATCTCTGCAGTTTTACCTATTTGCTTCCATAGCTGTCTAATGCCATTAAAGAGATGTTTTACACTTTAAAAATGTCGACATATTTTTAGCTATTGTAGTGGAAATAATGGCCTTCTGCCATTTACTATATCCTTCCTGGAGAGAGAACTGAAGCGTTTTTAGCAGCTACGAGAAAAATATTAAGGACCTCAGTCTGGTAACCAATGCTTCACAATCTGATCTTTACCTACATTTATAGAATTACACCCCAATCTCTCACTTCCTGAAATCCTCTGATGCTTATGGAACAACCCCTTTATTTTTCTGGCTCTATGCATTTTTGCTTATTTCATCCTAGTTTTTGTGATGTCCCTCCCTTTCCTATAGATCAATACTTACTGCTCTCTGATACATTCCCAGGCTGGCCTGAATTTTGCTCAGTGTTGCTCAGTCTAAATTTTTGAAACATGACTTGTTCCATTAATTTTCTAGTGAATTATCCTCCTCCCTAGTGATAACACATATTATTTATTTCTAGTATGGCGATTTAATTTTTTCTGCTACTACTGCTTTTTTTCCTCAACCATAAAGTATCTGTTAACAACCACGCTCAGTTCAGATCTCTGTATTCCCTACAGTGCCTAGCACAGAACAGAGTAATCCTTAAGACATTTACCAAGTTCAATGCTGGCCTATTTTAATCATCTACATTTCAGTATAAATGACTTTCTAACCCGAGGCTGCTGGGAGCAGATACATTTCTGTCTAAGAGTAACCTATCTCATAGAACTGCGTCTCTGGAATATAGATGTTACCCTTCTCGTCACAGCCCTACAGGGTCTTCTCTTCCTTTTTCTTTATCATATTCCCTCTCTGTCTTTCCTCGGTTCTCTGATTCTCGGTGGACAGTGAGAGTCTCTTCTCATTGCGATTTCTCACCACCTATAGACCTGTCCTTGAATAGTTATCTACAAAACCTGCAGTACAGTCATCACACAGCATGAGGACTGCCTTGGCCCTTAATATTTATTGTCTCATGCCCCCACACCTGGAAATACAAAGGTAACCTTTCCTCACTAGGAAAGGTCAGAAGCGAGAAAACCACAGGGATCCCAGGAATCCTCCACATCGGATTATGGGGGTGGAAGTATGGAGATCTACAGGAAACCCAGGTAATGAGAAGCTAGAACTAGTGTGTGTGTGTGTGTGTGTGTGTGTGTGTGTGTGTGTGTTATGTGTAATCGTCACAGCATTGGGGACTATCAATATTACTGATACTTTTTGATAGATCTTGTAGGACAAAAAAGAAAAGAAATTCCTACTATGGTTGTTAAAAGACCCAGTTGTTCTCACCAAATACATTTTATGTCCAGTTGTCCGGCAGTATACGACCTGTGCGTACCAGTAGGTGCAGATCTGCAATCGCTCTATGCTCCATCGCATTATAACAACACACTCGGTTACTGCACACATTGTCTTAAAACTTTGTTCCTTGTGTAGCATCTTACGTGCTCACAGCCAAAAAGATGAAAGTACAATGCTCCTGACCTCCCTACTTACAGATCATAGCGTACTGGTAAACATATTTACTTATGATATTTGAAGAATACATATGTGTTCGGCAATTGTCTGTTTAAACTTTAAACCACTGCTTTTATTGTGGGTGACATCACTTTTATAAAAGGGTTTTATGTGAGGACATACCACTCAGCTGTATCACATAATAAAAAGGATATAAACTTAAATATGCAATTATATTATTAAGAATAATACGCAGTAACAAGATAGCCTTTTAAAAAAAAGACCCCACTCCCCAAAAGCAATAGAGTATTTTAAAATCAGGTTGATTTTTGGAAAGAAACTAGCCATACACTGTCCAGCCCCTTTCTTCCAAGTCAGTTGCCAACAGGGAGAAGGTATTCTCATACTTCTTCCATGCTGGAAGTCTGAGAGGAGCTGGTCTCCTAAGTGGTGGTCCAACATTGTCACTGGGTGGATAAGCCTGTTTTTTTCTGAGTTCAGTATCGGGAAGCATCTGCTTTATCCTTCACCCTAGCCTTTATCACTAGAAAGGGAGTATTTGGTTCTCCACCTGCTAACTCTTTTGCTTTATCAGTTGGTTCAGAACTTAAATGGTAAAGAGGTTGCTATTTATTTGGCCTTCTTTGAGTCCAGTACACTCAGTAGTTTCAGCTCATTCTGGAATGGAAAGAAAGGAACGGTGCCAACCAAATGTGGCATAATGTGACAACTGTGACATAATGCTTGTTCAGTGACATCGTTTGTTTTTATGGTTGACCCTCTGAACAGCACAGGAGTTAGGGGCACTGCACCCATGTGCAGTCAAAAATCTGTACATAATTTTTACTTCCCCAAACTACCAATGGCCTACTGCTGACCAGAAACCTTAACAACAGCATTTAACAGTCAACATATGTTTTGTATGTTATATGTATTACATGCTGTATTCTTACAATAAAGTAAGCTAGAGAAAAGAAAATGTTAAGAAAATCATAAGGAAGAGAAAATACGTTTATAGGACTGGACTGTATTTATCAGAGAGAATCTACACATACGTGGGTCCACACAGTTCAAACCACATTGTTTGTAGGACACTGTATATGTTTTTAGGTAGAGAAAATGAATTAAGTGGCTAAATTTGGACAGCAATCCAGGTCTTTGAACTCTCAATCAGGCAGATGGTCTTTTTTTTCGCTATGTAATACTGCTTTTATCAAAGCCAAACAAGTTTTCCTAAGCCATGGGAGCTAAGTTTGGCAACACACCAAATTATGATTTGACGTTGGATGGAAGTGAGCTTTAATTTTTTGGCTCCTTCACTTTTGAAATGGCAAGTTACCTTTATAGGTTGGGACAGCGTCCACCTTCCCTTGTTTAGCTTGTTGTCTCTCCAAGGGCCGGACTATGGCCACAGGCTGCACTTTGTAGGAATTAAAATCCCGTTTGTAGGTAGTGTCAAGATCAATCTCCCCCTGTTTTGGTTTGTGTTCTTCTGGTACATGGCGAGGCTGTTTGACTATCTCATAAGGACGATAATCCGATCTGAAATATATAAGTTTGAAACATAGCCTCACAGGTTCCTTTATTTCTAATTTTTCTAATGCAGTATTGAAATTTTCAAGGTTTATTTCAGTTGAAAAGTCTAAGAAGATATTAAAATGGTGATAGTTAATAAACTACTTGAGAGAAATAATTTAATTCCTTTATGTCCTACCCAGTGACTAACATCTTAAGAAATATGTCAAAAATCCTAGTTTTCAAACATCATTATAATGTGGATCTTCAGTTGATCGGATCTTACATAAATAAAATCTTTAAGTAACTGAATTTTTTTCTAACCTGGAAGGAAATCTTATGTGAAAGATTTAATGAGTCTAAGAAAAAATTTTAAATATATCCCCTGGGTCTACTTTGTCAAATTCCTTATTCATCCTACTTAAAGACTAAGCTCTTTGGGCATGCTTTCTGCTTACTGAAATCATGCTGTCTTCCTGCTTATTATAAAGAACCGCTTAAATAAATAAGTAATGTCTAAACTCTGGCCTTCAGTCATAAATCACATTCATAGTATGGATGTGATTCTTACTCGTCTTTGGATCCCCGAGAGCCGCATATCGCAGTCCAGCCACCCTGGGCGTTGTATAACATTCTGTGGCAGAAATGGTGCTGTGGACACTGGGCTGTCTGGTGGGGTGCAGATGACAGACCCAGAGTGACCAGACTGCCTGGGTCCAAATCCTGGCTCTGTCATTCATTAGATGTGTGACCTTGGGCAACTTAGTTGCCCTGTCTAGGCCCCAGTTTCCTTATATATAAACTAGGACAATCATGTCATCTAGCTCATAGGGTGGTCTCACGGACTGGCGCACATACAGGCACACACGCGCGCACACGCGTGAGAGAGCTTGGTACACAGTAAGGGCTATTACTATTACGACTACACGTCTTCAAAACTGCTTTTTTTCTTCTGAACTCTACTGTGTCACTCGTTTTATTGGTATAAGCCATCTTGTATTAATCACTATTTTCTATTTATGTCCATAAGCTCCAAAACCCCAAAACCTCACTGAATCCCTTCTACTCATGATACAGTTTCTTAGACTTGTTGGCTCCTCTTCCTCAATCCCATCCACCCCCGTCAAGCCGGGGTCCAGCACTGCCTGACGGGTCACAGTGGCTTCTCTGTGACGGAGTCTGTAGTCCTCCTCTTACTCGATGGGCATTATGGCCCACTCCCTCTGTCTCCAGGAGACTCTCTCCTCCTGCCTTCCTGCTGGTTTCTCCTCAGTCTCTGGTGCAGCTTCGTCCCCCCTCTCCTCGGCCACTAAATGCTGGGGGTTTCTCAACACTGGGGCCCACACACGTTCCTCTTCTCCTCTGGTGCTCACCCCTGAAGACAGCTCTACTCCCACAGCTTCAAGTTCTACCGAAATAGAAATGACCCACCAATTTATAGTTCAGCTCAGACCCTTCTCTGAGCTCCCTACCTGTATTCGCAACGGCACCTCAAAACTTAACATGCCTCCAACCAAATCACCATTTGCCCCCAACAAATCTGGTCCGTTTGCTGGCGCCCCATCGTAGTGAAGAGCATCACCATCTCCTTAGCAGCCGAGACCCAGCTCTCAGCCTTCTCACCTCAGCTCCCTCGTGTGGCTGCTGCTTCATCAAGTCCTGTCACTTTGACCTCCTAACTCTCTCTCACATCTCCTGTCATTACCACAACAGGTCCAAGCTCCCACAATAGCTTATTCACATCAATTCAACAATTCCTAAACTCATTTATCTGCGTCCACTCATTCTAGCTTCTCTCCGCCTGTCCTCACCTGGCACCCAAAGTGATCCTTTCACATGTAAATTTGATGTCATTCCTGCCCTGAGTTGCCTAGCCTCTTCCTTAATTAGCCCCCCTTTACACCCCCTCAAAAAACAGGCAAGCAGGCAGACAAATGAGAAAGAAAAGACATCTTCAGTGGCCTCTTACTGCTCCAAGGACACAGAAAACCCCACACGTGGCCCAGAGGCCCCACGTGGCTCCTTCACTAGCCACTAGAGAAAACTTCCTCCTGCTTTCCTCTTGCTCGCCTTCTCTCCCTGCTCCTGCCGGCTGCATGCTGCTCTCTCTGTCTGCACTGCGTTTCCTTACCTGCTTCATCCAGTTAATTGCTCCACATCCTTCAGGATTTCACTCATTCTTCTCATTTCCCTGATAAAATCAAACCTTGTATTCTGGCTCTCAAGTCCCCTCGTGCCTGTCCCTCATGGATTTTATCCCTGCTGCGATCTTGTACTTATTTTGGGCGATGCGCTGCTGCCTCCACTAGACGGCAGCATCTGTGGGCACAGAGACCGCGACTGTTTCTGCTAACCGCTATATCCCAGGTGCTCAGCACGGTGCCTGACGCTTAACAAGCGCTCACTAAGTATTATTTAATAGATAAATAGTAGAAATCACGTACCTCTTATTCTCAAGACATCTGAGTTGTTCTTTGCTCTTCCCAAATACCAGCTAGAGGGACATAGGCTAAAACGCAATCAGGGAGTGGAAGAATCAGGGAGAGGACAGAGAGAAAGGTTTGAAGTCTTAGTTTCTCTAGTTAGATTAGTTAAATGTTAGAAAGTGTACCTCCAAACCCAAAGCAGCTTTCTATGGAGAAGTGATAATGGCTAAATACACTCTTAGTCATCGGATATGTCCCCAAACATAGGACATGTCCATAACCATACTTCCAGGGCAGACTCCTCGCCGACTCTGGCAGTCCTCGAACTGTACGGCAACCATCCTGCTATAAAGGATCCAAAGTCTTAAGCACGTCTAGACATTTGCTCTTTACAGTGTCGTCCTCTATTCTAGAAAAGTATAGGATGACCCTTTATTCTCTGTACAGATACATCAGCTTTTTGCTGCTTAGTCAGTACAGTTGACATAAGGGAGTGAAGGAAGGGTTCTAAACCCCCAGCATAAGGCTCTTGGAAATACTGCTAGTTCCCCAGTCAAAATACAAAGAAAAGATGCAGTGTTTTACTTAGTGTAGCGATGATGATTTGAGAAATGGAAATTTTAGTTTTATTGGCATATTCTGACCTTTTGGGAGTTGGGACATCTTTTTCTTTCCTTTTGTTTTTTGTTTGGTTGGTTGGTTGGTTGTTTTTTGGGTTTGTGTTTTGTTTTTGTTTTTTACTATATAGGGATACTTGAACAAGTCAACTGACAAACCCAGAATTGAAAAGCAATTGCCTTTTTAAAGAAAGATATGGCAGGTTTTCTCAATTTTAACATTCAGAATTAGTTAAATGCAAAATCTTTATTCAACAAATATGCATATTGTGGAATTTATTTCAAATCTCCATTATGAATCATTAAGGTATCGAGGAAGAATGAACGGTAAGGCGAAGAAAAAAGAGCAACCACTCCCATTTGATCTGTCTCAGTCGTTCAATTTCTTCATCTCATTTGCTTTAATCTGTATCTTGTTTATTAATCCGTGTTTCTATTTTTCAACTGCCATTCCCACAAGGCTATAAAAGCCAGAGTGGGGCACAGTCCTTCTTTACGTCCCATGTCATATCCAGGGATCAGTGCAGTACTTGACCCATTTCATTGAATCTACGGCAACAGAATGACAGCAATGGTGGTTAAAATGCAGATTCCTGGGATCCACTCCGTTATCTATTGACTGTTTTAGGTGGAATTCTGGAATCTGCAATTTTAACCCTTCTGGATGATTCTAAAGCATACCAAGTCTGAGGACTATGGAAGATTTTCAAATCTGTGGAAGAGCCACACACCTACAGAAGCTAAGAGAGTCACCGAGCACTATTACTGTAAGGGTTGCCTGAAATTTTAAAGGTAGAAGTATTGGACTCAAAGTTTGAAGGTTTCAACCTTTGTTCAGGCAAGTAGAATGAGCTCTATCTAAAATGATATAAAAATGGATAACACAGCAAATTAAAGTTATTGTACAGCATTTTTAAAAACCCAAATTATAGAAATCTGATACATTCCTTGAAAGCAGAAACCTCTATTTATTGATCCTTTTATACTTAACATCTAAGATTGTACCTTGAGTATGGTATGCACATTAACAGAATAAAGAAAAGAATTAACCCATTGACAAAGATACAAAACAATTTTTTTTTTTAAAAGATTTATTTATTTGACAGAGAGAGACACAGCGAGAGAGGGAACACAAGCAGGGGGAGTGGGAGAGGGAGAAGCAGGCTTCCCGCTGAGCAGGGAGCCCGATGCGGGGCTCATTCCCAGGACCCTGGGATCATGACCTGAGCCGAAGGCAGATGCTTAACCGACTGAGCCACCCAGGCGCCCCCAATTTTTTTTTTTTTTAAAGCTAAGCCTAAATGAGGAGTTAAGGCTTAGGAGGATTTTTTTTTTTTTTTTTTTTGTCTATCATCCACTGAATGAATATTGAGTGCCTCCTACACGCTAGCAGGCATCATGCTAGGTTTCTGGAAATAGAATGCCAAGATAAGAATAGACACGATCCCTGCTTGCATGGGCCTCTGAAATGGATCTATGATAAATAATAGGAAGATGCTTTGAGGGCTTTCATAGGGGATTTTTACCCAGCCTGAGAACGGATACACATGTGTCAGAGGCTCTCAGAGTGATAACTGAGTTGAGATCTATAGGTTACACAGGCATTAACTGGGGTAAAAGGAAGAGAAATTTCCAAGTAAGTAAAATAGTGTATTGGAAGGCTCTGTGGCAAGGGAATCCTAATATTTTCAAGAAATGAGGGGCACCTGGGTGGCTCAGTCGTTAAGCGTCTGCCTTCGGCTCAGGTCATGATCCCAGGGTTCTGGGATTGAGCCCCGCATCGGGCTCCCTGCTCAGCCTGGAAGCCTGCTTCTCCGTCTCCCACTCCCCCTGCTTGTGTTCCCTCTCTCTCTGTGTCTCTCTCTGTCAAATAAATAAATAAAATCTTCAAAAAAAAAAAAAAAAGAAAGAAATGAGAAATGTCCTATGGGATGTGAGCATTAAAAAGCACATTGAAAATAAATTAGAGAAGCAATTAGGGACCAAACCATGAAGGGATTTTGGTGTATATTAAATACAATGGGGAAAGTATAAGTATTTTAAGCAACGAGATGATAGGATTAGAACTGCATTTTAAAAAGATCATCTCTGCAGGCTAAAGTATAGGAAACAGATCAGAGATGTAAAAACTAGAGTAGATACAGAAAAAACAGGAAGTTCCTGTATTCCTCTAGTTGGAGGTGACAGTGGAAAGTCTCTTATAGACATAAGAGATTTTAAGTAGTTAAATAAAAATCAATAAAACTTTTTATTTCCCTTTTTCTTACTTTCTGTCATTCTAACTTAATTTTCATCTTTCTGTTTTTCTCAAGCTGTGATTCAACTAGTTCCTTGCTTCTTGAATTGGTTCAACTTCGATCAACTTAATAGTTCACTTTAGTTAAAAAACTTTATTAAGACCAGAAGAGTTGGGAGAGAAGTAAGTAAAGCAGTTAGTTTCTTAATATTTACTTAAATGTTGTTATTCCTTCCATTTTACCACGGCATGCTCGAAATTCTTGCTTGGGTTTCAGACTCTGAGGTGGAAGAACATGGCCATAGGTAGGATATTTTTCCAAATATTCAGTGGTGGGGCAAGATATGCCAGAATTTTCATAAATCCTTGTGGTTCCATGTGGACAGTGATGTCGCCTGTGCAAACATAAATAAACTGAAAGATTATTTTGACTTCCAAAAATATTTTATAATTGCATCTTCATCAGAGAGACCTTCAATAAACATAGAATCTCTAAATTTAAAAGCAACCTTACTAAAAAACAAACACAAAATACCTTCTGTTTATTCTGCAATGGTGTTTACCAAAACAAGAGAAAATTATGATATATCCTTTACGGTGGAAACTCTCGTTTTCCTCTGACAAAGATTTAGTGGGTCTCCTTATACTAAGAAGCTGAAAAAGCTCACAAGCACATCTACCAGGCCCCTTGCAAGCAGGTTCCCCACCCAATTTAGCTTTCACCTGCTGGATGTTCACATGATACTCCGAATCAGAGAGCGCTACCGAGGGAGAGGGGCAGAGCCCAGCCCTGTTGCTGGCAGGATCGTGGGAGAGGTGCCGAGAGGCTGGAGCCAGCAGCTGTCAGGCGGCATTCAGGTTTGCAAGGTGGCTTCCTGACTGGCAGCTCCCTGACCTTGGCAGTAAGGAGTGGTTCCCTGCCAACAACTGGGAATCTGCAGCCAAGTGGTAGGCCTCTCAGAACCACTCCTTAACTCCGTAACGAAGAACCCTGACCAATATATCATATAAGCTGATAGCACACAGTGGTTACAGAGAATGGGATTGATCTTTAGGTGTGGCTATTGCAAGATGCAGAAATTGTAAACACTGAAAAAGTGGGTTGTAGAAGAGTATGGTATGCTCTGTTTCTCTCTCTTTCCTTTTAAAGGACTTGTAAAACAAGTCTTAAGGAACATTTTTATTTGTGGGGAGTAGGATTATGAGGGATTTTCACTATATTCTACATTTTTTGCCTTGCATTTTCATACCATGCCTCATGTATATTCATTTCATAATCAGAAAAAAAAACCCATAAAAGCTCTTAACAAAACAGACAGAAAAACCCAAGCAAACAACAAAAAAGTATCATCCCACAATGCTGAAATATGAGGTCAGTTTCTCAGGTCCGATGTCATTTGGGGACCCGGGCTATGTGCGAGGGCTAATAATACAAGCCCAAGGAAAGGTGAATTTGAGGAAAATGCACATGCTCTGTAGATGAAATCAGAACCGGCTAGGATATCTGGACTCCGTGAACCCCCAGGAAGAACATAAGAGAGATCAGCTGCTCTGCCTGGAGGCTGCTGGACAGCAGGAAGAATTGTAATACAGAGAGGAGTGAAGAGCTTGTGTCAAAGGCTATTCAGGTACAATCAAAATCAGAGGAGTTGAGAGATTCGGGATTGTTGGCTGACAATGGAGGCTTTGGGAAAGTGCTGAAGTTGACTTAGTACCACACATGGTCTCTTGGGAAAATCAGGGACAGGGTACATAGGTCATGCATGGAGGTCCTGATATGGGCGCACTGAGTTACAAGAATCAAGTCGAAGCTTTGAAATTTCTCGTTGTTCTTAGTTTTATTTTCCAGCAAAGACATACATTCACATTATAACAAAACAAATACCGAAAAGCTTATAAAGGAAAGCCAAAGTCTCCTGTCCCAATGTTTCTTATCTCTAGAAACAACTTTCTGATGATCTCTGCTTTTTAGTTTTCTGGAGGCTACATCTGTTTTTTAATTTTTTTTATGAGCTTTGAACATCTTGATTTATCTGCTTAAATGACCAACTTTCAAATCCTAACATAAACATGACAGATTTGATTGATACCATTCCACTCACTTCCCACTGTTGCATGGTCAATCATCCCGTGGAATCGACATGCTCCTAATATTTATTTAGCAGTGATTTAATCCCTGGGCCAACAATGAAGCTGAGGGAGAAGACTGTTTACAGGGGGTGGGAAGTTGTTAGGCAGGACTCACAGACCAATTCTGGGTTTCAGGGTGGAGGCTACTCCCTTCTCAGTCAGGCAGATTCCTAAGGGAGCACTACTGCCTGGAGGGGACCGGGGACATGGTCGGGCTTGGATGGAAAGCGGGGCACTGCCTGGAGGGGACCGGGG
>NW_022589768.1:2984201-3027477 GCF_004348235.1 Phoca vitulina | reverse complement strand
GCTTGGATGGAAAGCGGGGCACTGCCTGGAGGGGACCGGGGACAGGGTCGCGCTTGGATGGAAAGCTGCAGGTGGAAGAAAGCGTAGCACGGGTTGAAAGCTCATGGACTTGCACAGCGTCCTATTCCTATGCCTTCCTCCTTCCCTGAGATGTTGGGGACATCCACTCTCCCAGTGGGATCCGATCCCACCCCCGGGCAGCCTGAGGACCGGCCGCTCCTGCGCTCATATCCTCCGCCTGGCCGGACGGCGCTCAGTTTGCACCTGGCCAGGGAGTCTAAGAGAAGAAACGTTTAGCCCGGCAGCCGGGGAGTGAGGGGCGGGGGGGTGTTGCGGGGCGAGCGTCCGTGTCCCTTCACCTCCGGGGGCGGCCACGACGGGGCTCCGGCCACCCCGCGCCCCGGCCCGCCGCCACGCTGGCCGTTCCTTACCCGCAGGTGCAGATCTGACACAGACACCAACTCTTCATGTTCTCGGCAGCCTGCGGTCGCCCCGCCGGCCCTCGGCACCTGCAGCTTCGCGGGATCGCTGCGCCTGCGGTCGTCATGGCAACCCCGGGCGCCCAGGAGACCGACGCAGCGCCGGCTTCCGGCGCGTCAGAGACGCGCGCGGGTCAGAGGTCGTGCGCCCGCCAGCCCCGCCCCCCGGCGCGCGCGCGTCAGGGACCGCAGGGCAGTGGGCGCCTGCGACGCGTGCGGTGTGGCCGGGCGAGGGGCTGAGCGGGGCCGAGCGGGCCTGAGCGGGGCAGGCGGGGCGGCCCCGGCCGGTGAGTGCGGGTCCGCGCTGGCGGCTGACGTCCTCCTCGGAGGGCTCCGGGCGGCGGCGGGGACTCGGGTCGCCGGCGGGCCGGAGGTGCCGGGGCGAGCCCGGGCTGGGAGCGGCCGCCGCCCGGGGCCGTCGGGTCCACCTGCGGGCCGCGGACCGCCGCCTGTGTCCTGGAGACAGCGAACGCGGGGCCCCAGGGAGGGGAAGGGGCTGTGCAGTGGGTGCTTTCCTTCCTTTCCAGGGCCCCGTAGTGCCCCTGCTTGGTTAGGGAGCGTGTGAGCCGAAACTTGATTCTGGCGCGGTGGGCGGTGGTGGAGCCGGGAGTTTGGTCCTGAGTGAGCGCGAGCGAGAATGCCAGCGCGAGGGCAGTGGGGAGAGATCGGGGAGCGGCAGGGAGCGGTGTCAGCGTCTTCCCGCCGGCCTGCAGACGACCCTTCTTACACGGCACACAACTGCCCGGTAAGGCCCGTCCGGTGGCAGTTACTGGGGTCCCGCCCCGGCGAGCTGCGGGAAGCCTCGCGGCCGTCCGGTCCCGGAGGCTGAGCGAGCTGCATGATCCCGGCGTGCCGCGGTGCCTGCTCCCCTGCTCACACTGGACTTGGGCCTGGGTGGGTGTGTCCCCTTCAGCAGACATTCACTGGGTTCTTAGCTTCAGGGGCCTGGCAAGTCCTGTCAGCGCCCCACGTTACAGGGAACAGAATGTGAGGCCCTGATCTTTAGCGCGTGTGCCTTGCGTGACACATACCTAATTTTTAGTCACAGGAAATAAGGGACCATGGTGCTCAGTAGTTTGGATAAGATGATTCACCTGCAGAAAAACACTGCTAACATCAGGAACATCTGCGTTTTGGCTCACGTTGACCATGGTAAGGATCCTTTCTAAATGGGTTATTTTCAGTAATTAAGGGGGTGTGTCTCCACATTTGTCAGCAAAGCCAAGCTGTGGACAGTTGGGACTGATGCTTGCTAAGAAGCAAGTATGTCTTTAGAAGTTTAATGTTAGAGACGCTCGCCATGAAGCATTTGAAATGAGCACGGCTACCTAGTGATTAGCATTCCTCTAGATAGTGTATATCGTTGTTTTCAATTTTATTATTTTTTTAAGATTTTATTTATTGATTTATTTATTTGAGAGAGAGCTCGAGCGAGCGAGTGCGGAGCAAGGGGAGGGGCAGAGGGAGAGAGGGAATCTCATGTAGACTCCCTGCTGAGCGTGGATCGGGGTGATAGTGAGAAGCCCTTGGCCAGTACACGCTTTATTGTGAAGATGATCATTAATATTTATTATGAGGTGGTAGGGAGCCACTGGGAGAACAAAACAAAGCAGGGCTGTTGTAATCAGCATGTTAGAAAGATTAGTCTGGTGGACGTGGTCATGTGCACTGAAAGGTAAGAGGTTAGTGAGGTGGCTGTTGCCCCTGAGGTAGTAGCTGAGGGCAGTGGGGTGGGAACTGCGAGGAGGAGAAGTGGTAGATGGCTGTGTCGGTGAAGCCAGCGGAGGGGGAGTGGTATGTCAGATCCATCACTGACCCTCTGCCCCCCTTGAGTTTTTATAACGACTGCTCACATTTTGAGGACATGAGGTTTGGCAAAAGTATTTCTTCTTTTGCTTTGTGAATTAAATCACATGGTGTCTGGTCCTAGGGATGCAGTCAGAGTGCAGAAAGATAGTGCTTTCTGGGCACTTAACACTCCAGGGGGCACATGCTTGCCGTACTGATAATGAGTTCTACTCCACTGGATCGTAGGGAAGTGTCGCCCTAGGATTGAGCGGACGCACAAGATGTCCATGCCAAGCGGACAACACATTATTAAAGCTCTTCAGTGCTCTCATGATTGCTTTCTGGTTTGTACTATTACAGATTCCATGGCTTTGCTGACGTTCCCAGAGTGTTCTAGGACTTGTTTGTCTTAAAGAAAAGACCCTCCTTTTGCTATTTCAGCCCAGCTGCAGTAACCATATAAGCAGCACTCTTTAAACAAAGTTATCTGCCCCTTCAGATTGTGTAGACTTCATAAAACCTTGTATGAAACTGTGTGTACTTGAGTTTACAAAGACTTTTTTATTACATAGTAGCTCCCTAGCTTTATGTTTGGATTCTAGGTAACTGGGAGTAGCTGCAGTGTAGCTGATGCACTCACAGTGGGAGCTAAGGGTAAATTTCCTGAATTTCTTTGCTAAGTAAGCATTTTCTTAAGACAGTTTAACTGGCAAATACCAGCCAAGGCTGTACATGAGGAAATATGGCAGAAGATTATGTTCTGTTTTTTGGTGGTGTTTTACCCAGTATGCCATTCAGAGACAAAAATGAGTGCTTTGCTATCTTTTTGTCATTCTAAGCTATCAAGAGTGTAAGTTAATAGCATGGTCACTATTACGGATATCAGATGATTAATAATTATGATGAACTAGGTCAAATTCTTGTAGAACAGATTTTACTAACTACGTATCGTTTATCAGATGTTCCGTCTTTTGATTGGCATGTTGGTTTATCTCATCACCTAGGAGTCTGCATTTGACTCTATACGTGATGCCTCTGTTTAAAAAAAAAAAAAAAAAAAAAAAAAAGGAAAACTACCCTGGGGGGGAAAAGGTCACTTGACAACTTTTCAGGTGAGGGTGATGAGATCCCTCGGGGTGGAAATATAAATTACAGCACTTTGAGCAGTAGAGTCTGTGTCCTTCCAGATGGTATTCTGTTCAGAAGTCTAAATGCTCATTAGGTCTTGCTTCACTCTGTATAGGTAAATAGGAAATCTTTGCAAAACCAGTTCTCATAGAAGTTAACTCTGTTGGTGCAGTACATCTCCCTTCCTGTTAAGAAAAAAAAATAGATTTGAATTAAAATTGTTATTTTAACAGGAAAAACTACTCTGACTGACTGTCTTCTGTCTAGCAATGGGGTCATCTCCAGCCGCCTGGCGGGTAAGGTAAGTTGTTCTATTTGATGAATACTTGTTGCCTTTCAGTAAGTATTAGCTGTCTACAATGTCATGTGTTCTTAGAGATCCTGAAAGAGTGTGAAGTGCAGTTTATGTGTCTAAGAAGCTGCTTATCTAGTTAGCGAAATAAAATAGATGTTGAGAAAAAGCTATTTTTACATTGCTTTATATGAACATGTTATAAATGCAAAAATGAGTTTTTGCAACAAGTCCAGTGATAGCCTGGCACAATTGTGGAACATTCCACAGAGGACGAGATTCTTCATGGGGATGAGTTACGTGGTTTGAAGAGAAGGTGGAGAAACCGTCAGGTGGGGGGATAAGATGGATAATGGGGATCAAGGTTAATTTGTGTGTTGTGCTTGATTTGAGTGGAACATTTGCCTAGAGACTACTGGGAGAGGAAAATGCGCTGGTGGAGAGAAGGTATTGGATTATAGAAGAACTTGAAGGCTAACTTGAGTACCAAAGGAGGGCTTCCAAAGTCTTGAGTGTCATGATGGAAAACAGTGTTTTAGGAAATGAAGTTAAAGAGATGTTTGTTTCCAGCTCTGAGTGAAAGGATGTGGAATAAGTTACTGGCATTAGAGAAATGGAGATGTCCCTTCCCTTAATGAATTTAGGACATAATCAGCAGAATTTGTCAGGTGACTGGGAACGGAGAGGAGAGGAGGTAGAGAAGCAGAAATGAATAGGAAAGTAGCTGTAGGAGACTGGTGTCAGACTCGGACATTGGAGGCAGGTGGCGTGAGGACTGGCCTGAGGTGCCAACGCGGAGGGACCGAGGAAACCAGACTGAGTGAGATAAGGAGCAGCTTGTGTTTCCTCTACCTGAGAAGTTTGAAAAGTGCAATAGCCCTAAAGTAAGTAGGTGGAAATAATAAAGCACATGTTAGCGAAGTATAAAACAAATATTTTATAAAAAAGATCAATGAAGCTGAAGTCAGTTCTTAGAAAAGATTGTTATAACCAACACCTGTGATACAGTAAAGGTGGACACAGGTCATTACACATGTAAAGGGTGAGCCCTAACGTGAACTAGGGACTTCAGTTCATAAAGATGCGTTGATAGGGGTTCATTAAGTGTAACGTGTACTGCGCTTGCACTAACACAAGGTGTGAATAATAGGGAAACTGCGTGTGAGTGTGTTGGGGGTGGTGTTTGAGAGCCTCTGTACTCTCCGATCAGTTGTTCTTTGAACTTAAAATTTCTCTAGAAAGATAGTTTATTAAAAAATATTAGCAATACAGACAATTTCTGGTCATCTTTTAACATGAGTGATAAATATCTAGCAAAATTGATCAAGAAGAAAGGCAAGGAGGAGAAGTGCAGCCTGCTAGGAAAGAAAGTGCTGCAGGGATGGGAAAGGTGGGAGTGGGACAAGATGGGCAGCAGCCCAGCAACAGGCTTAGAGATGGAGAGCTGGGACCCACCACGGTGGGGTCAGGAAGAAAGAGAAAATAGTCATTCCAGAAATGGAATTTGTTGGCAAAAATCTTTCCACAAGGTCCAGATGGTTTAACTCTCTCGTTCTAGCACACATTCAGGGAACAAATGTTCTCAGTTCTGCTCATCCATTCCAGAACACAGCGGGGAGGAAGCAGGGAGTACTCTCCAGCCCCCCACCTTGATTCCCGAAGTGGGCGAGAGTAATAATACAGGATGGGACAATCCCATAACAGCCATGTGATGGGAATGCAAAAGTTGTAGCCATTATTAAGAAGCAGAATCTGGAATTGTATAAAGAGCTAGTTTTTCATAGCTAAATAGAGTTTATCACAAAGAATTTAAGATTGGTTTAATATGTCATTTCACCATGTTAACAGATTAAAGGTAGGAATGTCATGATCATTTCAGTAGATGCAGAAAACAGAATTCAGCCTCCTTTTTGATAAAACCTCTTAGCGAAGTAGACGTAGAAGGGAATTTCTGCACTGTGATATGGAGTATTTACAAAAAATCCTGCACCCTTAATGATGCATTGTTGACATTTTTGCATTTATATTCAGGAATAAGGCAAGGGCAGCTCCTTCCCCCTTCTGCTCATTGTGTTCCCGCTTCTGCTGTCACTGCCCTGGAGGTTCTGCTGCAACCATAAAGCGAAAAAGAAAAATAGGAGTTTCAGAAAGGGTGGTATGACTTTGTGGAAAACGCAGAAGAGTATACAGATAAATTGTTAGGATATTAATAAGAATTTAGCAGCCTTCAGGATACAAAAGTCATTGAAAAGAGTATACATGAGCAATAAGCAGAAAATATAGCACTTATATAGCATAAAAAATGTCCCTGTGAGATATTGGGGAAAACGTAAATACATGGAGAGCTAGACCATGCTCACAGATTGCTGGACTCAGTATTTTTAAAATGACAGTTTTCTTTCGTGTTGACCTGTAAGCAGTTCTTGTAAAAAATTCCAAGTTTTTTAAAATTTGCATTTGATATGCTGATTCTAAAATCATGCAGAACAAAGGGCCAGTAATGACTTGTCTGTGAAGACATGTCTGAGGAAGAGCAGGGTGTGCAGTGTGTCTTACCGGATGGCAGGACTTACTCTGAATCTACGATAGCTTGTGGTTTGCAGTTGGCTGAGGGATAAAATTGACCGGTGGCCCAGAATAGCAGGCCTAGAAACAGGGATCCTGATTTATCACAGAGCTGGCATTTCTGATCTGTAGGGAAAAGATGAGCCTCTCTATGCGTTGTCCTTGGACAGTTGGTTATCTATGTGGAAAATAAATAAAATTGGGCCTCTACCTAACACTGCACACAAAAATCAGTAGCACGTAATTAAAATACTTATATGTGAGAGGCAAAATTATAAAATTTGTAGAAAATAATACAGGACAATACTTTTATGACCTTAAGAGAAGATTTCTTATATAAAACAAAGAAGTACATACAATTATGTAAGTTTGATCAACTCAACTACATTAAAACTAAGAACATCTGTTTTTCAGGAGACACCATAAAGAAAGTGAAAAGACAAGCCCGGTAACTGGGGGAAATAATGACACATAATTGACTAAGGTCTAATATTCAGCGATTATAAATAACTCTTATCCAAAACAGAATACATCTATAACACAACCATTAAAAAGATGGACAAACATCTTGAACAAGAAACTCAGGGTACGGGGTGCCTGGGTGGCTCAGTTGGTTAAGCGACTGCCTTCAGCTCAGGTCATGATCCTGGAGTCCCGGGATCAAGTCCCACATCGGGCTCCCTGCTCAGCAGGGAGTCTGCTTCTCCCTCTGATCCTCCTCCCTCTCATGCTCTCTATCTCTCATTCTTTCTCTCTCAAATAAATAAATAAAAAATCTTAAAAAAAAAAAAAAGAAACTCAGGGTAAACTCATAGAAGGTTACTCAACCCCACTGATAATTGGAGAGATGTAAATTAGAAAAATATTATCATCCATCTGATTTGAAAAATAGCCTGACCATTTCAGGTGTTGCTGAGGTCTGGCAGGAGAGGCTCTGATTCACTCTTTAAAGTGTGGAACAGTTCAATCTCTTCGGAAAACAATGTGGAAATAGCTAGTAACGTTGAAGATGTGCGCATTTAATATCTCAGAAATTCCACTTCTAGGTAGTCTACCAAGAGACAGACATTCATCTGTTAATGATAGCTCAATGATAGTTTAGAAATTAGAATCCATCCACCTGTCCCATCACAAACAGCATGGATGAATAAGGTGTGGTGGCTTTGTGTAGTGGAGTCCTACAGTAATGGAAGTGAGTGAATGATGACTATGTCTGCCCATCAGTATGGACAAATCTCAGGAATATGATACTGAGCAGAGACAAAGTGACGGTACCATACATGTATGTGTGTGCGTATGTATGTATGTAGGGTATGATCCCATTCGTATAGGGCCTAAAACCTGCAACTCTAAATGATATATTGCTTAGTGGTACACTCATTTTTAAAACTTATAAAGAAAGCAAGTGAATGAACAAGGTAAAATTTAGGATAGTAGTTACCTCTGAGCCAGGGGCACAGGGGGACGTCAAAAGTAACATAAATCTTTTTCTTTCTTAAATAGGATGGCACAGACACAGGTGTTCACTGTATTATTCTTTTTGCTATATATATGTTTTGTATCAACTCAGTGCTTAAAAACACATGTAGAAGAATGACCAGGGATGAAGACTTTGGAGGAAGGCCTCAGCGGTCAGAGAGGTGAAGGGGAACCAGCAGTACCATCTCAGGAGAGCTAGGAAGGGAGCTAGGAGATTGCAGACTCCTAGAAGAATCTCACATGTGCGTGTGTCCACACCCGCACACAAGGGTCAGGAGCTATGTCTGTCTGATGCCACACTGAAATCAGGAAGTCGGAAGGTTAGAAAGGATGATTGTGTTTGGCCAGAGGTCACTGTAGCTTTTAGGAGTTTGGTTTTGCCAGAGCTGCGGGAATGGAAGGCTGTCGGCAGATTAAGTTGATGTGGGATGAGTCAATGTGGCAGTCCCATGTCAATAAGTTATTCCCGAAACATTTGAGTGAAAGAAGTGAGTCAATGTAAAGGTGAAGAATTTTTCAAAGGAGACAAAGTGGAGAGAAGTACGGCAGGGCAAGCAACGGCAGTCCTGGAGAGGAGGGAAGGAAGTTAGTGAGGCGCGCAGGGCCGGGGGGGTGCAGAGGAGTGGTGGCTCAGTCAGTGTCGATGTGCTGCGGAGCCCAGAGATTGAGGTGTGGGCCCTTGTTTGTGGCATTAACACTGACGAAAGCCGTCAGCTAACTGGTCACGTTAGAAATATTTTCCACCATACCATTCTTTTTTTTAAAAAACGTGTTTAAAATCTGATTTGGGGAAAGGAGTGAAGGCTCCTCATGATTCTAGACACCTTCTGTTTCAATCTTTGCTGGGACTTTGTCAAACAGCCTAGGAGTAGGGAAAGACAGGCTCTGTTCTGGATGTGCAGAAGGGATTCCTCCGCATGCTACTTCTGTGACTTGTTCACGGAGTACCCAGTCATTCACGGCCCACATGTGAATGAGCAGCACTCTGGGAGGGTGTGCGGTATTGGAATACATTCAGAAAGTTCTCCAGACCTTCCCCACTTGTAACAAATACAGAGGGCTTTTAGTTTAAAAATTATGTGTTTAAAGCAAAAGTCCAACTCAGTCCATTTTAATGTTGACATTTTAATTCATTGGGAAGTAAGGGTGCTTTTGTTGCATTTTTACAGTTAAGGTACATGGACAGCAGAGAAGATGAACAGGTTCGAGGGATCACTATGAAATCCAGTGCCATTTCACTACATTATGCAAAAGGTAAATCTGTGTTTTAAAGAAAAATAGTTTTGTATCTTCAGTGTCCTTCTTTCTCTTTCTGAATTAATTGTATGCCTCAGTTTCTTTGCTTTATATTCCACACATTTCATTCTGGCCTCCAGATAATCTGTTGTCAGAGACAGGCTGTCCAGACTTGGATGCAGATGGGGACCTCTGACTGGCTTGAGGGCAGAAGGACGGGCAGTTCACACCTGCCTCCCATCCACCCAGGCGATTGTATGGATTTCTTCACAAGGATGGTCAAGAGTCTCAGGACTTTGCTGGCTCAGCCTTAGTGTTCCAATTCCTGGCTGGATCCTTATTCTGTCCTATGGCCCCAGTGTTGGATTTAGAATCTTTCTTAATTGGGTTGCCGTGATCATTACAGCTTGCTTTCCCCAAATCAGGATGTCATTTTCACGGTAATACTTACAGGAATTTACGTGACAGAAATAGTATTACAAGTATGTGAGATATATATTCAGTGATGTTCACCAAAAAGTTTGTATTAGTTAAAAAAATGCCAACAACCTTTATGTCTGTCTTTGGAAAATGGTCAAGTACACTGATACTTCCTTCCCGTGATAAGCATACGAACACCTGTTGGATCTATATGTGATAAAATAGGAAAAACATGTTGAGGCAAAAAGCAAGTCGCAGAATAAATACTTGTACGGTAAGAGTGTGTTTTGGTAATAAAATATTATGTGTGTAGACAGATGTCTGGAAGGATGCACACTAAAACCTTAACACCAGTTATCTCCAGGGGCTGAGTTACGTGAAACTTACATTTTCTAAAATATTTATTTTTGTACTCTTTGGAAACTTTACACAAAATGTGCCTTTTTATAATTAGAAGAAAATAATAAAGATGTATTTCATTTCCCTACGCGACTGATCTGTGGCTCATCTTTCCCAGCGCCCTGTGTCCGGCCCTGGCACCAGGGGGCCTTCTGCCTGAGGCACAGCTCTATTCTCTTTGACGTCAGTCTGCAAAATATTTTTGTACTAAACCAGTTTTGAAGCTCTTAGGTATTCTCAATGAATTCCTAATGTTTAATATTTAAAGTAATACCTTATCTTTTTAAAACTACCTCTCATTTTAAAGGGTATGTCCTCGTGTGGCATGGGTCAGTTTATTTACCATCTCCCCTTATTTTTTATAGACGTCAAGAGATTTGTACCTTCCTCTCCACACTCGTTAGTCTGTTTTTATTGACGATTCCTCTGGATGTCAGTTTTAGTTGTTGCCTCTGAATTTGGTCTCCAGTTCTGCCATCCCCTTTTTAACCATTTTATTAAGGTGTACTTTATATCACATAACACCCATTCCAATTCACTTGTCTCCCTGGCATGGTGTTGTAGTAGAATGGCTATAGGACCCTGGGGGTTGAATGGTCTAACCTCTGCTTTGTTGACCCCTGACCTTGGGCATCCCGCTCTCAGATTGTTTTAGATATGCTTTCTTGACTGCACAGAACCAAGACTTTAGCTCGCTTGTGCTGGGGTGGGATGGCTTATTGAAAGATAATGAGTATCACGATATTGGAGACGGTATTCGTGAAAACCCAAAAAACAGCAACGTCGAGTGACATCTCATAGAAATTGAAGCCGGATGTTGATTCTGGACCCAAGGTGGCCCTAGAGACCGTTAGGACAAGTTAATGGATCTTCTCTCTGGACTCCACTCTTATCCCTGGGTCTCATTCTCTGTCTTTGCCTCTGTTACCCTGTAAGTCTTTTCTCTCTTTCGTAGCTTTTGCTTACTCTTAGTGTCCCCATCTTCATAAACTCACTTTGCCCTGACCTCACATCTCAACTTCTGTTTTTTCCACCCTATTTCCATTGCTTACTGTTGCTTTGTCTTGTGTTTCTGATCACACATTCTCAGGAGCAAGATGTGGCCTAGCTTATCTTTTTATGCTGGGCCCTGGCAGAGGTTGCACCTATGGATTGGCCACCCTTGGGTTGGACGGTCACCTCCTAGTGTGTTGAGTGGTGATTGGAGTGGAGTCATAGAGGATCAAATGTGTCTCTTTGTGAGCATGACTGCCTGGAGGGGGCTTGGGCATAGCCAGTTGCTACACCTGACGATTGGTGCAGAGTCTTCTTTTCCCTACGTACAAAATGGGGATAGGAGTTGGAGGTGTTGAGTGAGGCACATGCTGTCCGAACGCCTCCAAGATAAGACAACATTCTTATCTATATCTCAGCACTGACTCTGCAAGAGGGTATTCCTGCTCTGAAGGTGGGACAGTCTGAAGGGGACCCCCTCTGGGAGAAGGGAAACCTGTTGGTTGAAGAAACTCCACAGGTGATTTTTATCTCCCCGTGTCTTCCCCTCCTTCCTGCCCCCTTCCAAATAACCTCTTTGTTAAGAATCTCTGCACTCAATTTAGTCTGTTCTGGTTCTGACTCTTGATTTAACTGGCTTTCAAAAATTTTTTCGAATCCTTATTTGGATTAAAAGGGAGGGCATTTTCCTCGTTTAAAGTAAACATGCTTACAAAACCCAGGTATGGTATTGAAATGGTGTGGAGAACCCAGTTATATTGTAGAAGGTGATACTTCGCATTTTCCAGGGACCCGGTTCTTCCTTGAGAAAATGGAGCCTCTCATCTTTATATTTGTGACCCAAATTTGCTACAAATGTTGGGACCATATTGTTAAACCTTGTTATTTCCCTATTTCTTACCTCTCTTTGTCCTTCCCACAGGGATACCATCCATTTATCTAGTCATTTCAAGAGTTAGGAAATACTATACATTGTACATTCTATAAAAAAAGTCCTAAGGGTATGTAATTCCTTTGAATCCTTTAGCCCAGAATTCAGATAAAGATGAGAGAAATGTCTTTAAATGGGTCAAATAATTTGAAATTCATAGAGTATTCTTCGAATAGTCTCAGGGCATATTGCTGCCATTTCTACTGTGTAGCCATTCTTTATACATGTGAATAAATATTACTATTGCAGAACTTCTGAAATGTTCATTCTAATTCATCTTTTTAAAAATTCTAAATACATTTACAAATTTGTATGTGTTATAGAACATTCAACGTATTATAGAATATGCAGTAAAACACAAGAATGAAATAAGAATCACCCCTAGTTTTACCACATTATGTTTTCAGTTTTTGCATCTAATCCAGCCATAATTTTACGTGTGTGCGTGCGCATGCACACAAGCTGTGAGGTAAGTGTCTAACTGAATTTTCCCCCAGATCATTAACTACTTCTTACAGCACCAGTCACATGTGACTATTAAGTCGTATATTATTAGTTCTTGACATGGTGTTGGTATCGATAACCTCTACCTGAGCAAGGCAGGCAGAGAGTTAATTAATTGTACCCACCCCTGAAGTACCCCCCCAAGACCCCCAGGTGGGGGCAGATGCCATTCTGCTCCAACGGACTGATGCTCTGTGGGAATCTGCTTTTTCAAGAAGAGTTGGCATTGAGCTTTTGGTAAAATCTTCCAATTTTTAAGCTATTGGCAACTTCTTTACAAATTTGTGAACCGCCCCCCCCCCCCCATGGAAAAATTGCGGTGGGCTTTAACTTAGAGGCTTCTGGTTTGTAATGTGAGGCCCACAGGCCAGCTAACAGCCTGGTTCAGGGAGACACTCCGCGTTCATTCACGAGGCAACCGCGTGGAGCTTGGAGGCCAAGGACAGGCTCTCTGCAGGCCCTCTGGTCTTAATCTGCAAAGACGGGGCCAGTGGGAGACCGAGTCGTGCCACCCACATTCACACCAGGCCAGCATGTGCCGGAAAGCCTTTCTTACTGAGATGCAGTAGCTTCCTTTTCCTTCTGGAAGTATGAACAGTCACCCACGGTCCCAATTATTGTCCTATTTATAGGACTGAGGCTAGGAGTCGGGGGGTGGGGGTGGTTCCATCGTCTGTCCCTTGTTTGACTAAAGGTCAGACTTCTTTCTCTTAAGATAATGCTTTCTGTGAAGCATTCTGTTGATGCTGGGTGTAAGAAAATGGGTGCATGATGGTTTAGTTCTAAGCCGAGTGCCTCATATACATGATTTCATGGGTATTCCTCACAGCAACCCTGTGAGATGGATACTACCCTCATTTTACATACGTACAGAGTGGAGTTCAGGGAGTTTCAGAAACTTTCCCAAGGAGAGAGGGCTTAGCATGTGGCAGTGGTCCTGGGAACCAGATGATTCCGTTTCCAGCTTGTCCACTTGGACCAGGAGTCTCTCGGAGGTCGGTCAGCCCAGACCATGGCTGATGGCTCCTGAAGTGTGCCTCTCTCCTGTCCACGAGGGATTGCTGGGGCTGCTTAGAGACGTCTTGCAGTCAGCATTGCGCACATCCCTGCTGTCCTTGGTCGCCGCCCAGGTTGGGAGCCTCCCTAGCCGTCTCTTCCCCATGTTTCTCTGTGATGTTAACACCCCTCCCGCAACCTCCTGCTATTCCCTTCCTTCCCAAAACGTACTTTGCAAAGGTTCCAAGGTAAACAAGCATCTCTCCATCCTCAACGTCTTTTTGTTGCTGTTCTCTCCTCCGCTGCCGGCCTGGCTGTTTTCCCAGGACACTGCTCTCCTTGGACTCATTCTTCCCTGCTCCATCCGTCTCTGGGTTAAGACATGGGGTTGCCATTCTCTTCATTCCCTGCTTCTGGTTCAAAGCTTCATTCTTCCAGCCTTGTTTTAAAACTCCCCTCTCTTTTGAGATTCATACAGTCTAACTGTTCTCCTCTTTCTTGTCCTTGTCAGCTCCTGAGGATGGTGCAGACTCATTAGTGACCTTAGCACCTGACTCGTAATTTTCCTTTTTACCCAAATCTGCCAAGGTAGGTTTTACCATTCCTGACAATGAACCCTCCGACGGTGTGGCCTCTCAACAGCGGCGGTGTGTAGATCTCCACTTCTTCACCCACTCGCTGTCACGGCTCCTTTCTGGTTGTTAGCATCTTCTGGAACTGCCCATCTTTGACATTTCAGGTTGGAATACTCCCTTCCCCACAGTCTTCGATCCTCCTGCTCTCTCACCTGTGGGGTGAAGTACCCATTTTTGGACTTCATCAAGTTCTCCAGCTCCTTGAGCCCCGTCCGCATCCTCCATTCACTGCCCGTCTCTGACAGCCCAGATCGGTCATCTCACTGCCAGTCCCTCCAAGGGCCTCAGTTTCTTTGCCTTCTGTCATTTCTCCGAGCAGAACTGTAACCATGGACAGAGCTAGCGCTACACTTCTTCCTTCTTCTCCCGGGCTGGGGTCTTGGCTGGTCCTCAGGGCTACTGACAGACGTGTGCTCGGGACTTGGCTCCTGCTGAGTTTCTTCTCTCCTGTATCTTCACTGACAACTTGACCATTAGCTTTTAAGGATGCTCACTCCAGTCTGTCTCATCTTGAAAACAGATGCTCATTCATCCTTCCAGCTCCACGTTCCCCTAGCCCCGTCTTGGTTGGGGGCATGCTGCTTTCACTCTTGCAGCGGCTTACAGTAGTGACACGTACGACCCATATGAAATTGAGCGAAAGATAGCCCTTGGTCTCTGACTGTCCCTCCAGGTTGAAGTAAACACAGATTCTAAGCAGGTTGCCAAGGTTTGGAACCCTGACGTAGGTTCCAAGAAATGAACATCAACCCTTTTTTTTTTTTACACAAGGCTTCTTTATTCTGGTTCTTATTTTATCCTTACAGGCAAAAATGCCAGTAAGTAGAAAGGTCAAGACAGTGTAGTCATGTAATTGCTAGATTTCCTACCCATGCAGCAGGATTTCAAAGATGGCGAGGTTCCTAGTGATGTCAGAGTTCAGGGTGCGGCCCCAGTACCGAGTGGCTGGCACGGATGGGCACGCCGAGAAAAAGCACAAGCTGGTGAGGTCAACCGTAGTCAGAGGTGGCCCACGTGTGGTCTCCTTTGTTTCATGTCGGGGGGAGGGTCTGGAGAGGACTTCGGGATGGGGCCATGCAACAAGAAAACTTCATTTGTTTGTCATTCATAGTTGTTTGTAGGTCATTGTCTCACTCCTCCCTAAACCACCTCACTTCTGACATTCATACCATCAGGATCAACCACCCACGACCTCTTCTTGTAACAGCCTTCTCACGAAGACCTGTTACCTGTGTCGGCAAATACGAGATAAAATGCATCATTATTTCAGTTCCCTGAAATAATGAACCGTATCAGTTGATTTACTACAATCTTATATACTACTTTAAAATAGAAAGGGATGGTAGTGGTATTTCCTGTGGAAACTTCCTGTGGTTACCGTTTAGTTGGGGCCTAACTTTTGTCCGTAAGTGTTGCATGTTCTGTAAGTAATGTGCCAGGGAACGTTCTCACGTGGCTTGGGTTTTGTCCGTGTTCCTGATACCGTTGTCGTGAGATAAGTGTTCTCCTAACACACCAGAACAGAAGAGACACTTGCATGAGGTGCGGATCTTCGGCCATGAGTGGATGGACATCTCCCTTTGTTTGAAGGCACGTTGTCTCCTGTCGGCTTTCTGTGTGTGCGCGCTAGCAAACGTCTTCCGTGTTTCAGAAATTGAACATGACCTTGTGCAGTTTTCCTCTTCACAGAGGAGACCTTTGGCAGGCGCTGGTGACAGATGGGCACCTTCCGTGAGGCAATTACCCGTGGCACCCTAAGCCTGGAGGACTCACGGGCACGGGAGGGACGATTTTCCCATAACCCCCGTGAGCGGAAACTCTGCAAGATACCTGCCACGATTAACTTCAGGGCTTCCAGCTTTTTCTTTTCCCCAGTCTCCTGGAACATGGAAAAAAAAAAATGGATTGGTGCTCTGTGGATTAGAGCAGTCCCTGAAATGAAGAGGTGTGTTTTGGAAGGCCTGGGAAGTACGGCTTAATGCGCTAGCAGGAGTCGGTCCATATGCACCTTTAGGACCGTGTGGCAAATCAGAAAAGTCATTTAGCATGCCTAGAAGTTAAAATTTCCTTTAGCAGGAGTCATAATATCTAACGTGGTCAACCCCACACCCGTTTTTGTTTTGTTTTGTTTTTATTTGTGTGTGTGTGTTTGATGCTCACACACACAAACGGTGGTAGATGGCGTTCAGGGAAACAAGTCTTAGAGAGGCACAGCGTAGCTGAAGACAGCAGAAGAGTTGGGTTTACGGCTGTTTTTTTTTTTTTTTTTTCCTCTGATGGATATTAGACTTCTTTTCCCTACCTTTGAAATTTAGTTTGAAGTTGCTTGGAAAGAGTGAAGATAAAAAAAGTCACTGAAAGTCAGAGACCTGCTGTGTGCTGAGCTCTGTGCCCCTCAGCTGTGTGGGTGACCACGGACCGAAGCCCTTCTCTCGTCAGGTACATTTGGGAGGTCAGGCTTCTTTATGACAGAGCTTCTCTGAGCCTTTAGTACATACGTGTGTTGTGAGCCTCTTCCTCACCCCGCCCCCCCCCCCCCCGCATTTCCCAAAGGTTTTTGGTCACACAGTCTTATTTTTTATGTTGCCTATTTGAAACATAGGTGAAAACACTTGGTATATCACTAGCTTTCTGTTTTTGGGATCTGAACTTGCTGTCCTTGAATAAATTTCAAGGGGTCTGGAATTGGATGCATAATTAGGGGAGGGTAGATAGACAGGTGGATAGATAGATAGGTGGATCGGTAGGTAGGTGTGTTTGTTTTTCTGAATGTCATCTAAAAGGTCTGTAACCCCAATAAAAGGCAAGAGCACTATTATGTAGGAAGCCCGAAGTTTCTCTGTGGATGCATTTTTAAATTCTGTAAGGGACCTGACAGCAGACACAGGCCCTGGAAGTTCTGTCTCAGGCCCGGCTGTTGTCAGGCAGGGTGGGAGAGCGCTTACAGTTCTCCCACACTAGAGTCTGGACTTCATCCAAATGAGCGAGCAAGTGTTGTTTCCCCAGCTGCAAAGTATAAAGGAATCTAAGACCTCTGTAGGAAGTGGCTAAGGTCATTAGACTGACCTGGGTGTGTTTCTGGCTGGCTCCTCCTTGTGTGACATTGCGCACATCTCTTCCCTTTGGGGCATGTTTATCTATGAAGTGAAGGGTTAGGCTAGGAGAATGTGGAGAGATTTTAGGAATCTCACAGCTTCTGTTTTACGTGATGGGAGCTGATAGGACCTTAGACCCCTGCTAGTGCCACTCATTTTCCTTTGCCTTATTTGGTAGAGAGCTTGGGCTTATCCCAAAGGGTGCTGTGAGCCCTGACAATAAAAAGCTCCACTGAGGCCCAGGGGCCACTGTCCCAGGGCCCTGGGCCTTTGACGTCTTTGGTTTTCTTTGGAGATGTCCACAGTCCTCTCTGGTTGGAGCCTTCCCCGGTGGGTGCAGCAGAGCCAGGATTCCTTGTAACGCACCTTGCACTAGAAGACCCGGGACAGGTTGGTGGTGTGTAAGAAGCAGCCCATCGCTCACTGGTGGCACTCTCTCCCACTGAGCCCTGGTGCACTTTGGAATCCTTAACCTAGTATTTAGAAATTCACCCCCAGTGGACTCTCAGCACATGGGATGAACTTGATGCCATCTTGAGTGGTGTGGTCAAAGGTATGTCTTTGGAGTTAGATGGGTTTGAACTTCTACTCTACCGTTTTGAATTGTTTGATCTTAGGCAGTTTACCTTGGAGTCGGGTTCCGGTTAGATGTCCTCAAGGAAGATATTTAACTTTTCTGTGCCCTAGTGTTTCTGCTCTGTGAAACTGTGCTAATGGTACTAACAACTGCAAAGGGTGGTTGCTAGTAAACACAACCCAGTGTCTGCAAAATGCTTAGCACGGCGGTGCCAGGCGGAGTCCACAAACGTGGCACTTGCTCAGTGTCACTGTCAGCTAGGGAGTGAGGCAAGTTGTCAGCTGGTTCAGGCCACTGGGGCAGATCCTCTAAAGGGCCTGCAAGGTGTAATATCCAGCCCTCGGGCCCTGGAGTAGCTCTGCAGCACACGGAAGTAGAAAAACACTGAGTTAGGAGGAGCAGAAGTAAAGTATGTGGGGGAGCCTGAGCATGTTCAGTGGTTGCTTTGCCTTTAAAAGAGAACTGTGGGGACGCCCGGGTGGCTCAGGCAGTTAAGCGCCTGCCTTCAACTCAGGTCATGATCCCAGGGTCCTGGGATCGAGCCCCGAATCGGGCTCCCTGCTCGGCGGGAAGCCTGCTTCTCCCTCTGCCTCTGCCCCTCTCCCCCTACTCGTGTTCTTGTTTGCTCTGCTTGCTCGCTCTCTCAAATAAATAAAAAATCTTAAAAAAAAAAAAAAAAAAAGAACTGTATCAGGTTTAGCAAATGGGGAATGAGCGTAGACATCTAATGAATTACAATTCTTCTGCATGGTTTCTTTCATTATGTTCCAGCGTGAAGTCTTTGTAACCTAGGGTGGCTCATTGTTCTGGCTCGTCTGGGACTGACCTAGGAGTTAATGGGATGTGGGACCGACTTTGGGGTTTGATGGGATGTGGGGCTTTCAGGCTTGGGACGAGTCTGCATGAGTTGTCATCCTACTAAAAGCTCCATACTCCTGTTAGTCAAGAGGCTAAAAGGAGGCACAGTGTGTGAGCACAGAGCACATTGCTGGGCACATAGTAACTCCTCCTTAGATTTTTGGAGAATTGAATCTAAATCTCAGGTTCACAACCCGCTCTCCGAGAGCTTGAAGGGAAGCAGTGGCCAAGTGCTTTGTGTCTTTTTAAATTGGCATTTGCCGTTTTGGCGCCCTTTGAACAGCTTTTATGCCCTGGCATTGGTTTCTTTTAGTCTCCACTTGGAATCTGTGGAGTGAAATAGTAACATTTATCTTGCAGGGATACTGTAAGGATTCAGGAAGACACGCGTGATTAGCACAATGAAAAGTGTTTAGCCCAGTGCCTGGCTCACACTAAGCTCTTAGGAAGTGGTAACTTTGGGAATAATAAAGTCCTCAATGTTTTCTATAGATGCTCCTTGGAATCAATAGTTCCATCAGTGGGAATTCCTAAGTTGGAACAACAGCTGTTGATTGAGCTTTTTTGGCTTCTTTAGCTTTATTCAGTCATTTCTTAGCACCTTTCTTATTCTAGAACGCCTCCGGGAGAAGATCGTGTACCTGCACAACTGAAAATGTGTGTTTTCAAATTCCATTTTAGATAACGAGGAGTACCTGATTAATCTGATAGACTCTCCAGGACACGTGGACTTCTCCTCGGAAGTCTCCACAGCTGTCCGCATTTGTGATGGGTGCATCATCGTGGTCGATGCCGTGGAAGGAGTCTGTCCACAGGTAGTAGGTCGTAATGTGGAAATACGTAACGGGTCAAATAAAGGAGGTGGGGAAAACAGGAGGGACTGGCTGCTGATGGCTCTGTGCCATTTTAGACGGTTCACTGACAGAAAGTTGGTTTTACATTTCATTCCATAATGTTCCAGTCTGTGATGGCATTAAGTCACCCGTGCCCAGAAGGGATCTTGGCGAGGATGACTTTACCTTTAAGTACCTGGAAGCATCTGTGATGCCCTCTCAGAGAGGGACTTGGCCAGAGTTGGAGAGATGCTGAATTTGGGGAGGATTCTGAACTGGGAGAAGTGGTTGATGGCAAGATACTGAGCCATTTCATCCCTACGGAAAATTCTTTTCTGTTGGCTTCCACCTACACATCCACTCCCGCCCCCCACCCCTTCTCTCTCTCTATCCTTTGTGCCCTCAAGCTAGTGTTTCTCCTTTGCACCAAAGGTGGAAAAGTTCACCAGGGTGATGTGCTGGGCATGGACCTTGGAGTGGTTCTCCAAGCTCGGTTCTTACAAGGACTTGTTTGGAGGCCTAACGTTTTATCTTGAAAAATGTTGTCACCTTTGTATCCCACTTCTTAACATACCTTTGTTTGTTGTAATATTTTTAAAAAAGGATGGGAAAAGCTTTAAATTACTCAAATGGACGAAATTTGATAATTCCAAGAAGTGCCGTAACTGTCCTGTCACATCCCCTCTGGTTTCCCCTGAGGGTGTCGGTCCCCCAGCCCAAGAAGCACAGCCTTAGTCTCTGTACTGACAAGATAAGTGTCATTAGTACACCTGACTCCAGAAGAGCAGAACGGAGGTTAACGCTGGGGGGGCGGTCAGCAAGGTGCACGTGGGGCCTTCCAGGGGATGCTCTGGTTTTCTGGCCCGTGTTTTGGCAACATGAACATTTGTTTGTTTTCTCATTATTCAGTAGACTCCGCACAATTTTATTTATCCTTCTTAAATCGTCAGTTCCGTAAAGGCAAGGGCAGTTTCTTGTCTGTTGTTCTTTCCTTCTGTGATGTAGACTTCGTGAGTGTTTGGGGAGCACCTGTTGTGATACAAGAGTATGGAAATGAGCGGATTACGATTCAGGATTTTCTCATGTGCTTCATTTCAAATCGTGAGTTTTACATTTGCCTTTCTGTTTTCATCAGACACAGGCTGTTCTGCGACAAGCCTGGCTTGAAAACATCCGTCCAGTTTTGGTGATCAATAAGATAGATCGCTTGATAGTGGAACTGAAATTCACCCCGCAGGAAGCCTATTCTCACCTCAAGAATATTTTAGAGCAGGTATCTCATCCTTTACTTCAGTGTTTTAAAAATTGGGGCTCCAAGAAGAGTTGTAAGGAAGCTGGTAAGTTGCCACAGAAATTTGCGTCTTTAGGACTTAGGACTGCTGTGTCTTAGAGTCCTCATACTCCAGCAGAGACAGTGGGACTGGCATCCCCTCAGGAGTCCCCTCCACCCCCCGGAAGCACCCTCGAGTACAAAGCTTGGGTAATAGGTTTTGAAGCTCTCTTGCTAAAAAGCTTATAGCTTTGTTCTAAAGTGAAGCAATATTAGGAGGCTCCTTGGTTTTTTTTATGACCTGCCTTTAGATGACATTTTGCCCAACCATTTATGTATTTGCCCAGCAGACATTTACATAACTATATGTTGAATAAATGAATTCTGGGATGTCCATTGTGTGCTGGGGAGTGTGAATGTCCCGACAGGTCAGAGTCCCTGTCTTCAAAGATGTTGAGGTGTGGTGGGGAGACCTTTAAAGAGATCTTTCGAGAGCAGCGTGAAGGCGTGGGTGTGGTTGGAAAACGTGAATGAGGGCTGCCTCACCCAGACCAGGTCAGAGGGAGGAGAGTTAGGAAGAGTCATGGGACAGAAGCCTTGAGATGGAAAAAGGTCGGGAGTTATGGCCGGGGCATTTAGGAGAGAAGAAATAAGATATACAAAGTAAATGCAGGAAAAAGCATAGTAAGATGTTTCATTCAAAGAGCTGCGTGTGACTTGCTGTCTCTGAAGAATGGGATCATGGGAAGCAGGAGGCGGGAGTAGGAAGGAATATAGGGTTTCCATTATGGGGAACGTTATGTGTCACGCGTGGAGGTTTAGACTTTCTTCAGAACGGTGGGGTACCACTGATGAGACTAGTTGAGAAGAGTTATTTGCTGAAGGGAGGAAGGGATCAAAGTAGAGCAGCGAGAAAGCGTGGATCAATCGATGGATCTAATTCCCTATAGAATCAGACAAGGAAGGGCGCCAGGGAGGCAGAAGGAGAGGGACCAGCGGTGTTTGCAGACAGACACAGACTGATCGGTTGGAATCCCGGGACCTTACAGGATTTCTGAATAATAGGTTCCATCTTCTCTCTGTGGTAGGAAATAAGGTCACTTACTTGGGAGGGAAATAGCTAAGGATTGGCAGGCAGGAAAAGGGCCTGAGGAGAGTGGTGACAAGTCCAGGTGTGAGAACTGGCGAGGGAGCGGGCTCAGGCTCTGAACTAGGATCGTGGAGTCATGAGTTCCTAGTGACGCCAGGCCCCGTGTTGCGGCTGCCACTCCCTCGGGTCGTAAAACGACCTCACAGAAGCCATACAATTTAGTCTTGCTGGGTTTGGAAGGAATGGGTTGATAACAGGTTAATTATTGTTGTAAATATCAACTCCAACCATGGAGCCCAAACTGACTGATGGTTCTAGACAGCGCGTCTCCCACCACAGGTGTGCTAAACATCTAGTGACACTCTGCCATTTTACCCTCTCTCCTAGATTAATGCACTCACAGGAACTCTTTTTACTTCTAAAGTCCTAGAAGAAAGAGCAGAGAGAGAGACTGAATCCCAAGTGAATCCAAATTCTGACCCAGGAGAGCAAGTGTATGACTGGAGCACTGGCTTGGAGGACACGGATGATTCTCACCTCTACTTCTCTCCGGATCAGGGCAATGTGGTGTTTACGAGTGCAATAGATGGGTGGGGCTTCGGGTAAGTCTGTTCGGATCTCCTTCGATCTCTTCGCATGGACTGTGTATACAAGTGATTTCTTTAATGAAACTTATTGTTGAGATAATGATTGATTGAAACAGAGCTGTAAGAAAGAATGGAGTTCTCTTATACCCTTTACCTAGTATCCCCCCAGCGGTAGCATCTTGCAAAGCTGGAGCACGATGTCACAGCCAGAATGTTGACATTGATGCTGTCCATCCCAGCGAAGACCCTTCCCTAATATAGCCACCCTGCTTCCTTCACACCCCTGCTCCCCCATAACCCCTGGGGTCACAGGTGTCTTCCGTTTGCATAATCTGTCATCTCGACAGTGTTATAAAAACAATCACACATTATGTAACCTTTTCTGGATTGGCTTCTTTTCAGGCAGTGGAATTCTCTAGAGACGTAACTCCGTAACTCCGTTGTTGCATGTATCAGCTGTTGGTTCCTTTCTGTGGCTGAGCAGTATTCCCTGGGGTGGGTGCTGTTCGAGCATGAACAACATCTGGGGTTTTCCCAATTCGGGGCTGTTGTGAGTGATGCTACCACAAACGTTCACGTGTAAGTTTTTCTGTGAACGTAAGTTCTCATTCCTCCGGGATGAATGCATGGGAGTGTGCTTGCTGGGTCATATGGCAGTGGTAGGTTTAGAGTTGGTTTTCCAGAAGAGGCGCCATTTTACACCCCACCCACAGTGAGGTGGTCTAGTCTCTCCACATTGTCACTGCTGTTCAGTGGTGTCACTTTCTTTTAGCCATTCCGACAGTGTGTATTGTGACGCTATTGTGGTCTTAATTGCATTTTCCTGATCGCTAGCACTATGGAACATCGTGTCCTGTGCCCATTTGTCCTGTGTGTCCTCAGGTGAGACGTCTCTTCGTGTCCTTGCCTTATTTTCTTTCCTTTTCTCTTTCATTTTTCAGTGAGGTGTGTATGAATAGTGTGCAACATTGTATTAGTTTCAAGTGTACAACCGAATGATTCCGTATTTGTATAGACTGTGAAATGACCACCACGATAAGTGTAGTTTTCCATACGCTGGTACAGAATGTTTCCTGTAATAAAGACGTCGAAGATTTACTCTCTGAGCGGCTTTCAAATATGCTGTACTGTATTTAACTGTTCTCTCATGTGCTGTACACGACATCCTCTGAGCTAACGTGTTTTGTAAGTCAGCGTACCTTTTGACCCCCTTCACCCATTTCGTCCCCCACCTCTGCCTCTGGCAACCACCAGTCTGTCTGTTCCCCGTATCTAGGAGGCTCTTGTGTTGGTTTTGTTTTTTTGTTTTTTGATTCCACAGATTATATATATGATTATGTGATATGATGCATATGATATTATATGTATGTATATGATAGGATATATTATATATGATATACATCTTTATCCGTTCATCTCTTGATGGACATTTAGGTTGCTTCCATGTCTTAGCTATTGTAAATAATGTTGGCAGTGAACCGGGGGTTACATACATCTTTTCAAGTTCTTTTTTTTTTTTTTTCCCCCCCAGATAAGTACCCAGAAGTAGAATTACCAAATCCTATGGTAGTTCTATTCTTCATTTTTCAGGGAGCCTCCATACTCTTTTCTATCCTGGCTGCACCAATTCCATCCCCACCAGCGGGGAACGAGGGCTGTCTGTGGCCACATCCTCGCCAACACTTGTTAGTCCTTGTCTTTTTGATAGTGGCCATTCTGACAAATGTAGGGTGATACCTGGTTATGGTTGGAGTGGCATTTCCCTGATGCTGAGTGATGTTGAGCATCTCGTGTCTGTGGGCCATCTGTACATCTTTGGAAAAATGTCTCTTCAGTTCCTCTGCCCATTTTTAAATTGCATTCTTTGGTTTTTTTGCTGTTGAGTTGTATGAGCCCTTTATATATTTTAGTTATTAATCCCTTTTCAGATATAGGATTTGGAAATATTTTCTCCCATCCCATAAATTGCCTTTTCATTTTGTTGATGATCTCCTTTGCTGTGTAGTCCTTTGCCCATTTTCTAATTGCATTGTTTGTTTTTTTTACTGTTGAATTTTGAGAGTTCTTTTTATCTTCTAGATACTAGTCCTTTGTCTCATATGTGTTTTTTTTTTTTTTTAAGATTTTATTTATTTGACAGAGAGAGACAGCGAGAGAGGGAACACAAGCAGGGGGAGTGGGAGAGGGAGAAGCAGGCTTCCTGCCGAGCAGGGAGCCCGATGCGGGGCTCGATCCCAGGACCCTGGGATCATGACCTGAGCCGAAGGCAGACGCTTCACGACTGAGCCACCCAGGCGCCCCTCATATATGTTTTATAGTTTCTTTTAGTCTATAGTTTGATGTTTCATCCTTTTAACAATGTCTTTCATAGAGCAGAATTTGGGTGGATTTATTTATTTTTACTTCAGAGAGAGAAACTTTGGGGGGAGGAGCAGAGGGAGAGAGAGAGAGAAACTCAAGCAGACTCCGGGCTGAGCACGGATCCCAGTGCGGGGCTCCATCTCACTACCCATGAAACCACCACCTGAGCTTCACCGACTGCACCACCCAGGCGCCCCTATAAATTATGCTTTTAAAGTCAAATCTAAGAATCCCGCATGGCTAGGATTTTGTCTCCTGATGATTTTCTCTCATAGTTTTTTCTAAAAGTTTAATAGTTTACTTTCTACATTTAAGTCTGTGATCCATTCTGAGTTAATTTTCTATATACGATGAGAAACTTGGGTCAAGGTTCTTTTTTGGGCTATAGATGTGCAGTTACTCCAGCACCATTATACCTCCCCCACTGGATTGCTTGTATACCTTTGTCAAAATCCGTTGGACATCAGTTGGATACCTGTGTGGATCTACTTCTGAGTGTTCTGTTCTATTTCCTCGATCTGTGTGTCTATCTTTCCACCAGTACCACACAGTCTTGATTACTGTAAGTATCTAACAAGTCTTGAGAGTAGATAGGTTGTTTCAGCCCACATTCCTCTTTTTGGAGATTATTTCAGCTGTTCAAGGGTCTGTGCCTCTCTGTGTACATTTTATTTTATTTTGTTTTTAAGATTTTATTTATTTATTTGAAAAAGAACACAAGCAGGGGGAGCAGCAGAGGGAGAGGGAGAAGCAGGCTTCCCGCTGAGGAAGGAGCCTGACGTGGGGCTCGATCCCAGGACCCTGGGATCATGACCTGAGCTGAAGGCAGACGCTTAACGACTGAGCCACCCAGGCACCCCTCTATGTACATTTTATAATAATCTTTGCCTATATCTGTAAAAAAATGTTGCTAGGGTTTTTACTGAAAAAGCATTGGGGAAACTTCTATATCAATTTGAGAATTGACATCTTTGCTACATTTTACCTTCTAATCCATGAACACTGTGTTTCTCAATTTTTTAAAGATTTTCTTTGATTTCTTTCATTAACATTTTGTAGTTTTCAACATAAAGCCCTGTATATATTATATTGGACTTGCACCTAATTTTTCATTTTTTCTAATCAATTAGAAATGGTATTATATTTTTAATTTTGGTGCTCACATATTCAGTCCTACCTTTTGGAAATACAGTTAATTGGTTTTTGTGTGTCGCTCTTGTATACTGTGACCTTGTTAAACTCACTCACTAGAGTTCTTTGTGGATTCCTTGGCATTTTCTACAAGGCAGGCCTGTCACCTGCCAACAGGGGCTGCTGTATTCCCTCCTTTACTTGCCACTTCCTTTCCCCTTCTTGCCTCACTGCTCTGCCAGGAGCTTCCAGGACTGTTAAAGAGCAGGGAGAGTGGGCATCCTGGCCTTGTTCTGATCTTAGAGGGAAGTACTGAGGCCTTCACCATTGAGTGTCAGGTTAGCTGTGGTTATTTTTAAATGTTTTTTATCAATTTGAGGAAGTTCCCCTGTATTCCTTTTTTTCTCAGAGTCATTTTTATGAAGGGGTGTCAAATTTTGTCAAATGCTTTTTCTGCATCAGTTAATGTAATCATAGGATTTTTCTTCTTTAACTTGTTAATATAGTGGATTACATTGATTACTTTTTGAATCTTGAACCAGTCTTGCATCTCTTTATAGATTTTATGTAAAATGATTTGTTTAGAACTTTAATCTTTGAATAAATTTAAAATTGAAAAGGTACAAAAATGTATCCATGGGAGACCATGAAAAGTCTCCCACCCTGTCTCCCTGTCTCTTAGGTTTTCAGTTCATTTCCCTACAGGAAACTAGTGCATCCTGGCAGTTTCTTGTATACTCTGGAGGTTATTTGTGCATATGTGAGCAAATACATTTCTATTAACTTTTACTGTCTGCACTAGCAGAAGCTAGTATGGAAAGAAGCTAACTTTATTCGGGTGTACCCATGCTAGATGTTAAGCTAGTCACTTTGCTTAAATTATTTCATTGAGTTCTTAGGACAGTCCTTTTAAATAGATACTCTTATGAATTATCCAAGGCTCAGAGACATTCAGCAGATGTTGAACATCACTCAGCCACGAAGCAGAGGAGCTGATACTAAGTTTAAGGTCCGCTTGACACTGAAGTTTATGCTTCCTGACTGTGGGGCTTCAGTGGGCTCTCCACTCTGGGGTACAGGGACCCTTGTTTCTTCTGATGGCCCCTTCTGGATATGTACCTGCGGGCCATGGAATGTGACGTCAGTGTTCAGAATGTGGTGGGCATTTGATTTATGTTTCTGAACCACAACCATTACTGACTTGTGAAATCAGAAAATCCAAATACAATTAAAGAATTATCACTTTGTGAAAAATGTCTTGAGCTTGGATGAACAGTTGTGGGGACTACAGTGGGATTTACTTAGTCATGGGCTGAATCTTACATATATAGCAGGGATAACAGAACCAGACATAATGCACCAGAGGAAAACAGAGCCTATTCATGAAACATTTGTCAGTTTGCAAATGGGAAAGAAGAAGGGATCAGAAATTGAGCAGAGCGCATGGCCTGTGAGGAGCCCAACCAGTCTTGGCTGTTCTGTCCTCCTTTTTTTAAAGGAACTTGATCTTCACTCCCTTTGGACCGGACAGATTTTGCCTTGACAGGATAATAAATTATAATACCATGGTTTTTCCTTGTTGGTTTGTCATCAGTTATAAAGACCGTAGTCCACTTAGTGCCTGTGAAGGTCATACTGAAATTCAGAGAGCGGACATATAATGAAAATAGAAACTACCAACCTGCAGAGAATGTGCCCATTTTCCGCGTGGCTGATGACGCCATTGTCACCATTTTGGGCCTCAGTGTCCTCACCTGAACACTAAGAATGTTGGGCTTAGATGATTTCTGAGAATTTCTTTGAATTACAAAGTACAGTGATTCATTCCGTCATATAACCGGGTCAGGCCCATTAGTTTCCTAACCTGTCAGCATTTTGCTCATGAGCCACAGGGTTGGGGGCTCGTCCTTTGCTTGGAATGATTTCTAGAAATCATTGAACATTCCAGGTGAATTTTAGTCTGAATCTCAGAAATTGGTGTCAGTTTATTGTGGAAGGAGAAGGGATGGGGAGAGGCTTGCACGGGTGGCTTTGGGATCCTCACAACCCTGGACACTTTGACGTGCTGTCAGTCAGCGAGTGAATGCCCTGCGTTAAGCAAGGTCGCATTTAGGGTCCGTGCCCAACAGTGCCTGTGGTCGACAAGTGGACATGTTCGTTTATGGGGAGCTGATGGGAACGAAAGCACTAGAGGTGCTTTTCTGCCGGCCTCCCTCTGATGGGTCATGACTAGGGAACGGGGGCAACTCCTGTGTGCCAAAAGGTGGGAAAGGAGCACATTTCAGAATTTGGAGGGTGGTTGAAACTCTCACCGGGGGACTGGATGAAGGAGTGTGAGATGAGGCTGAACCGGGGCATTACGGCCTCAGTCTGTCCTGTTGCAGATGTGAATCTGGGAGAATCTGCTGACTTGGATAGGTCAGAGTCCAGCTCCGGTTGTAGATAAGTGCAGCTGAGTTCCCAACCCTATAAAATAGGGACAGGAGTCCTCCCTAGAGCAGTTCCGTTTGTCTTTGTACACCAGCGTTTTCGGCTCCTGCCGTTGATGTCAGCCCGCTGGGCGGCTTGGATGCACAAGGATACCCCATAACCTCCCCCTTGGCCACGTTGTCGTTCAGGAAGATAGGCCAGGATGGATGGGTCAGTAGGTCTGCAGGTCTTTCTGAGAATCCCGTTTGAAGGTACTCTGTGGAGGAAGTGAATTAAAACAGAATCCAAGAACGGAGAAATTGTCATAGTTTTAAAATTAAAACTAACTAATGACAGACAAAAAGCACGAAGCAATAGTGGGGGGGAAGGGTTGATGTTAAGCAAGTTTTACGGTAACTATGGGATGAAAAAGAATGGAAAGGATAAAAACCAAGATTTTGGAAGATTTCTGTGCCTATCACTTATGATTCTGATAGAGGTTTGAGTGTGGAAACCTCTAAGTTTACCACTTATCAAATTAAAAACAGGACATGTATCTGACACAGTGTTGTATAAGACCAAGAAAATACAAAAGTCTGGGTACCACAAATCAACATTTAAAAAAAAATCTTGGAAGCGTGAGCAGAAATCATTCTAGAAATCCACATTTCCAGAACAGTTGCGATACTTAATGCATGAAATACCCCATGGAGGAGATAGCTTTTTAGAAGAAGGAAATTCCATTAAAAAAAAAAAAAATCCAAAGTTTTGCTATCTAAAAAGATAAACAGAAAGCATAATAGCTGGAGGGTAAGTACCAAAGCTTTGGCTCAGTATGTCAGTCAAATGTGAGCAAAAAGAAAGTCAGTTTGGCAGTATTGATGAACAATGCAGAATTTTTAGAAATATATTGTGGTATAAGAATCCTTGTTAATGGGTAGTGGACAGAGATTAACTCTATCGGTGATCCTAACAAAGTGCATGAGGCAAAAATAGAAGTATAAGTAGAAATCTGCATGGTTTGGGAAAGATTTTATATCAGTCAGACTGTTAACAGGTCAAATAAAAACATAAACTATCTGAACAGTATAATTAAAGTCAGAATTTAAGTGTCAGTGAAGGATATACAAAAATTGGTCTTAGGCAAAAAAATGCAATTTCAAAAAATACAAAATACGAAAATATTGGAAGTTTGATGTGCTAATCACTCGGTCATTACCTTCAGTTTTAGCCATGTAAGAATAGACCCAACCTAACTATATGTCACCCAAAGCGTCTGCTGTATTCATTGGGGCCCTCACAAGCATCCGGGTGAAGGTGAGGCCTCTTCAGGTAAGGTTGGGTTGGAGAATGTGCCTGGGACCTCCGGCCACAGTGCTTGCCCTCTGTTGTCCCCCTCCCCTAGGTCCTGGAATGGATCTGCAAGTCTGCGTGGAGGATGGCACCGTGCCTGGCAGAACCAGGGGGTTAGAAGTAGGAGCCGCAGGGAGATGCGGTCTGCTGACTCGCATCTGGAAGGGAGCCTCTGTGCCTTGCTCTGGGCGTGCTTCACCGCAAGAAGCCCGGGAGGAGGCCCGGCTCTCTTTACTGGTTCCTGGAGCACGCAGCAAGGGTCTGTTTCTTCCTTGAGGCATGGGCACTGTGCGCAGCCGGCCACTGAGCTCACTTGTGGAGTAGCCACTGGAGCGGGAGGGAGACCGGTCGTGCTCCTGTCAGCCCTCCAAGGCAGAAGCTGTCGGTCTGTGGACTGAGCTGAGAATTTGTGCAGAGAAGGGATCGCTCCTTCAAAAATGTGGCAGTTATAAGTTAATCATAGTGTAATGTATGTAGAAAGCATATATAATTTATATGTATAATAAACATAAAATTGTAATAGAAACTAAAATTTGGAAAATTAAAAACAAACCCACCTGAGCAAATCATTGTGGGATCAAATGGGAAATACAGCTGATAACAGCGAGTCGCTCTGAGGTCCTGGCCTCTCGAGGCCGGCCCCGGAATGCCAGTAGCCTGTAACTGCAGAATTGGGACTTTGATTCCTGGTTGGGTGTTTCCTCTCCCTTCGTCCTCAGTGAGGGGGACGCTGGAACCTCTGGCACCTTCCGTAGGGCCTGCTCTGGTGCTGAGCTGCAGCCCGCTGGTCACGTCTCTGCTTCCGACCACAGCGATGAACTTGCAGGGCTCTGGCAGCTTCCTCTTGCTCCCACCAGGCTTTGTAGCCGTGAGAATATCAGCTCATCGGACGGGGTCGTAGTTAGCCCTGGATTCGGGCCATACCACCCTTGCCGACTGAGAGCTAAGAACTTGTCCGGAGTACGTTACCTTTGGCGTCTGTGCAGCGGACAGGAGAGCAGGCATCTTCCCAGACGCTGGTGCTTTGAGAGGTGGACTCACACCTTACGTGAAACGTGCTCATCCCTGCGAAGGGAGGTTTTTCCTGGGTCCTCGGTCCTGACGGCACAGATGCTACCTGCCGCACGCCGACGTGCCAGGTGACCGTTGTCCCGTGCCTGGGGCTTGCGGTACAGCGGACTGGTGCTGGCCGGGTTCTCTCCAGGTGTGCGTATGTTTCCTGTGGAATCCAGGAGGCCAAGAAGCCTTTTTCTGGCAGGCCCTGGCTCTGGCGTTTTTTCCTGTGTGAGCACCAGGCCCCTACAGCAGTGACAGGCTGAAACGAAGTTTCTTGCTGGCGAGTTGTGTAGGGCAGTTGGAAGCTGCATCTCCTTGGCCCTTGTTCCCCTTGCCTCGTTGTGCACATGCAGAGTCAAGGAAGGGAGCGATGGCATGGATTCTAATCCGTAGGAACCTAGAGCCGTTGGGCAAGAGCATGGGCTCCGGAGCTGGACTGCTTGGGTTTGGTCCCAGCCTCCCGTGTTACCTACGTAATATCTCGGTGTGTGTAGCTTTTTCTGGATCCTGGGGAGGTAATGAGTGCCAGCCCTTCGGATGGTTGAAATGATGGCGTCTAGTAGTGCATTCAGAGCACTCTGAACGGTACCCGACACGGAAACACTCTTACTTACTATTGTTACTTGTAACACCAACACTTGCTTTTCTTTCAGAGTTGAGCACTTTGCGAAAATCTACAGTGAAAAAATCGGCATCAAAAAGGAAGTTCTTTTGAAAACCTTGTGGGGAGATTATTATATCAATATGAAGGCCAAGAAGATTATGAAGGTGGATCAGGTGATGTGGCATTTGTCCCTTTTGTGTGTCGCTCACATTCCTGCCCCGTTCAGACTTGTACTGTGGCACCTTTAATAGATGTAATTTGGCTCTGGTTAAAGTGGGTCAGTTTGTGAGGGGTTCACGGTCATGTGTTACACTTCCAAGTATTGCTTAAATGGAGTTCTTTAAATAAGAGAACAAGGAACTGCTTTTTGTTTCTTCTTTCTTTTTTTGAGAGGAGCAAAAATCTCAGACCCTGTGCACCTGAAGACACGTGTTTTGCATCCTGCTTTTGTGTCCCTTTCACCATAAAGAGACGGCTCTTTCCGAGCACGCTGTGTTCCTAGGCTCAGCTCAGGCTTCTCTCACTGAATGCTGGTCACCAGGCCTGCTGTTGATGTGTTTTTTTAACATAAAATTCAGGATTTTATAAACTTATTCTCATGGAGGAGCATATAGATTCCTTTTTAGAAAACATTTGTAAATATAAAGCCATAAGAGAAAAGAAGAACAGAAGCCAATACTGCTGATGCTGTGGTTTTAATTTTTTTCACTTTTAGGATCGAGACGTCCATCCCTCAGTTGAGCTTATACTGTTTATGTACTAACGTAACTGTTTTTTTGCTTGACATCATGTCGTGAGCATCTTCCCTTGCCATTAAAAGCCTTTCAAAAAGCTCCTCAAGAAGGAGCCGGTGTAGCGAGCTGGCAGAGCGGGCTGACAGTCCGAGTGTGCGTGTGCGTCGTGGCTCCAGCACTTCCCGCTCCGTGGCCTTTGTCCCCGTTCTCCCACCTGTAACGGGGCGATAGTCGGAAAGGGGGCGCCCGTGTATATTCCGTCTCACGTGCGTGTGACGGTTTCCTTCTCACGGTGCTGTTACTTTGCATATGGTTTGGTCAGAGAAATGGTAGGGTTTTTTTGTTTTTTTACCATCCTCTTCCTTGAAGTTGAATGGTTTTCCTGTTTGAGAACATTGTTTAGAAGAAGTCTGCGGAGGGGACCTGCACGCGCGGCGTGACTTCTCCGCGCTCAGCCTGGGCGTCGGCACCCCTTTGACGGCAGAGGTGGGCAGCTGCAGTGACATGCCCGCAGTCGGTCTCGTTGGTCACAGCCCTGCTCCCAGAGGAGGACAGCAGTGGTTTGTGACCAACTGCACCTTACTGGCTGCTGAGCGAATTCTTTACAACCATTTCCCACGACTTTCCTGTTCGGTAAACATTTCCTGGTAGAAATGAGACCTACTGTTCACAGAACACGTCAAGGGTGAATATGTAAGGTACCTGTTAAATATTCAGAAAGTTAAGTGCACATGTTCTGTTTTACAGGCAAAAGGAAAGAAACCTTTATTTGTGCAGCTGATCCTGGAGAATATATGGAGTTTGTATGATGCTGTCTTGAAAAAGTAAGACTGCCATAACATTGTTTGTCTTTGGGCGGTACAATGCCTCACCTTCCCGTGTGATGAGTCACGCTTCAGAAAGCGGAGACAGACCCAGGAAGTGAACAGAGCTTTGCAGGCCTGGAAACAGTGGAAAGGAGTTTGTGTAACCTCGGTCAAGGGTAGCAGGAGGGACAGCACTGAGGGTTTTAGAGTGCCCAGAGGAGGGGACAGACGGATGGACAGAAGCACCGGATCTTTGTTTTTACAGACCCAGCTTAAATAAAACAGTAATTGCAGTAGAAAGGGTGTTGGATATCCAGTATCATTAATGGGGATCTTGGGAACACCCTTGCCTGATACAAGTGGAAAAGAAAGTTTGCTTCAGTAAATTTACTTTCAAAGTTATTCCAGAGTTGGAGTCATGACTGTGAGCACTCGTAGGTCAGGCTGCTTCACCCGTCACCGCAACTCACCTCAGGGGCCTGGGATGGTGCCCCCTTGGAGCCTGGCAGGAGGGGGCCCCGGAAAGGGAGGGAGTGGAGACCCTGGTGGGAGCCCCCCCAGACGTGTTCAGTTTCTTGTAGAGGAGGTACATTGGGAGTAAGTGTGTCGAAAAATGTGGAGCTCCTTCTCCCGTCTGCCCCTTCCTGTCTGTGTGTGACCTCCCCCCTTTGTATGCTTACTACAGGGACAGAGAAAAAATTGATAAAATAGTGACTTCCTTAGGATTGAAAATTGGAGCCCGGGAGGCACGACATTCAGACCCTAAAGTTCAGATCAATGCCATCTGCGGCCAGTGGCTGCCCGTCTCCCACGCTGTGCTGGGTATCCTTTGTCCTGATGGTTTGTAATGAAGTAACAGTTCAGACAAAGCAGGAGGAAACAGCATGTTACTGGCAATCAGAAAATCCTCTGGAGAGAACACATTTCCACCCAAAGTAAGTCTTCTGTGGTTGATTAGTATTCTACCCTGAAACTGTATTCACTGCTTTTACAAATGAACATTCTGATACTCATTCGTGGTCTTACTGATACCAATTCAGATACATGTTCTTTCAAGAAAGAAGATGCATCTTTTTATTTTTGTTCAATAGTCTGTAAAAACAAAAGATTTTATTTTACTAAGATTTATGTGTACGTCGATAATTTAGATGGTTATGTTGGATCAGGGTTTCCTTTCAGTGCCATATTTTCTTAGCTGATTGATATTTCCTATCATCTTAGTGATTCCCAGAGAACTTGATCTGAGATGGTTCACATTTAGATAATTTTATAGGCGACTTTAAACTGTCTTCTATTCATTGACGTGCGTGTCCCACGCAGTCCCCGCGTGGCGGGCTGTGGGCGCAGTGTCCTGGGTGTGGGCCCGCAGTGGCATCTCAGCCCTACAGTGACACGGGCTCTGGTAGGGGACGTCCTGGTATCCTTGCTAGTGGCTCATGGTCTTTTTATAGGAGTTTAGATAGACCAGAACTGTGGGAAAAAGTGGTAGCACTGAGGGTCTCAGGAGGCCAAGCTACTAAGCGGTGCCGTGCTCTCTTGTGCCCTGGGCCATCAACGTCCCGGAATATCTGTGGTAGGGGTCCTTCCTGGGCTCCAGCGAGTCCCTGAACTCCCTGAAAGCATGTCTGTATTGTGAGATGTGGTGCACAGTGTTTCCCAGCCCGGGTGTTTTCTGTAGAGACCGACACTGTCACCTCGGTATTTAGTGCGCCCTGGGAATCTCTTGCCTTGCTGGAGGGCACGTGTCCGAGGTTGTGAGTCCTTAACAGCAGACGTCAGCAATGGTGTGTCAGAAGCTTCCCAGCCCCCTGGACATGACAGCTGAGAGGGTGGAGAGACTGATGTGCACAGGATCACAGACGTTCGACTCTCTTCTGCCCGAAACCCAGGCCCTGAAAGCAGGTGAGCTGAAGGGGACCTCAGCAGGGGCCGTAGTTCGGACCGTCCTAAGTCAAGGCTGCTCTAGACCAGTTTGCCAAATGCCAGTTTACAAAAGGCCATTTGGCCAGAGTTTTAGTGTTGCTAGAGCTGTTTTGTTCGCCACTGGGGTGGGAGACCAGAGGCTCTGAGCCCCCTCCCTTCTGCCCTGATCTCGTCTCAGAAGCTCCCAGTGACCTTGTGTCCCAGCCCCTGCACGGCCAAGAATGTGTCCCTGAGCTGCTGTGTCAGCACTGTGGCCGGGTCCCTGGGGACCGTGGAAAGGGGTTCCGGGGCTGGGCTGCCCACTGCTCCCCACAAGAGGGGAACCGTCCACTCCAGGCTCTGCAAGCCTCCATGAACTTCATCTGCATGTACTCACCATCTCCGCTTTTCCTCCTGTTCTGTTGAATTTGCAACTTCCATCCCCAAAACCACTTGGCTGCAGTTCCCAGGGCCCCTGTTGACTGTCCTTTGTTAAATCATCCGACTAGATCTGTCACTAGCATTGGCCACAGCGTTCCTCCCTGGCTCCTCTCCTGGCTGCGCATTCCTCGTGTCTGTTCCTCGTCCCTCTCTCTCCCTTTCGTCTCTCTGTCCCTGTGGGTGGACCCGAGCAGGGCCTGCATTCCTTCTCCTGGCCATGTCACCCATCTCAAGGCTTGCCATGGCAGCAGTCTGCTCATGACTCCCACACCCATGTCTCTGAGCCTGTCTGCCCCCTCAGCTCCAGCCTCGGGTACCCGCCGCACCTCCCTCTGCTCGGCTTTCTGAGAAGCACCTGAACCCTAACATACCCCCCCACCAGGCTTCTTCCCTTCTCCCTCAACCTGCTTCTCCTGGTTCTCCTCAGTCAGAGGAGACTCTGTCCTTTCATTTGCTCACTCCAAAAAGCTCGGAGTCGTCCGTGTCGCTCCTGTTCACTCACACCCCTGCATCCAATCCGTTTGCACATCCTGCGTGTTCTTGCCTCAAAATCTACACAGAATTCGGCTTTTCCTAGCATTTCAGCTTTTGCGTCCTGGGGCCAAGCCACCGTGGTCTCTCACCTGAGTGTCAGCACAGCTTTTCACCCGGTGCCCACCTCTGCTCTCCGTTTCCCTTGGTACAGCCAGAGTGGTCCCAGGACAGTGGGAGTCCGGGCAGGCCACACTGCTCCTCACCCCTTGTACCCATGTCCCTGGCAAGACGTCTGCTGTGCCCTTGCTTCTGACTTCCTGTTGTGTTGCTCTTGTTTCAATATTACTGTTGAATTCTTTCATTTATGTGCACATTATTTTGGTGGGGGGGGTGATTTTTTAAGAACAGAACAAAACAAAAAACCAAAAACACTCATGACTGGTTTTGTATATACCTCCAGGAAGGTGAAGAAAAATGTCAACATGTTGATGTGAAATTGTGTTCGTATATATAGATTTAGGGAAAATTGACATCTTTATAATATTGAGTCTTTATTTCTAAGTATTTTGTTACTGGCATGATGAGGTATTCTTGTCCATTTTTTAACTTGTGTCACTTTATGTATTTTATTAATAAGCTGCCTTGCTGACTGTTGACTTAGCATTTCTCAGTTTTACCCCTTCTGCTCTGGATATCGGGCAGGATCTCTGAGGGCTTATGGGGGGGGTAGCCGCGTTTGCGGCTTCAGCACCCAGCCCTCCTCCTGCCCTGCTCGTTTTGCCTTTCTTTCCCCATTTGGGCCAGTTCTGCTTGTTCTTGCTCTACAGTGTTCTAGCGATTTTATACTTTTCTAAAGAGAATTTTATCGTGGTTGTAAAAGATTACAGGCCGCTTATGTGTTGAGGTGACGCCGTGTTCTAAACATCTTGTGTTTTAGAAGTCTGCCTTTCTGGTCATGGGAAAAGCGAGTGACCTTTTTCCTTCCTATTTGTGTAGCTTTCATGAAATGTGGAAGCGAGGACACTGCTCCAGTTATTATCTTTGTTTCCAAAATGTTCGCTGTCGATGCCAAGGCCCTGCCCCAGAATAAGCCCAGGTAAGGATAGGGGGAGGTTGGGCCGGGCCAGGGAAATGGTGTGTGTTTGGTGGGGGTGCGGAAGCGGTGTGGGTGGAGTGTGCAGACAACGCTTTCCTCCTCACACCGGGATGGGTGCGGGGCACCCCGTGGTGGCGGATGCTTGTGCACAGCGCAGGCTTTCTGTGACCCCTCTTGGGGAGAGAGTTGTTGAAATCAGCTCCAGGACGATTGATTTGAGTTGATGTAAATTCAAGGAGAAGAGTAATAGGAGTAGCCACAGTTCATTTGTATTGAGCATCCGGCACGTTCTTCTGCAAGCCTGCCTTGCCGACCTCAGTGGAGACTTAGGACCGTGTGAGCGTGTCTGCTGATGGGTGTGGGTTGGGGTGGGGCCGGGTGCCTCTGGGAGATGGGTTATTTCTCATGTTTCCCGTGTCTCGGAGAATCTCTTCTCCATCATCTGGGTTTTCCATGTGTGTTCCCCTCCTCGGCTCCACTGCCTCCCCCTTCAGATCCCGATCGGTTCCTGCAGGAATTACGGCGGCAGCCTCCTGGCTGGTCCCTCTGCCCGGGCTCTGGCTTTGCCAATCTGTGTGCCGTCCATCCTGTGCTGGGATCTGGAACGAAAACTTGTGGGTGCCTCGAAGCTCCTCTTCTGTAGGACCCACATCTACTCTGGATGTTCTTCGTAGGGATTTTTTGAGTAGCCTGAGAGAAATAATGTAAATAATACTTAAGAATGTCCGGTACCTCGGGGGCATCTTAAGTCTTATTCTTCTGTCTTATGAAGAATAACGGCGGTGACACCACTGGCTGCCATCCGCGGAGCTCAGACAGTATTCGTGTCTCCGCGTCCGTGGGCCGTTGAGATCTGACAGCACTTCCTGAGTGGGAAGTAGTCAGGGTTTCAGTTTTGCCTGTGACGGAAAAAGTAAGTTAGGGGCTCCAGGTCATGGAGCTGGAAGGAGGCCACCAGTGTTCGAACCCGGGTCTTGTCCGTTCACTGCGTGGAACCTGGCCTTGTTTGTCCAGTGTGGCTTGTCTTTCTTTTTCTCTTTTCATTTTTCCAGCTTTTACATTTGAGTTTATTCTTCATTTAACTTTGAAAACAGCACTATCATTGAATATTGAAACAAAAGCAGTAGGGAGGGGCGCCTGGGTGGCTCAGTCGGTTAAGCATCTGCTGTCGGCTCAGGTCGTGATCCCGGGGTCCTGGGATCGAGCCCCGCGTCGGGCTCCCTGCTTGGCGGGGATTCTGCTTCTCCCTCTGCTGCTCCCCCCGCTTGCGCCCGCTCTCTCTCTCTCTCTCTCTCTGTCAGATGATAGCAGTAGTGAGTCAGGAGCTCTGATTACAGCCCTTCATGCAGCCACTGTATATAAAGGGCCAGCAGTGAGGGTCATTCCGCGGTCCCAGTGAGAGTTCTGACGCTGAGCACCGTCCCAGGATGACGCGCATCAGCCTCACGTGTGTGTCTATTGTAACAGTGGCAACAAGGCCACCGAGTCTGGCTGCCCCATTTCTTTAGTCTCGTCTACTTCCTTCTTCTCAGGTAGGAGTTTTTCCAGCAAAGAGTATTTATCAGGAGAAAGAAAGCCATTCTCAGGAAAGTTTACCTTAAATCCAGTGACTAGGCAACCCTTTCCACGTGGTCTACGATGAAAGGGCATGACTTCATTTAGCACACACGGGACATGTCTGTGCTTGACGGTCTGGCCTGGGTGAGGGGTGATGTCTGTGGTTCGGTCGTCAGGAGCAGGGACTGGCCTTGAAAGCGCACGTGCGTCAGCCGGCTGTGTGTCCACGCACACGGCAAGGCCTCCTCGCCGAGTAAAATCAGCATGGTCCTTCTGGTAATAACCAGAGACAGCGGTAGTATCTCCTGGCTGCAGTCCTGGTTCTTGGTCTCCTTCACCTGGAATGTTATCTTCTGACCACCTTTCATAACTTGGTCAATGCAAACTTCTAGAATCTTCCAGTGCAGCTTTTCCATCTGTCTTTAGCACTGACCCGTCCCCGTGGCCCTGGCACTCTGCACACAGACCGAATTTGCTGAGCCGCTCCAGGTTCCACCTTAGGAATTCTTCCTTGCAGTCCCGTGCCTCTGCCCTCGGGACAGCACGCCGCTGCTCTGCCCTACCTCCCCGGCCCTCGTGTTTGCTCTTCGGCAGAGCTCGTTTTCCCGTTGCACCATTGTGTCAGCCCTCTAAGGTTACTGAGAGCTGACGCACAACATTCTCACCGCTCCTTTCTCTCTGCTCCCTTCCTCGTCCTCCAAAAGGCATTGCGGAGATGTCCCTGGGGGAACACACTGCCACCAGCTCCGCCTTCTTTACTTGCCTCTCCTCCTTTGTCATATTCTCCCCCTCTGTCCCTTTTCTTTGCATCACAGAGCACTTTGTGAGCTTGAGAAATCTGTTTAAACTTCTTCATTTGGATTCATATCCGGGTATCAGGGTGGTGCTCCAGGGCCAGTTCTTCCTGGTGGAGTTGGTTTGTCCCCCAAACGTAGTCAGTGGTTTCTTTCACCATTTTGTACAGCCGGTGAGCGGGCGCGGGCCGGTGTGGAACAGCTGCTGCTCCTCGGCTTCTCACTGAGTGTTCTGGGAAGTTCCACCCGGTGTGGCTTTTCAGCGCCTACCCCTAAGTCTAGGCCAGCAGCCATCCCACCTTTTAGATTCAGGGCCTTTGTTTTTGCTGTTCTCAACTGTAGTTTATCACAAATCCTTAGGAGTATGTATTTGGTCTAACTGCCTGTTAGGGAACATTTTATTGAGAGTTTTCAGGCAGCTCTCTCCCCCTGCGTCTCCGGGTCTGTGCGTTGCTTTTGCTTCCTTCTTGAGAACCAACTCCTTCTGGTAACAAGATGCTGTCTTCCCACAGAAGCCACTTTTCTGGGTCTGTCGCTTTGCACCATCCCCGCTGTCTCTGGTGGCAGTCTGCGCCAGCCTTCCACCTGTTCCGCACCGAGCAGAGCGTGAGCATTCTGCCTGGAATCCGGAGGCTGGATGGATGTGCGTCCTCGCCTCTTCTCCTTCCCCTCCTCATTCACCTCCCCAGCCTTCCAGTCAACATACTCACCTCTGGTCTCCTTTATCTCTGGTGCAGGAAGTGTTAGTTCAACTACAGCCTGAAGAACTCATCACCCACAGCTGTGCGTTGGCTGGTAGAGCTCTGTTTTCTTGTAGATCAGTCCTCTTCATTCTCCACAAATGCGGGGTACGCAGTGGGTACCTCGTATAAATCCTTGTGATTTCTGTCTGGCTGTCTGCTCCGTTTCCCTGTGCCACCACCCCCAGCCCACAGCGGTGCCGGGCACGGGGGCGGCGTTCCCTGGGTGGGTGGATGAGTGCTAGACGGGCAGCAAGCCTCGTTACAGCTGATGCTAACTTGATGAATAGAAATGCTAACTTATTCCAGACCATGTCATGAATTTAGGCCGAATGAGGATGTAATTTATGTGAATAAATATCTATCTTTCTTAACCAAAGTTAAAATGATTTACTTAATGTGATGATGATTTTATCATCTTTAATTCCTTCTCAGTGGGGGACGTCCTGGGCATAATGAACATAGGTTTGGAGTCAGATCTGGATTTGAGTTTTGGCTCCTCCATTTATTTTCCAGTGACTTTGGGTCAGGTTAAATTTCCTAAGCCTCTGCTTTGTCATCGTAAAATAGGGATGATAGTATCTATTTCATTTAACTGTTGTAGTAAGTATATACTATAATTACGTAAAGTGATTAAGATTAAGACGATGTCGAGATCCTAGTGATAAGCCCATTGAAAGAGACTTTCTCTTCATATGCAAACAAGTGTCTCATTTTTTTTTCCTCCCTGTTGTAACGATAATATTACATCCTGCATTTATAGTTTAACTTGCACTTTTCAGATATTCTTGAAGCAATTTTAGCAAAAGTCTAGATACACGGGGTTGATTGAAGGGGCAGCTGGAGTGTTGGGCCTGGAGCAGAGCAGGGTGAGGGGAAGGGCCCGAGCGCAGGCCATTGCAAGGAGGGGGAGAAGTGGATTTGTTCACTGTTGATCCAGAGCACAGACCTGCAGCCGTGGCGAGAAATTTCAAGGAAGCAGATTTCATCCCATACTTGAAAGGGCTCCTAATGCTTGGAGCTTCCAGGAGAGGGGAGCTGGTCTCTTGCAGGGGAGGCAGGGGCCTCCAGCACCAGCAGTGTTGGTTGCCTCACGGCACCTGGCCAAGCTGTGCTCAAAGAGCAGTCTCTCAGGTTCCTGTGTCCTGGGGCACACCCCGCAGTGACCTGGCTCTGACTAGAGGGCACAGCTCCGAGAACCGAGCTCATCCGTTTTGGGGGGCAGGTGCCAAGGGAGGTAGAATTGGTGTCCGGTCCTGGTGGGAGGCCTTGTCTAGCAGGTGGGAGTGTGAAGAGGACAGCAGCAGACAGTCAGTGGTGGGAGTGGTCACCGTCCAGGCTCGCCCACATGAAGCAAGAAGGAAGAAGGGTTTTAGGGCCCTTGGCATCGGAGCTCCAAGAGTACGTGGCCATTTCGAATGCTTGAGAACGGTGTACATGCAGGAGGGATATCTGAATGGGTTCCAGTGCTTAGGGGAGGGGGAGTAAAGCAGCATGGCAGGGTGGGGATGAGGTTACCTATCAGGTGTCAAGTCAGAGATCAGGGAGAAAAGCAGAAATCATAGTGCCAAAGGTGAGGGACAGCAGGAGGGAGGCACAGGGTGACAGGACCAGGCCGAGGAGCTCAGCTTCCAGAGCTGGAGCATAGAATTAGGACCAGAGAATTAGCCTGAGTATCCTGATGCTCGGTCCCAGAGTTGCCGGGCTGAGATGCCCCAGTGCTGCTGACTTTTGGGCAGCTGTTGGTCTTGCTTGGTGTTGGGGTTGTGGATGCAGGTGGGTTTAGGAAGGCCCACACGTGGGAAGGGAGCCAGATCCTGGGAATTAATATACCTGCCTGGTTTCTGCCTTCCAAACTTAAACTCCCAAACAGAATGCCCATTTTTATTCAACTTAGCACTCCCCTTTTGTAAAGACTTTTGTTATTAAAGCTGTGCCTTTTTGTGGCCTGTTAGACTTGAGGATAACTCTTTTTTTTTTTTAATTGTTATGTTAATCCCCATACATTACATCATTAGTTTTAGATATAGTGTTCCATGATTCATTGTTTGTGCATAACACCCAGTGCTCCATGCAGAACGTGCCCTCCTCAATACCCATCACCAGGCTAACCCATCCTCCCAACCCCCTCCCCTCTAGAACCCTCAGTTTGTTTTTCAGAGTCCATCGTCTCTCTTGGTTCGTCTCCCCCTCTGATTTCCCCCCCTTCATTCTTCCCCTCCTGCTATCTTCTTCTTCTTTTTTTTTTTCTTAACATATATTGCATTATTTGTTTCAGAGGTACAGATCTGAGATTCAACAGTCTTGCACAATTCACAGCGCTTACCAGAACACATACCCTCCCCAGTGTCCATCACCCAGTCACCCCATCCCTCCCACCCCACCCCCCACTCCAGCAACCCTCAGTTTGTTTCCTGAGATTAAGAATTCCTCATATCAGTGAGGTCATATGATACATGTCTTTCTCTGTTTGACTTATTTCGCTCAGCATAATACCCTCCAGTTCCATCCACGTCGTTGCAAATGGCAAGATCTTATTCCTTTTGATGGCTGCATAATATTCCATTGTATATATATACCACATCTTCTTTATCCATTCATCTGTTGATGGACATCTTGGCTCTTTCCACAGTTTGGCTATTGTGGACATTGCTGCTATAAACATCGGGGTGCACGTAGCCTTTCGGGTCCCTACTTTTGTATCTTTGGGGTAAATACCCAGTAGTGCAATTGCTGGATCATATGGTAGCTCTATTTTCAACTTTTTGAGGAACCTCCATACTGTTTTCCAGAGTGGCTGCACCAGCTTGCATTCCCACCAACAGTGTAGGAGGGTTCCCCTTTCTCCGCATCCCCGCCAACATCTGTCATTTCCTGACTTGTTAATTTTAGCCATTCTGACTGGTGTGAGGTGGTATCTCATTGAGGTTTTGATTTGGATTTCCCTGATGCCGAGCGATATTGAGCTCTTTTTCATGTGTCTGTTGGCCATTTGGATGTCTTGTTTGGAAAAATGTCTGTTCATGTCTTCTGCCCATTTCTTAATTGGATTTTTTGTTCTTTGGGTGTTGAGTTTGATAAGTTCTTTATAGATTTTGGATACTAGCCCTTTATCTGATATGTCATTTGCAAATATCTTCTCCCATTCTATCGGTTGTCTTTTGGTTTTGTTGACTGTTTCCTTTGCTTTGCAAAAGCTTTTTATCTTGATGAAGTCCCAAGAGTTCATTTTTGCCCTTGCTTCCCTTGCCTTTGGCGATGTTTCTAGGAAGAAGTTGCTGCGGCTGAGGTCGAAGAGGTAGCTGCCTGTGTTCTCCTTTAGGATTTTGATGGACTCCTGTCTCACATTGAGGTCTTTCAACCATTGGAGTCTATTTTTGTGTGTGGTGTAAGGAAATGGTCCAGTTTCATTCTTGTACATGTGGCTGTCCAATTTTCCCAACACCATTTATTGAAGAGACTGTCTTTTTTCCATTGGACATTCTTTCCTGCTTTGTCAGAGATTAGTTGACCATAGAGTTGAGGGTCCATTTCTGGGTTCTCTATTCTGTTCCATTGATCTATGTGTCTGTTTTTGTGGCAGTATCATACTGTCTTGATGATGACAGCTTTGTAATAGAGCTGGAAGTCCGGAATTGTGATGCCGCCAGCTTTGCTTTTCTT